>NC_139482.1:6360698-6695446 GCF_008360975.1 Lichenostomus cassidix
AAGGTGTACGTGAAGGTGTTGTGTGAAACCAGGTGTCCCACAGACTTGAAAGTCTTTGTTTTCACAAACGCTGATGCCATGATACAGGAGACTTGGAACACAGCTCTGTATCGCAGTAGTATAAAAACATTTTGTTATTCATTGGCAAAATTCTTTGCACAGAATACTTTGTGGAAAAAGCCTAGTTTGTCTGCTAGTTGATAAACATTTCAGCGCCCCAAAACAAGTGGAGCTGGATGCAGGGAGGTATGAGTGGAGACAGAGGAGCTGAGGGGGAAACGTATTTGAGAAAATTATCTTTGTCCATATAGCAGAAGATGAAAATACTGCTTTGGGAAGATGGGTCTCCCTTGATATATTATGCAGAGAAATAAGTTTGGAAAGTGACTGGGCTTGTGTAACTATAAAATGCCGAGGCTGGCATAAACCTTTGTGGCGTTTGAGATAGAGAAGGAAAAAAAGCTGTAAATCAATGGACAACTACGACAGGTCTGAGCATTGAGCAGTGGGTGACAGCCTGTTGGAGGTTGAATCTGTGAACTTAAGAGTGAAAACAACACTCCACACTCAGCATTTTTACTGCTAATTGGATAAATACTTGCAGTGAGTTAAATCCAACTAGAGATTTTCGGGATTTTTAATATGCAAACTTTTCATACACCAATCAAGGTGCATTTGCCTGAGTTAGAAGTAAGGTCCAGCTCCAGTTTTTGTGAATATTTTTTGTGGGAAGGTTTTGGAGAACAAAGCAGCCTGTTCCACGGTTGGTGGAAAGAATATCTCAGGATTTCCATGTTACTGAAGAGAGTTAGCCCCTGGCCTCCGTGGAAGGCTGGGTTTCTACCTCTAAGTACTGTGCGCCAGTACCAGCATCAGAGCCCTTCTGGTGTGTGACTTGTTGCAACCTGAAAAATTCACAAGTTTTTCCTCAAAAGCTTTTATTAAAAATAGTTCTGCTGCTTAGGAAGGTTAAACACAGACTCAGAGAGATATTTGGTCTAAATAGCAGGGGTTTAGATGAGGAATGGCATGCTGCTTTTAATGGTGCTTCAGACCAGCTAGTGCCTTACTCCTGCAGCAAGACTTGGTCAGACCCCGTTTGGTGCCTCTGGGGTTGATCCTGTCACATGCAGTTTGGAGGTCTGTGATTTTTGGACAGCTGTATTCAGCTACAATAAATGTTTTCTTAAAGCCTGATTAGATCAAAATGATGTTTGTGTTGTGTGTGACAGTGTTGCGGTGACTTGGAGAACCAAAGACTTCATCACAAAGAGGCTTCACTGTATCTCTGGTTTGGCTGATTAACAACTGCATTTAGTAACTGGAAAAATACGTTGCTGCTTTGTTGATGTGTTGACTCATTTGATGTATTTTAAAAGGAAACAAACAACAAACTGCTTGTCCAAACGAGTCTACTGACATGTCTGCAGAGGTAGGCTGGGCTGGAGGATGTCGAGATCGTCTCATCAGATTATTGTGATCTCTTGTTTGCTTCATGGTTTGTATGAAGAAATCACTTCTCTATTACCATCAGGTCTTCTGGGCCTCAGAGGAGGTTTCATATGGCATCGTTGTGACAAACACATCTACGCTTTATGAGCAGCATATCATGGGAATATTACCAAACCACGAAACTTGAGCAGGTTTGGTATTGATAAAAACTACATTGCATAAAAGTTACCTGAATGGTATTTTAATGACTCAGCCACTAAGAGGAGAAAATATTCCATTCAGTGCACAGTAGACAAGATGTACAGCTGTCAATCTAGAGTAACAGAGGCTTAGTTCAGTTTGCAGACAATTTTATTTAAGGATGGAACCATTGGACAGGAGGTTCAGCACACACATACGGGTGACGCACTTCTCAGAGCGGGGGTGGTTCTATATCATGTGGAGCTGGGTTATTGTTTGCATCCTGGAGTACCCCTGCAGGAACTTAAATCTCTCTCTGTCTTGGTGTTTTTATTTGGGTGGCCATACATGCTCCAACAGGGACAGGTTCATTGCTGTGTTGCTGCATTCTGTGCTTTTCTGCTGGGTTTCTGTAGCTATTTCAGGCAAACTAAGCAAATAGTCCTTTAGATAGTGGCACCTGGGAAGTTGCCTCTGCTGTGTTGTTAATTTGTTGTTGTCTAATAATAGAGCTGTGCTGATGCTGCAATCTTTCTGTGAGGGTGATATTGGCCATTCCCTGTAAGATTCTCAGTGATTTTCTTTACACAACTGCTGGAAATCTTTCAGGTCTCTACCGCTGACTAAAATTTGGTTGAAATTGCCCAGTGAGTTTGTTGGAATTCCAGAGGAGGAATCTGAAAGTGAACACTACAGTAAATACAAAAACTTGACAAATACAGCTGACTCTGTGTTATTCCCATGTTCAATATGGGGAAACTTCTTTTTTCTTCCCTTAATTTAGAATTCATTAGTGTATTGGTGGAATTCTTAAGCAAGATAGGATGAATGGAGTAGTTCAGACCTTCCCTAGGTACTGGCTAGACCTTCTGTTGTTTGCCAGAATTCTTCAGAAGTGCAGGTGTAAAATCCCCTGATGTAAAAACTTCACTTCTGGTGTATTCTTTTAAAAATTAGAGGTGCAATGTTTTGCCAATTTCATGGTGCAGCATCACAAAGTACACAGAAGTGAGTATATGGAACAAAATTGGGTGTTCTGTTTTAAAACCATGTGACACAGTTATGTCATTATATATACATATACATATCTATATGCAGAGTGATTTTGACTGATTAATAATCAAATTTTGAGGTAGATGGTCACATTAACATAGGTGAAACTGATCACGAGTTTACTGCAAGCCTCCTGGTTTTGCTCACTTTTGAGGAACTGCTGCTTTAATTAATTATGAATGTTATATATCATAATATTTATCTTTGAATATGAGAACTATCAAAATATAAGTGTATTATTCACATAGGTGACAGAACTGCTGCAGCTGATACTCTCAGCTAATAGTGGGTCCCAAGTCATGCTGGACTGGCTTCAAATTACAGACCGACCGTTCCTTGCAAAGTGCAAAAGGGCAATTTCTCAGCTGAGGTAAGATGAAGTTGTGAGAATTCAATTTTAAAGGCAAAGAATCAGCATGGTTTAAAATAAGCTTTGCACAGCCTCTACCTCAAAGGCACTTTCTAAGGCATTCAGCTACCATGGTGATGAATGTGGTATAAATAGAAAATAGATTAGATAGAATCCAAAATGTTTCTGAGTAGATCTAAATTAACAGTGGCCATTCAGGAAAGAGGTAGGAAGTCACTGTGCAAAATTTAAGAAAATACACACCAATAGTAAATCTAGAGTGGCTTATAGAAACAGGAAGGTAGGAAGTAGTTGATTATATCATGGCTGGTAATACAATATCAACAGGAATATTGGATTCTGATTCTGTTCAACCCTAGCACAGAAAAAGCAGACACACAGGATGTTTTAGAAACCTGAGAAGCACTGAAAAATTTTTACCTTGGAGACAAAAACTTTTTTTGAACAGACAGGTGCTAGAAATGGCAATGTTCTCCCATGAATCTATGAAGCACATAAGTGATCCCACAACAGTGGGATACAAAACTAGGAGACACTCAGAAATAAGACACTTCTGCAAAATTCATCTCTGTCCCCTGTCAACCAAACCCTCTTTAACTTGTCTTGTATCATAAGACCCTGATATAATTTAAAGACAGCAAGTACTTTTTTAGAGCGTTTGCATAAGCAGCTTGTAGTTTTTTGCCACAGTATATTAAGGTCTGTTTGGCAGGAATTAAAGGCCTCGATTTGCAGACTTATTTAAAGGACATAGAACTTCAGGGACATGGATGGTTCTGTTGTTTTCAGTGGGAGTACTCATGCTTTAAACTGCAGATGGACTGAAGTACCCTGCTGAAGAATGGTCCTAGAAATAGCTGTGCACAGGTCTGTGTAGACCTGTATCAATATGCAATAAGCTAATGTGTGCTCTACAGATACATCTATGTATGGATAGTTTGCACTGAGTTGCTGCTTTTTTGGGGGGAGCTTTGCAGCCAAGGGGAAGGTTTAGCTTCTCCATCCACTGACTTTCTAGTGATTGAGTAACATTCTGCAATTGCTGGTGAGTGAACATCATTACTTGGTGACCTTTCCTAAGTGATTGTATGATGACAGCTTTGTAACAGCTGCCCTTAAACCAGCCTCAAGTTTACCATGATCAAGGGATTTAAGACCTGTCTTTTGTGCTGCTACTTTCTGAGCTTCTAAAGTGAGTCTTTTTTATGTTGTCATCGCTTCTGATAGTTAGAAAACATGGTGGGAATTCAATCATGTATTTGTGACTGACATGTCAGCCCTGGTTTTGGCTAGTCAACTGAACAAAATCAGAGGGGATAGTTTATCTAACTGAAAAGTAATTCACTGAATATGTTATTATAGCAGTTCTTCACACCAAAAATCAAAATTTAAAGAAAAAGTGCTAATCAGCCATATATCTAAAGACTGAAATTTTAGATTTGAAAGTAATTTTACAAAAAACCAAAAAACCAAAACATAGCTGAAATTATTTTGGATGAAGCATGATAGCCGGATAGCACAGAAACTTCAGGGGACATGTGATAGTGCTGCCTCATCCTCAAGTTACATGACTCAAGATATTGCTGATCTCTCTGTGAGAGGCAGAAGTGCAGGACAGTGTTCTCAGGGCCTCTATGAAAGTGTCCACTAAGTAACAAGATGTACACCCTGACAACTAATCCTTTTAACTAGAATTTACCATGAATATGTGGTCTGCAGGTATGTTGCTTGGGCAATGTGAAGACCCACAGTGCCAGCAGCACAGTCCTTCAGCAGGTCTTAGGTGTTATCAGTGCCACTCAGCAGAGTGCTTTGACAGATCAGCTCAGCAAGGAAGAAAAGCTGACTGAAGCTGATCTCAAGCAGGGGAGAGGTTATGTAAACAAAGAAAACCGTTTTTGTAGTCTCATTTCTTTGAGGGTATGCAAACACTATTGGTTAACCTGCTAATTTATTTGGTGATGGCCCTGGACTCTGAGCTGTCACTAAGCTTGTGGATGTGTTTTGTTTAAGAACCTGTCTCCTCCTGCCAGATTACAGATGTAGCCAAAGCTGGGTTTCCATTACCTCTTCTCTGAAACAACAGTGTGATATAGCTGGGTATGGCACTATTACCTTTGGAGATGCACAACGTGCAGTTCATTCTAGCACAAAGCATCACAAGCACCCTTTTCTTGCATACTGGCTTCTCACAGCTAAGTACAGACATGCATTTTCAAAGTTCTCTGAGCTTCTTGGGAGCTGCTCTATTAGTTCTGAATAAATTCTCATGGGAGTAAAGCATTATCAAAGCTACACCACCTTCTACTCCTTTAGATTACTTTCTTTGTTGTAACCATACAGTAACATCAACACTTTAAGATAAAACCCCTAAAATAAAAAGGTAAACCCCCAATCCTCTCCTGCCTACACAGTTCTGCCTTTGAGTCTGAAATGAAAGAGTGGCAGATATTTAGCCACATCACTTAACACATTCCTGGAAGGCATTTGGATGCTGTGGTAAAAAGGGGTGTAGACAAACCAACATAAAACATAAATACTTAAGTTATGTAACTCACGGCAGGCTGTACTGACAGTCAAACTGAGACCTCCTTGGGTGTCCATTTTCCTTCCAGAACAGCTTAAACTCAGCATCTGGGGTCACCTATATGGTGTTGAGAGCAGAAGGAGATAATGATGCCTGTGGGCTTAAAGCACAAAACAACAATTACAAAGGCTGTGTTCTGAGGGAGAGGCCAGGGTATCCTCCAAATGCCACATAATGATGGTTTTGGAAGAATCTATCATTAACTCTATCTTGGATCAGGTGTCCCCTCCTTGCTTTTCTACCTGAGAAACTAGTTATCATTATTGCCATTCAAATAATCATTAGATACTGAGTTTCTAATATAGCACCATGATGAACTAATATTTTCATTTTTCTCATTGCTTTAAGACCATCAGCTGACATTCATCATCATAGGTTCATGGCACAATTTCTGTTCCAGGTATTTGACTTGTCTTTGTGCTGTTCAGGCTACAGACAGATGTCTTCTGGAAGAGCTTAAGATGTTATTGTGTCTTACCCCTCCCCTCACTACTGCTAACAAAGCAACTGGTTTGAATGCTCCCTAACCCACTTCAGGCACAATCAACACAGTTACTCTATAGCTCCTATTTAAACTGTTTGAACTCAGCTGATTCTGCTTGAAGTGGGTTAGGGAGCACTCAAACAGCTGGGAGAGCTACCCGGGTAATAATCAATGCCCAAGGGACTCTATAAACAGCTTGAAAAGAGAAGGGCAGGGCACAAATGTTTCAAACCTTTGCAGCTGTTTGCAAATTGAATGTCTACAGAGAGCCTGTAAGCTGCACGTGAGCTATTGCTATACCCATTTCCAGATGAGGTGCTCTCTCTCCTCAGCTGTAACAGCTAGCAACTTCTTCAAAAAATAAAACGAAATGAAAGTTGAGAATGATAAGAAAGTTTATGGTGACGTGCCCATATAGCATATGAGCAGATATTCTCTGAGCCCAGTGCAGCATATTGTGCAACAGCATGGGAGAGGGGAAATTTTGGCCAGGAAAGTCAAAGCATATTCTTTCTTTTATCTGTTGGATGCTAAAGCAGCGCCTTCCATGTGCCGTTTGATTTCACCGGCCAGACAAGGGGGGGCAGACAATTTCCATGGCGCTCCAATCCCCAGCTCTGGAAGTACTTATTAGAGTCTGAACATTTTCTGTTTCAACCCACCGATAAGGGAGCCCATCCAACAAGCAAATTGGGCTGCCTTCCATCACGCTCTGTATCTTCCAAAACCTCCAAGGGGAACAGAGTGAACAAATATGTTGAGTGAGTGTGCTCAGTTTGTGGCAAACGGCAGAACAACCCCCCAGGACATATGCACAGTCTATAGCCATCACATTAATGCTGGCTATGAGGACCAGAGGCTGCATCTCATTAATTTTCTTCCACAGGCCTTCAGTCAGCACGAGCTGCTGGTAAAGTACCATGGAGAGGGGGATAGGAAACTGCCCTCTCACAGGAAAAATGCTTGCTCTGTAGTTCATGCTCAGGCCAAGGCATCTGGAGGGGCTATTTCTGGCATCACCACGCACTCGCAGTGTGACCAGGGCTGAGTCACACTTCATTATCCCGTATGCAAATGAGATGTCAACAACTTTGCAGGTGATGTTTGTTGCAGCCTATTTTTTTTTTTTGTTGTTTGAAGTGCTCAAGTGTACTAGTACGTGGTATTCCGGGCTGACCTGGAGGATCTGTGGGCTGTAGCGCAGCCACCTGCACCCAAAGAAACAGCGTTTTGTGTTTTCACAAGTGATTGGCTCCACGTTGGTGTTTTTTCCTGGGGCAAACCCCACCTTCACTGAGACGTGAACTGAGGCAGGTCTTGCTCTGAGGGGCAGCAGCATTTGCTGGGGTGTGGTGAACCTTTTCTTTCTCCTGCAACACCTGCTGTGGCCTTTGCCATCATATGTGGCCTGAAAGAATCACAGAATACCCTGAGTTGGAAAGTAGCCACGAGGATCATCAAGTCCAACTCCTGGCCCTGCACAGGACATTCCCAAGAGTCACACCCTGTGTCTCAGAGTGCTGTCCAAACCCTTCTGGAACTCTGTCAGGCTGCTGCTGTGCACTTTCCTAGGGATCCTGTTCAGTGCCCAACCACCCTCGGCGTGAAGAACCTCTGCCACATATCAAACCTAAATTTTCTAGTATCTAACCTAAGAGGCTTTTAAGCTGATGAAATCCATCATGTCAGGCCATGCAGCAGGGCCAGCTCTGGTTGATGAGGGTGAAGGAGTGTTCTCAGAAGCAGAAGGACGAGTGTTGGACCTGTGCATGGCCTCAGTGGCGTGGAATAAGGAGTGGAACGTGTTGGCTTTGGCTGGGGTTATTTTCTTCACAGTGTCTGGTGGCTGGTTGGGATTTGAGCAGAAATCATAACACAGAGATGTCCATTTTGGGGGACGGGAGTTCGGTTTGGAGTGGGCAGCCCAAGGAGCTGCTGGAGTCACCCATCCCTGGAGGTGTTTAAGGAAAAGACTGAACGCGCTCTGCTCGTGCTGGGTCGTAGGCTGGACTCGATGACGCCCGAGCTCTTTTCCAGCCTCACCGACTCGGCGATTCCGAGTTCACCGCTCAGCCCCGAGCACGGCCGTGCCCCGCACACCCAGCCCCACATAGCAGCTCCATACCGCGTACACCCGGCGGGCCCTGACCCGACATGGCGGCCCGGGCGCGGGCGCGGCGCAGGCGCGGGGGGCGGCGCTGGCGGCGGCCGCTGCGGGCCCGCCCGCATGGAGCCCGCGCCGGGGGAGCCGGGGGCCGCCCGGATGGTGGCGTAGGGCCCGCACTGCCGCCCCGCAGCATGGCGAGCTGCCTGCCGCCCTGCGTGATCGACGGCGGCACCGGGTGAGTGCGGGCACGGGGGACCGGGGGGTGTCTCCACGCCGCGCCCCTCAGCCGCCTCCCGCTGCCGGCGGGCGCTCCTCGCACGGGGCCGCGCTCCTGCCGTGTGTCCCGCTGCCCGCTCGGCTTGCCCAGGGATTCCCTCCCCTCCTCCTCCTTCTCCTGCCCTTCCATCCCGCTGTGCGCGGAGCGGGGCAGCCCTGCCGTGCCCCTCTGTGTGTGTTTCTGCGTGCCCTTGTCGCCTCTCGGGACCCGTTTTCGTTTGTGTCCCCGGCTTTGAAGTACTGCATGATGCAAGTGCTAAAATTGGGGAGGGCTGGTTCCAGCCGGCAGCCCGCAGTGTGAGCGGTCCGGAGGCAATCCCTGCAGGGCTCACGGAGATGCCCCGGCCGGTGCAGTGCTGGCGGTGAGGCTGTGCTCGGACACGGAGCCCAGGAGCACAGTTGTGCTCGGACACGGAGCCCAGGAGCACAGCCTCGGGCCGCTCTCAGCGCGCCTCCCTGCCTCCTCTCCCGTTTGTACAGAGCCGTCCCCAGTTTCAGCGTTTTCAGCTGAGTAAGGTGGGAGCAGGCTGCCTTACTCCAGCGATGCGCTTGGTCGTTGGGTCATCCTTTCATCTTTCTCAGATCAGCGTGAGGTTTATTCCACGCTTCGCCAAACCACGAGTTTTGTAATTCAAGTCTTGGAGGGCGAGAGTGAATCTGAGTTGCAGAGGCTGTGCTCGGGAGGCGTTTCAGGAGCGGGTCTGCCCTACCTCTCTGTGCTGGAGGAGACCCATTCAGCATCCAGTCCTGCTGTGCCTCAGGGTGGGAGGTGTCAGAGGGAGCTGTAATGAAGGGAATACTGAATCTGTGGTGTGCTTTTGCTAATTAATACCTTTCCTCTAGCCCAGCAGTTACGGACAGGTCTGAGACGGAGAGGAAGTGAAGCACCGGTCCATGAGTAACTATTCATGCAGAGCTTCACTTCTCAGGCTCTGTGTCACTGATTGCATTAATTTAGCTTTTCCTCTGCAGGGAATTTGCAACACTGTTTTAATGTCTTTAATACTTGGAAAGTTATCTTTAAGTTTTCCTGACCTGAACAATCTTTAAAAAACCAAACTCCAAACTAATTCAACCGAATCAAAAACCCCAATCCCTAGATAACTACACAAAGCACTTTGCAGTGTTGTAGTGCCACATTGCCCGCTCCTGAAAGAGCGTATCAGATCTTGAGATATATCTATATTAAACTGTCAGGAAAGTTTTAGAAGTCTTCCTGTTTCTCCTTATACTGTATCCTACCAGAGACCAGCTCTGTTCCCTCAGTGGGGAATACTGGAGTTCACAGCTGGAAACTTTGGAAGTAGAATGGAGGTTCTATACACAGGTTCTACATAGTGTGTAATTCTGCTTGTTCTTTAGATACTTCTTGGTAGTTTCCCAGGTTTCTTCTATTTATTTGCTGGAGATATTCTAAGTATCTGTTCTCCACAGAACCGTTGGTGTTACAGGATTACTACTTGACAGTTTTGGAGAGAAATGGGAGGTCTAGGTGGATCCTTTAAAAGGGTACAGTATAAACAATAAAATCCAGAAACTGCATTGAATGCCAAATCTGCCTTTTGCAGGAGACTCTGTTGGCTGTCAGTTTGTGGAGTAATTCCAGTGTTACACTAGCAGTAGATATTGCTGGCCAACAGTTGTACAAAACAAATAAGGATAGGAAATGGCTTTTTATGTCCTTTCAAAGACCTAATAATTGAAGTAGAATTTCTAAAATCTCTTTAGTGCTTGCATGGGTAGAGCTGATGGAGGTTGTGTGTGGGGGCATGTATATTGTTTTGTTTCAGGAAGGGTTTGGACAGTCCCCAAATGATGCATGCTTGTTTTTCAATGCCTCCAAGTGATTTTAATTCACAGGAGACAATGTGATCTCTCTGCTGGTGGGACTTGTGCTTGGCTTTGCTGTAGGGCACTCAAACATGGAAGACTTTTCAGCAAAGAGACTACTGAATGTGAATTAAGTTATCTTGCTGAATTCAGGGTGAAATGAGTCTGAACAAAAGCAGCCAGAAGAAGTAGCTTGACTCATTGATATGCAGTCTCTGGAATTTTCCTCTGTGTGGGCTGAAAACCTTCTTATTGTTAGAATGAATCTACTTTGGGCTACAAGCTTCAAACAATTCATTCAAATTATTCATGGAAGGGCTTTCAGATGAAAAACTTGGAAGAGCATAGCAGCAAGGAAAAGGTATATGCAGACATGCACTGTGGGACATTGTGTATATAAAATACACTTTTCTACTTATATCTGTGGTACTGAATGAGGTGTTTTGTCCAACCAGTAATGCATCTTTCTTTCATATAAGGGTTTTTGAGAAGTTTGTTAAAAGACTGTTTTTGCTGTTGTTTTGTCCATAAGGAGGCTGGCTTAATTTACTGGTACTTGCAGTCACAGCCCTCAGTCCTAAAAAATGCCAGAATTCCTCAAAAAAGGTATATAGAAAACAGGTACAGACCTTCAGTGAGAAGTGTATTGTCATAGCAGGAGAGGATAACGTTCCTTTAGTCTATTGGACAGTTGACTTGAATTTCCTTTGCCAGAAACCGTTCACTCTTTATTCACAAATCTTGCAGAAAGAGTTAATTATTTGCCATAATCTTTTCCATTAGTATTTGCAAATGGCTTGACGTAGTGCAATTTTGATGCACTACATCTTGATTTTCTCTGCATGAGGTTCTCCTCGTGATCGGTTTACACGTTGCTGTCACTCTTCTTGTGGAGAAGGGCATGCTATTTTTAGTTTCTCAGGACTACCAGGCCTTTTTATGTTGCTGTTTTAAGTAGCTTTAAACTTCATAACTAGTTTTATTAATTGGCATTTAGCTGTGGGACATCAGAACAGTAGTAGGTGGGTGAGCAATACAAAGATATCTAAAAATACCTCTCTTTAGTGTATTTGCAGGCACTGAAGAATGCTTCTGGTTTGGGTGTATTTTATTGGCGCCATTCCTGTTTAGTAAAGAAAAAGTACTTTGGCAAAGTCTTACAGATGAGTTTAGAGGTAAATACTTGATTTCTGGGAGAAGTGAGCTGGACTGGTTCTTAAAACTTGAAGCTCAAGGTGTTTTTTGGTGTTGTTACTATTAAAGGTAGCCGAAGTCACAGAACATGCTGTGTTCCCCCCCTCTTTCTGTATTTCTAATGCCTAGTGAGTTGTTTTAGCCTAGTGTTACCTCTGCTCTTCACATGTGAGATGTGAACAGGCATTACTGTAATTGCTGTTCTGGGTCTAAGGAGCTTGAGTTAATTAACTGTTGTTTATAATCACAGGCTTCAGTCCTGTAAAGTGCTAGACTTTCTCAAAAAACCCAATGGCTCTAATGTACTCTTTATTCTCATGGTGGCTGCTGGTGCTCTTGGGTAAATTGTGCAGACATAATAGTTTGGGGTTTTTTTTCTATTTGATATTTTGTCCTTCATCCCTTTCAAAAGTGCTTTTCCAAATGTTCATGAAGAACTTGTGTTGCAAGTTCCTCAGTCATATTTGTAATGATGATAATAGAGTCTGCTGTGGCATCCTGACATCACAGGTGTTCTGGCAGCAATAGCCTGGTTATTCAGCCTCTTAGCTGTCACAGAAAGTGTTCTATTTACAGAGGCCATTTGTTTGTTTACAGGACTCTGTTACAGCATTTTGCTATTTTTAGTCGCATCATATCTATCTTCTCAGCTTTTTTTTGTGTAGGTGTTGCACATTGTTTTAAAGACCTGGACCAAAAAACATTAGAAAGTGATGAAATACTAAAATATTTGCATCTGGCCTTTGGTCTTTTGCATACTTGTACAGAGAGAAAAATTGGATGTCTTGTGTTTTCAGATGGATAAAGCAGCTGCCTGAGTTAGTGATTTGCTCTCATGCTTTGGGAAGAATTTTCCAAAATCTATCTCTTCTGTCTAAGGTGGTTGAGGGTGCAGATCTGCTTCCAAGTTCAGTCCATTTGTATATCTTTGCAGTCATTTCTTGATGTAAGTTTTTCCGTCTTTCCATCTTGGTGGGACTTTAGAAGAGATCAGGATCAGGATGACCAATCCTTGTGCAAAGCTGGTGAAACTGGCTCGTGTAAGAATTCATCACCTGGGAAAACAGTATGGAAGAGACCACACTATTTTTAGAAATTGCTTGTTTCAACAATACTTGTAATTTCCAGAGATTTTAAAAAAAACTATTAGTCCTCCAGATCTCCTTGCATGATGTAGCCTTAGTCTATAGGATCAGTTTTCTGCTAATTTTTAGCACAGTATCCTATATTTTGGCCTGTTTCCGATAGGTTCCTATCTCATTGGCAACAAATTGCTGCTTTTAATGCAATTAAATTGGAATACTGATTATCTACACATTCCCCTACAGCTGTCTCTGTAATTTACAGATCACAAGATGTTGCATTACCATCAGTCTGCTAGGCTGTAACCCAGGAGAAAGAAAACCATGTTTTAGATGCTTAAATATTCATTGGAGAAGGGACTAGAGACCAGGTAACCTCTGTAACTGTTTAAGTCCAGAGCCTTTCCGGTCAGTGAATATTTAAATATCTTGTAGAAAAGGGAGTAATTTCTGTAGGAGGTCCTGGAAGTGGGTCACCCAAACACTTTAATGTACCCTTGAGAAGTAGAACGTGTTTGGGTCCTGCTGGGCAGAACAGAAATCTGGGATCAGGTCTGCCATGTCCTGAGTGAGCAGGCTGCTGGATAGGAAAGAGCAGCACAACTGCATCAGCTATTTTCCTTCTCTTCTTCAGTGGTTTTGGGAGAAATTTGAATTTCCCTTCTGTGTGGTTTTGTCAAAACACCTGAAATGTGGCTGTACGTTCCAGTCTATCTCTTGTTTGAGCCTAAATAGATTTTTTTAACAGATTTTTTCTACTTCTTTGCTTCACCATTGAACTGAGAATTTAGTTATTCTCATAGTTTTAGTATTAGTCTTTCATCAATTAATGGCATGCAAAAGAAATCTTTCCATATGTTACCCTCTGTTAGATGAGTTCTTTGAAGAGAATCTTTGTCATTACACTGAGAAATAAACTTATCCTGTAGTTTTTTCACTGGGTGAATTAACCCAGGTTAAAAATGAATCTGTAAAATACTGGTCTGCAGGGGTTTGGTAACTTTATAGGTTACACTAGTGTGGGGCTCTGATGCATTCTGGAGAGGGAGGGTAAAGCTCTTGCAGACTGGTAGCCCAAATTGACTTTTAGAGAAGGTTTTCTTTTTTTAATGCTGTGAGTGGGTGTGAATTTAGCATGTATGTCGAGGGGGAAAAGATGGCAAACCAAACTCACCTCTTGGCCAGACTTTAGTTTAAGAAATGAGTTCTGGTTAGACTGCAGGAACCTTTTAATTTATCCATGCACACAGGTACATAAAATCGTATAAAAAGTATATATATACATTTATATGCATGTGTATGTATATATTGTCTTTGGTTTTTGTCACTGAGGCTTGAAGGGCTCTTTTCATGAGGTTTCTGCCTAATTGTAATTTCTAAGTCTTGGAACTGGGTCTTTTGAACAAACAAACAAAAACCATGTTTTCTTGGTTTTCATTGTGTTCATTTGTTCATTTAGTCAAGATTCATTTCAGAGAGAAAAATGAGAGGAAGTATCCTGTACTGGTCTTAAATCCCAGTTGAACTCCTGTTGTTTTTATCAATATTACCTGGATAGGCCTCATTTTAAAATGTGAAGTTACTATGCAATAATAATCATGAACAGAATTCTTACTAATAATGGCCTTCTTTACAATCAGTCTGATTTAACGTCCTGATTATGTTTTTCTGGGAGCCACAGAAAGTGTGCATAAACACTTTGGATTAGACTGAAAGCATATGTCTATAATGATGATTAAAAACCCAACAAACCCTTGCCCCCAAAACACGGTCCTTGTCCTTTTAGCCTTGGGGGGAAGGGCTTTTAAACTATTATTTGAAGTCTATTGAAGCTATAGCTTTGAAGAGATGTTGAAAATACAGTATTTAAATTCCAAGGTCAGTGCTAATTCAATTTAGATTTAATTCCTTTATCTAAGCAAATTGGGATTCTTAATGGGTACTTCTATGCCAAATACTCTGTAAAGAGGAACCTACTTCTCCAGCTGCTGATGAAGAGGCAACCTTCTGCTTTGGCCATGGCATAATATTGTTTGTGCATATTGGGAGTAGGATGCAAACAAAGACCTTAAATTCACTTTAGGACCTAGACTGGGATTGGTCTCATTTAACAATGTCATGGCTTTAGTTTTTGTGTTGTAAAAATGATATGAACAATGCTGATTCCCTCTAATCATACTGCTATTGTACTTTTGTTTCAATCTAATGGCAATACTCTAGAATTACATCAATCATCCTGAAGCACTCTATTAAGGTAGTTGGGTTGGTTATTTTTTACACTGTTTCTGATGTGGGTTTTGTTGTTGTTGTTGGGTGCTTTTCTTTTTTTTTTTCCCCTAGGAAATAGAGCTGTTTTTCATAGTCTGGGATGTTAATTATTTCTAGTTGCTAAAGACCTGGAGTAGCTTGCACCCACTAACAGCATGTAGAGATTTTTGGGTTTTATGAGAAAATACCTTTCTTTTTTTTCCTTCCCCCTTCTTTTTTCCTCTTGATCCTTGTTAAAATACATATTATATGTATATTGAAAGAGATGATCAATGCTTTGTACCATCTGCTACCCATTTCTAAAGCATTTCATCAGTGCAGGCTTGTTTTGGTATAGTATTTGTCTTTCATCACACACAAGTACTCTACCTGTGACAAAGTGAGCAGTTTGTACAAGGTATGAAAGGGAATTGTGTTGGGATTGTCACAAGAATGCTTAGCTGTGGTTTGTGTGTGTGACATGGTATTATTTTCTTTTTCTGTATTTGACAATATTACATACGTAAAGTCTAAGGCCATCCTTGGTCAGGGTAACTGAAGGGTAAAATCTGCACAGCCCTATTTTTACCAAGGGGTGGAATGTGACCTGCCTGTCCTTTGTCATAGCTGGTCAACAAGAAGGAAAAAGTAAGAGTTGAGTCCTTAGATTTGATAATTCAGAATAACACTAGCAAAATTTGTAAGCTGAAGTTGTCTGAAAAATAAATTAACACCTAAAATATTTACCACTTCTGAGTTTTCTTCTCAGCAGGGTGGTACTTGAAAGCATAACCCAGAAAATGTGGACATGGCATGTGATGCATGTTTCACCTTCACTTTAAGAAGTGAAGTGAATTGAAAGCATTTTCTTCTTCATTTTTTGCATTTAAGTGCATCTAATGACTTGGTAATCTTTTTTTTTTTTTTTCCCCTAGGTATACGAAGCTTGGCTATGCAGGAAATACAGAACCTCAGTTCATTATCCCATCATGTGAGTTCATTTTTTTGTCCCTCCAAATTGTAATATACACTGCTGTCAGTGAGCACTTTCAGGATTAAATGACATGCTTCCAACTTCCAACTCAGCCCTTGTAGTCCCTTGTCCATCTGGGAAGTGATATTCATCGTGTTAGCATCTTTGGCTGGAGTGTAGCTAAACAGAGCTCCTTGTTTGCTGCTAGCTAGGACTGTTGCTCATTAAACCAGCTCTTGGTTGCTATGACAAAGATGAAGAGAACTCCAGTCCAATTTCCTTTTTATCTCCATTATTTTTCTGCCAGGACTCTTGAGTAGACAGAATGCAATTTACCTCCTGTCTACCTGACACCATGGTTACAGCCTGGATAATCTGGGGAAGGCTTCCAATCAAATTAAGTACTAAAGTGCAGGTGGTGACTGCCTTATTTACATTGTCTGGGACTGTAGACAGTTTAATATTCAAAAAAGTTGTTCCTATTAGAAAATGTTCCTTTTGGGTGCGTGTTTTCCAATTAAAATGTTCTTGCACATTTAACATTCTTTTGTTGAACAGATTTACTCTTTAATTTTTATGTTAAAGTTGTTTAAAATGTTATACTTTTCTGGAGTTCTTGATTTTAATTGACATCTTAATAGTTTCTCTGAAATGCTATATATATCTGCAAATAGTAGCACTGACTGTATTTACACCTATAATGGCATCTGTTACCTCCATTTATGTTAAACACTGCTTTTTACTTTTTGTAAACTTTGCCAATTAACTACTTATTAATGCATCTAGACTACCTTGTAGCTACTCATGGCAGAAAGTATAATGATAAGGAAATCATAAAGGTAATTGGTGGCCAAAGAAGGGGAAGGGACACATATTCTTTACCAGGTGTAGCTGCAGTACTGCTTACAGTCTCACTATTTTAAGTATTGCAAAATTTCAAACCTAAACCATTGGTAAAGATTTAAATGTCTTATGTTAAAGAAGTGGCATAGCAGGGATTTGCTGTGAATTTGTTATAAATCCTGTTTTATACAACTATAAACTTGTTGGGGTGTAGATGTTATTCCAAAAGAATAGTTTGCCTGTGAGTCATTTTTTGGTGCTAGTAGTATTTGGTATGTTCGTGGATGATGCCTGCCTACTCTGCATTCTCTGCTGTATGGTTTTTAGATCCTGGTTATGACCTATTAAAAGAAAATGATATAAATAAGGTTACCTTTTAGCAGTACTTCATTCCATTTTTATTTTTAGCTTGCCCCAGATTTGGTTTTTGCTGTCTCATCTTCTTGCCTCCAGCAGCCATCATCTAATAATTTTAGTGATAGTTGCAGACTGCTAATGGGAAGCATAAGTGTCTCCAAAGATTTCTCTGTAGCACTGCAAATTGATTTCTCCCCTCCCTCTTTCCCCTTTCTCACCAGCCAGGATAATGACTCCACTACTTATTTTTGAATACACAGTTTATTTTCTTCTTCTCCTGTGCTCTTCCTCTTTATTCTAGAGTTAAAACTCAGAAAATTGTGTCGATTACTGGTATGCTGTACTTTTCTAGGTTTAGTGGCTGCTGTAGTCTGTAACAGAATGTGTTTTCAATACTTTCTGTGAATTATTGTTTGCATTAATGAGGGATGGGCAACCAGGAGTCCTGCAGGATGCAGTGAGGATGAACTCCGCTATGTTGGCTTGTCAGTAGATCACTTACATGATTTCTACTTTTTGTATCCCAATTTTTATTTCTGGAAAAGAGCCCTTAAGTAAATGAATATTCATCACTTGGTATTTATCTGTTTTAATTTTGTTTTAATTTATTTTTTTGGGTTTATTTTAAGGTATTGCAGTCCGAGAGTCGGCCAAAGTGGGGGACCAGGCTCAGAGGAGGGTAATGAAAGGGGTTGATGATCTGGACTTTTTCATAGGAGATGAAGCCATAGATAAACCTACCTATGCTACAAAGGTGAGCATTCAGGAGACTTAGACAGTCTTGCCCAAGTCTCATATTTTTATAATAAAATGTTCTAGGACTTTCGGAGAGCCATTCAAAACACGTTGTTTTTTTTGTAAAGTGTTTTTATTGCTTTTTAAAAACTGCATGATTTGGTTCATGGCTTTACCCTTTTTTAGATATCTGTTTTACTAGTGCTGTCTTGTGTGGTTGGTGTTTGTGTAAATATTCATTGATATAGTGCAGCTGTTCAGTTTTCAAAATTCTGAGCTATTAAAATAGTCATATACACTGAATATTTAAATTCTTGCTAAAAGTGTATCCTTCTAACATGGCATATGAACTGGGAAATGTGTTGGATCCTTTTGCTTCAGGGAATGTCACAATTGTTTTGTGAAGGGTTGTTTTCAATGCAGCTTTTCTCTGAATCATATTTTCCATCCCCTAGTAAAGGACTTCTTGTACTTACAAAGCGTTACTGGCTTATGAACTATGTGGAAAAAAAATCATATTTTATACATCCTTCTGTGTTACTTAAATGCCAGCTGTGTTCTTAACATTAAACAAAATGTAAACATCATCCCTGCCAGAAATTTTCATTGAAAAATATATAGCCTATATGGTCTTTATTTCTTTTTATAATATGGAAAGGCATATTGAAGCCAAGTACAATTCTCAACTTCATAAATGATAAAACTTATACAAAAAGAGGTTAAAACACAGTTCTGCAACAGACTAATAGCAGTCTTAGGAATAGGGTCTGGTTTCTGGCTGCTCGTCCTGCAAGGTAGAATTGGGCTTGGAAGTACCTGGGAGCAGGAGTTAACTTTGAATTATGTGTCAGGATGGAGAGTTTGCAAAGATCTCTGTAGGATGAGGTGTTAGACTGTTCCAGTTCTGGGTTTATTTGTCCTTACATGATCCAGTGCTGACAATTTTCCTGTTGCAGTGGCCTATCCGACATGGTATTGTTGAAGACTGGGACCTCATGGAGAGGTTCATGGAGCAGGTTATTTTTAAGTACCTTCGAGCTGAGCCTGAGGATCACTATTTTTTAATGGTGAGCTAATGAGACCTGGTAAGGAAATAGTTTCGTAAGAGGAAAGCTAAATACCATTCCAAGCACAAGTAGCTCTGCTGGAGGATTTTTCTCTGTAGGTCTTATTTCTTCAGCAGTGAGAGGGTTTGGGGTGGGAGGAGAAAAGTAATATTTAAAGCTGCATTATAACTATATTTTTTGATGCAGGCTACTGCAGGTCAGCTATTGCTTTGGAAAAGTTTCCAAACACTGTGTAAATTCTGTTTGAAATTTTCTGTTTTGAATGTACTGAGAATTTTAAAAGTTTGATTACCACACCAAGCTAATCAAGGCGGGATCCTCTTGAGGTGCTTTTTCAAAACTCTTTGTTTTTGCAGACAGAGCCTCCACTGAACACACCAGAAAACAGAGAGTATCTTGCAGAAATCATGTTTGAATCATTTAACATCCCAGGACTTTACATTGCTGTCCAGGTGAACAAAGTGAATATGTTCTTTTTAAGTCCAATATAACTGCAGTGTTTTGGTCTTCTGTAGGCGCACCTCTAAAATGTTTGAAACAGTATTTTTTGAGAGTGTACATCAGCACACTCTGCCTGCTTCTAAATATAACCTCTTTGTGCTGTAGGCAGTGCTGGCCTTAGCTGCCTCCTGGACGTCACGGCAGGTCGGGGAACGGACTCTGACCGGCATTGTCATCGACAGTGGCGATGGAGTGACCCATGTAATCCCCGTGGTAGGTAGCAGGATGCAGTTTGAAACTGGCAGTGGTTTGGACAAGGACAGGGTTTGTTTACTGTACATTTAAGTAAGAAGTGTCAAATGAAACCGTATTTTTAAAGCTTTAGTGTTGTTTGGGACTTTTGTCCTTGGAAAGGTATGTATTTCATGATGTGAACGTAATTATGGAATGAATTTAGCTTGCAGACTACAGGAAGGAACCATCAATTCATCTTTTAAAATGATATTTCTATGTAAAACCTTCCATTGCTGTGATTCCTCAGTTCTCTTAAATATCAGTGATTATCATGGGTTTATGTCTCCTGTGTGCCACCAGTGTCTGACAAGAAATGTCCTTTTTTGACATCCTGCATTTTAACTGTTTAATAGATTTGGTACTGTGTGCTTTTTATATGATTCTATTGTATATTATTGTTTCCACTCTGCTTGTGTGGAAACAGCTACAAATTTGTGTAAATACCTTCCTTCATCAGGTTAATTATGTGAGGATGTCAAAACCACAGAGCTATCTGTGCATACTGACCTTTGTTGGTGTCATTTTGAGTATTTTTGAAGCATATAATGTCCTTGAATGATCAGGTATTTTAGAAGTGAAAATTTGATTCCCTTCAATTTCATCTTGCATTTTGGTGTTAACATGGTCTTCTCAGTATTTTTATCACGTGGTCAGTGCTGTGAATGAACAGCATTTACTGTATGAAATTCTGAAAAGTATTAAGAAAAACAAAGGAAGAAAGAATATGGTTCAGCAATACATATGTTTTCAGTAAATGAATCCTAAAAAATCAGCAAGTAGATTTCTTATTTTTGTTGTGCTTCTTGTTAGATACTACTTTGTTTTATTTTTCTTGTCTTAAGAAATTTAATAGATTTTCTATTCATTTTTCACTCTCAGAACACAAGTGGTCTATTTATATGACATTTGCTTTTCAGATGATACCATATAGGAACCATCTGATCTGACTTGAATGGGTGTCTGTCACTTGTGTATCTATTAGATAATTAAAATTTGTTTGTATGTTGTAACCAAGGTCTTTAAATAGAAATGATACTTGTTTTTCAGTGGGGTGCCCATTTTTAGAGTAATTTTACAGTTTCAAGATTTTACTTTTAATAGAAAATCAGAGTATTATAAAAATGAATGTTAATTATTGATACACAGTAAGTTTTCCCCTTAAATATGTTTTTTTCCTCTCCTCCTACATAGGCAGAAGGCTATGTAATTGGAAGTTGCATCAAACATATTCCTATTGCAGGTAGAGATATTACTTACTTTATTCAACAGCTTCTAAGGGAAAGGGAGGTAGGAATTCCTCCTGAACAATCTCTGGAGACAGCAAAAGCCATAAAGGTACAGCCTTCTTTATCTCTTAATAAATACGTAATAAATCTCCGTGAGCTAAATTTTTGGCTCTAGCAAGTTGCCAGTAGCTCTCTTAAAAATGCAAATGTAAGCAGTGTATTATAATTACACCAGCTTCTGGTGGTTTATCCAATCAAGTGTGGGGGAAGGAGAAAGAGGAAGAAAATACTCATGCTAGACTGTTTGGAGTGAGTATGTTCCACAGATAAACCCAGCATTTAAACTTTTGAGTTGCTGAAAATTTGCTTTGTAATAGAATTTTAAAAAAAGGGTGATTGTATGGGTCTGATCTTACTGGGGAAGCTTCCCCTTGAAGTTCCTTATTGTCTCAGACCTACTGTTGGTGATGTTTTCATTTTGAGAGAGGCAAATGTGGCTGAGTCAGCATGTGCAGCCCTTTGCAAGCAAATGCACATGCCTTGACCTGTGGGGCTGAAGCTTCAGTAGCCATTGGGGTGAGAAAGTCTGCTGAGCAGCCCCACCTGGAGCAGTGCTCACATGGTTTTGTTTTTTGATTGTGTTGCTCTTTAATTCGCTGCCGTACTGATTATTTCAGCTATTTTTAATGCCTGCTGTTTGCTGTTTCTTCCCAGGAAAAGTACTGTTACATTTGCCCTGACATAGTGAAGGAGTTCGCCAAGTACGACGGCGACTCTCGCAGGTGGATCAAACAATACACTGGCATCAACGCCATCAACAAAACCAAGTTTGTTATCGATGTTGGTTACGAGAGGTTCCTGGGACCTGAAATCTTCTTCCATCCCGAGGTGAGAACAGAACAGAGCAGGGAGCAGCTGTGTTCAGTTGTGCCGTTCCTGGTGCCTGGGCGCCATCCCGTGGCAGTGAGGGACCAGTGAGTCTCCTGAACGCAAGCCAGGTGCACTCACAGGTAACTTCAGCACAGCAGAGAGATGCATTTCTGATGTCCAGACTAACGTTTAAAACATCTCGTTCTGTTCCTTTAAAAGCAGTCTAAACTTGAGAAGAAATTGCTTGAATTTTTATACAGTATTTATATAGTTTTTATATAGTATTTTCCTCTTTCCTTCAGTGTCAGTTTAAACCAGTCTGGCTTTATACTGTGTATTTGTGTTCTGCCAATCCCTTTAGGCACTACTCAGCATTGCATTGATGATATTCTAAATATTGAATGCAGGCTTTTGATACTGAGTCAGTTTATAATGCCTGGATGATAGATTTGTCGTTGAAGGAAGTCCATTGAAGTCTCTGGTGGTATGGTCATAAGTAACATGTACAGTTCTGGGAAAGATCACTGTACCTCATCTGTCTGATTTTTGGTAGCTCAGTTTGAGTGAGTTTCAGGATATTGTGAGGAAAGAGTCAAGTTTTAATACAGCTACTGTCAATTCCTGCACACTTGGCTGAATTTTTGCAGGCACCCATATTCCGTAATACTATTAAAACCTTTTATTCAAATCCACATTAACACTGGTGAAGTTGCTTTTTTTCTACCATCCTCTTGGAAGAATATTACAAAGCTTCTCTCTGTCACCCTTTGTCTAAATTCCGACTTCAGTTTTCTGTGGTCAGTTTGTAGCCATCTGATCTTCTGGCAGTATTAAATCTCCAGGCTAAATAGCTTTTCTTCCCTGCTGTTTACCCACGTGATTTAACAGAGAAGCATCGAATCTCATGTCAGACAGCATTTTAAGAGCTCCTCTTTACATACTTTCTAAAAGGACTGTTTGGAACAGGGTAAGGGACTAATTTCCATTTTTTTCATTTCTTGATAGTTTCTTGATTCTGTATTGAAAAAAACACTCAAGTCTGAACTGACTTTCTAGGCAAGGAAAACATAGTTGATGATGTGTTTTGCATCTAATGAAAATTTCTTGTGTTTCATTAACTCCTCGCTTGAAAGGGTATCAGCTTAGTTAACTAAAAGCTGCCTTTGGTAAAGATGTCTTTTAACCTTTTCCTATTCTCAGTTAACAGAATTTGTTCTGAAATCTTTAATACTCTTGACATTAGGTCTTGGGGTTTGTGGTTATCCAGATTATTTTTCTCCTTTATAAATTAGATATGTTATTTGCTGTTCTCCAGCCATATAGTATTGGCTAGCAGACTGCAATTTTACATTTAGTAAAATCACATTCCTGTTCTGGAATGATGTTACACCCCACCTCTCATTTCTACTTACTCCTTTTTCCCTGCTGATTTATCAACATCTTTACAGAGAGCTCAGGAATTTTCAGGTTATAGTTCATTCAGATGAAAACTGTGTGTGCAGCTGCACAGCTGCTTTCTTCTCTTTTGATTTATGGGGCTTCATGTTTTAGCTTCTTGTATAATAAATTCTTACTGTGGAAGTTAGCTTGAATTTTTTGGGAGTGCCCCCATCATTCTTATGGCTCTTGAGCTCCCAGCCAGCTTCCTTTTCTAATTTTCTCTCATTTAAGTATATATTTCTTATGTTTGGCTATTGTTATTTATTTATCCAGGTGCATACCTCATCTTGCTTTGGATGTAAATCCCACATACGTCAACACCTTTGGAAAAGCTTATAATATATCTAGAATAATACGTTATTATGTGTTGGTAATTAATTTAATTTTTCAGAGTTTAACCTCTGAAAGAAAAAAACCTGAACTATTACCAGTTCTTGTTTTTAAAGCTTATGTTAAGTTTTAAGTGGAAAAATGCCACTAGACTATTTTCTAACATTAGCAGCTCTTGACTCTCTAGTATTTATAAATGCAGAAATTTACATTAGCAGTGTATTGATGTTTGCATTGATGGGGGCTTTCACTCAGAACCTTAGACTATTTATGCTTTTTTGAATATTAGATTCTTCCTGTGCTTGGAAAAAAATCTGACTTTGTGGTGGGAATTTAACAGAAGTATTTTAGTAGCATTAAAATTTCTTTACAGGGAAACATTCTGATTTTTACACTATTTTTTGTCTCACTGAAAAGGAAAGGCAGGACCACTGTACACAGTAAAGTGTGTTTCATATTGCAGGAGAACTCAAACTCATGTTGCAGGCAGTAATAAAAAGTCCATAGTGCATAAATTGTAAACAGGGAATTTCTGACCAAGGAAGAGAATCTGAGTTTCTCAGCAGAAAAATAAATTCTCATTTCCCTTGTTCAGAAGCGTTTGTTTTAATGTAGAATAAGTGGTGAGCAAGACTTTGATTTCCACCTGTCCCCCATTACAAAATCTCCCACAGTCTCATTTCTGCCTTTTTATTCCTCTATTGTTTGGATGAAAAATGGAATGCCTGTTCTGTTTGTTTTTAGTTTGCTAACCCTGATTTCATGGAATCCATTTCGGATGTCGTTGATGAAGTCATACAGAACTGTCCCATTGATGTCCGGCGTCCATTATATAAGGTATGGCCTTTCTCTTCTAAGATTCATGTAATTTATTTAAACACTGAATATCAGCATCATGATCAGCAGGGATGTGCATGGCTACCACATCCTCCACAATGAGAAATGTGAACTTTGAATAGAAATTAAACCAAGTGCCACTTCCGAATGCCACTTGATATTTGCTGCTTTTTATTTTTGAAAGAATAGTCTCTGTAAAGGCTTGATATGTAGGTAAGAATTTTCCCCAAGGAACTGAGGCAGAGAGATGTTATTTGTATCTGACATTTGTAATGTGAATTCTTGTGCATGAAGGACTTACTGTTCTGCCCATTTTAAGGGTTATACTGTTGTCTTAACCCTCTCACTCCCCTTCTTCCACTGCTTTATTAAGTAATGCTTTCAAATACTTTTTTTTTTTCATAGCCTTCTGTCTGCCTACAGTCTACAGTTTCAGCCAGTATTGAATCACTTACAAAGTACATAAGTACTTAAAATGTTTTAGGAGACAGCAATTAGGCCAGCTTAAACCTGCCCAGGGTGTAGTCCAGAGAGTACTTGCAGTGCCTGGTTTTTTAAGAAGTGAAAAGGAAAGTACTGACGTGCATGGTCCATTGCAGTCTCTGCCTGGTCCATGGCAGCACACCCTATGCTTTCTGTTTTTCTGCTGGTGTTATTTTGGTGTCGCTGTTGAGCCGCTAGCAGAGAAAGGACCCGAGTTTTCAGTGTGGCAAGAAAGAGGAAATTTATTATTTTGATTTCAATATATATAGACTTTTCAGAGGTCACCCAGATTGGTCAGCCAGAAGCCTCCCCCTAGGCCTGATTGGCCAGGCCTGAACTGTCTAAATCTCGAGACACTGTTTAAAAAACATCCAAACTTTATCTTTGTTTATAAAACACAACGGAATGTTCTCACGAGAAAGACCTGTGCTAGCCACATTTTGGAAATAACAGCATAAAACAATAGCATGCAGAGGTTTTTTTGCCATAAAAAAGGTAGTAGTTTTCCTCACCTATTAGAATGAGGATTAAGCTCCAACTAAGAAAAATCTCAGGGTAATTTTTAGCTATTAAAATTTAGCACTCTCTTCTACTTGCCTGGTAAACATCCTCGGTAATCTAGGACAAGATATAGCCCTCCAGAGCAGATCTGTGGAGCAGGATAAAAGGGGAAGTTAAACTACTTAACAGACTCATGTGTGAGTTCTGCAGTAGATGTCCTCAGTGTCTTCGAGCAGAAGGGTTTAGGAGCTCCTTGGTGTGTGATTGTGCTTAGGGCCTCTGCTTTTTACCTGAAAGACCAAAGCCTCCCTGGAGCATCAGCTTCTTTGTTTGGTAGGGTGGGGTTTAGTACTTCCAGATTTAGGGTAGGGTGGGGTTTAGTACACTAGTGACTTCCAGAAAGTGGTGTTTAAAATTTGAGGTTAAGTTACTCATGCTTCATCATAGTCAGCAGACAAATAACTTTCCTTTTGCTTGCCACTGATTGAGACTTTGTTTTTCCTTTTTCTGCTTTTCATTATACTTCCGTAATTAAAATAATGTTTCACAATTACCTGTTGAATGTAATGACAGATGTCAGTAGTTATTAATGGTAATAGTTGCAATCTTTGTCAAGGTCACTTCCAAGGGGTGAGCACCTCTGCTCTCATTGTTTAAAGCAGTGTGTGGATGCAGAAATATTCCACTCATACTTTCTCTCTCTGAGGTTTATCAGTTTCCCTTGCCCACATTGCTGAGTGGTGGCCAGCCAAGGCCCTGTGCTTTGGAGCTGAGCTTCCATCAAATGTATTTGGGTTCTTTCTCAGTGTTCCTCAGAACAAAAATACCTGAGAGTACCCTTCTTGCAGATTTTATGTAGTATGTAGCCTTTGAGTCATTGTTCCACTACCCATCTTTAATGTCCTGTGGTGTTTCTGAGTTTTATTGCCAGTATCCCTGTTTCCTAATCTGATCAACATCTCTTACAAGGCCAGTTATCTTACCTCAGGTTGACGTTTGAAGCAGTAGAACCTTAATAAGACTTCTTTAGCCAGAGCTGTGACAACCCATCCTTAAGGGGAAGGAGGCACCTAAGATTTGTAAATCCTCATTGGTCAAAAGAAATGACAAAAGTCAGAGGGTCTGAAAGTTTAATTAATAAATTACACACCTGGCATGGAAATTGGTGTGTTAGTCTCTGACCTGCTGTCTAAGCCCACAGCAGTAGGTTATGAGTAAAGAGGTAGGGTGAAAGGGAAGAGAAGAATTAAAGAAGGAGAAATGAATTAAAGAGAGAGAGAAAATAGGGGAGCACCAGTCCTGGTTTCAGGATTAATCCAGCAGCATCAGTCTAGCCAGTGAGATGTCCTGGGGACACCCCCTGGGTTTGGGGTATAGGGGTACCTTTTTATGGACAGGTTTCTCAAATATGGGTTTCTTGCTTTCCATGTAAGTTAGGTACCATGTGCAGCCTGGCTGGAAAGGGGTTGGAGGGCTTTGGGGGCCTTTGGTGGTAGTAATCCCACCCTGTAGTCCATGCCCACTTCCTCCCACTTGTTCCTTGTACTGTGTTGTGGTTCTTTCTCATGGACAAATGCTCTATATCTGCCTGGCATCCTGGCTATGTTGCCCGTTCCTGTGTGTTGAATTCCACTGAAAAATGACCCATCCTGCATGCAGCTAAAAATGCTGCATTTGTGGGGCTTAGTGAGACATTGCATCACCCTTGGCATTCTCTGGGAAAAATGGTGTATAGTTCATCTAGTTCTATTTTTTTGAGAATTCTTAAGCTGCTTTTTATTTTTAATGTCATTCCACAACCTTTCCTTAATTTATCTCATAATTATGTAAACATATAGTATAATTGATCTCTCAGAAATGGAGACAAATTACAGGCAGAGTGCATGATGGGGGCTTTGATCTGAACAAAAATGGGAGCTTTTCCCCAGCTTTCAGATTCCTGTGAGCACACCAGTGAACACCCAGCTTGGATCAGTGATGAACATCTGCTCCTGTGGTATTGCCACAGCAGATGCTAGTGTGGAAGGTTTTCAGCACTAGTTGGTATTTAAAAGTCTCTTTTCAACCTGGAAATGCTCTGAAACTTGTCCCAACATTTGACAGTTAGGACATGAGTTTTTGGCACTAAATGTCTAGGACAGTCTCCTACTGAATGTAGTAGTAATAACTTCAGAGGTGGACAGAGGGCTTTGAAAAGTTGTAAAAACTGCTTGCTATCCTAATAAACAGTATTTTTTGTTAGTAACAGGTTCAGAAACTATCACCTTTATTGCACACTCTACTTTATCTTCCTTTTTCCTTATCCAGAGTCTCTCCCCAAGTACTTCCAGAGTTAAGATAAGTGCAGTATTATCAGTTCTGAGGTCCTTGCCTTCTCCCAGTACAAAGAATAGAAGTTTAGGGTCACTGACTGTCCCAGCAATTGATGTCTTTCAACTTTTCTCTGCTGTGTTTTTAGCACAAATATCTGAATGAAAGAATATAAGATAAATGACATCTGAAAAGAGGTAAATTCTGTCAGAAATATCTCTGAAAGATCCTAGCCAAGCATGTTAAGTATTCATGATTCAGATCATGCTGAATCAAATGACAACATCCCTGACCTCAGACTTTTAAGCCAGCTTCTCAAGTTGAAAATTCTTCTTGAGGTGGGGACTGTAGGGTATTGCCAAGTGTGGTGTTTTATTGGAGATTAACCATTCAGATTTTCTGTGGAGATGCAGGGGCATGGAGAGAGGATTTTGACAATGCTGCCTCTTTTCCCTAGAGAAGGTGGCTTCTTAGCTGGGTGTGCAGCTGTTGTGGACTCAGATAAATCTCTCTCAAAATGCAAACTTTGTGAAGTTGAGCTCGTTGCTACAATTAAAATTTGAACTGCTCTTGTCATATCAGTGTTCACTCAGCAGGTTAAACTGCCGAGCTCACAAGAGTCCATCCTCAAAGGCTGGAGAGGTCCTGGCTGCAGGGAGCTAGCAGTGTGGCAAAACCCACCTGACATCACTTCTGCTTTGAATTGCGGGTAAAATACACTTGGTGTGACAGCAGCTCCAGCTGCTCAGCGTGGTGGGTAGATGGCACTGTTTGACTGACTTTGCTGATCTGTGCTCCAGCACGGCAATCCCTGTGACTGACCCAGAGCAGAGCAGGGAGGCTCTGGGGGTGAGGGAAGGGTGACAGACTGCCAGGCCATGGGCTCTGCTGGCACCATGACGGGACATGAGAAAGGAGCAGCATTCCTGCTGTATTCCTGCTGAATGCTGCTGTGTTCCTGTGCTATTCAAGTGAAGCCCCAAGTGATTAACTCTGTCAGTGTGGCACAGGAGTACTGAGGAGAAGCCCTGCTTATTCCTATCACAGCTGTAAATAAATTTATAAGATTACTGCTGCTAGTTGGTTTAACAATGGCTCAGTGCATCTGCAGGATTTTCTGGTTCCTTTTGTGTCTGAGGCGTATTTCTGCAGAATGGCACAACCATAAGTCATGCTCAGATCTCTTGCTATTACTTGAAATGTGAAATGAACATTAAAAAGAATGATTTTAAGTAAAAAGAAATGGTTTCTTTATCATTAGAAGTAAATGTATTTTAAAATTAGCATTTCTCACAATAAATTTACTTCTTTGTACTGTATTTGTTGTTCAATATGAACAATATTTATACTTATATTTTCTGTACAATGCTGGCAAATAGTGCCCTGTTTTAACCAAATTAACAGAGACACGGAGCTTAATTGATTCACTTGCTAATGAAGTGCTTGGCTTCAGCTTGTGAACCTTCCTGATTTTACCCATAATAATTTTTATTAACAGTCATATATTGATCTCATTACATGTCTCTGGTGGTCTGCTCATGTCATGTTAACTTTAATTTAGGCTGTCAGTTGGAAAGAAGGGAAAATGGGATGTGTCATTCTTATTTGTCAGAAAAGCAGGGGATGATTTTCAGTTTGGTGCTGCAAAGCCTGATGTGTCCAGCTGAGAGTGTGCTCTCACCATGATCCAGTGTGAAGATGCACAAACCAGTTCAGCACCTTGTGATTGGTAGTGCTGAGTCCTTCAGGAGCTAGTTTTCACTCTTTGAAGTTTTTATGTAAGTTTGATTTAGTCAGAAATTTCTGCTGTGGGAGATGGATTGCTTTGTTGGGTGATTTCATATCTCTGCAGTGTTACACTGTACAGGCATAATATCAGAAATGGTACAATGAGGAATTCAGTACCACAGAGTTTGTAAGATAAGCAAAAGGTACAGATGAGAAGAGAAAAATTTCTTCCCAGCCCTCTGAGATGATCTTGATGGTATTGGAGGTCTTTTCCACCCTTAACAATTCTGTGATTGTTACCCACTCCCCTGTTCTCCTTCCAGAAGTAGCTTACTTTCATTTATTTACTTGTTGTGGTTAACTTTTCCAGGTGTGTGGAAGGCCTTCATCCCTGTCTGCTAAGGGAACACATTCTTTTGAAATAACTTAAATTTTCAGCCAGTTAGGTATAAAAGTGAAAATCAGCTGGAGGTTCTTGCCATCAGCAGGTTTGGTAATTGGTGTTTGCTGAGAAACATGTGGGCTGCTTGGAGCTGTTAAACCAGCTGAAGTGTGTTTGAGCAGAGTAAGATCAGAAGAAGTCTTCTTTAAAGGAATCAGCTGGAAACAGATACTTAAAGCTTAACTTCTTTGTCTTTTTCTGGGAGGCCAGAGGATTCCCTGACGGGCTGAAAACCCAAATGACATTAGTAGGCTTTCTCTGCAGACATATTTAGTATGCTTAATTTTTATGGTTTTTTGTTAAGTAGTTATTGGAATTACTCAGATTTATTCTGGAGGTGAGGTGGGTGGTGCTGTCTTGGTAAATTTTTTTTTTTTTTTTTTTAATCTGTCCATTTTTTCTCATCTTTGTGTCCTTTTTAAGTGGTGGGTGTGGTGTTTGAGGGGTGTGGAGTGGATATGGATTCTGCTTTCAGTGTAAGTGAGGAGTACCTGGCTTCTGACCTTGCAGAAGTCTGAGCTGCTGAGTTGAGAACTTGCAGAAGGCTGTATGTACTAAAGAGTTAGCATGGGTTTGGTCTGGCAGTGACAAGAAGTCCAGGGAGCTAGGGAACTGTAACTGTATAATTAACCGTTTTCTAATGGCAGTTGGTGTCACCTAGTTACTTATATTCAAAATTTTGTTTAGTTTTGTGGGTCCACATATGTAATAATGAGGTGACTCTTTAGTATTTGTATCTCATGCTTCTGTTCTCCTTGGACAGTGTTATTGTTAAACTGATTCCAGTGTGCAGATGTACTTGGATAATAATAATCTGAAGAAGGTGTAACTTCTTAGACTCTTAGCCTCTAACCCTGGAATGGTAACTGGATGGAAAGGTCCTCCCAATGATACTGCTGACTCTGTAGTTGTGTGAATTGGTGTTGAATGTATTCAAAAAATTATTCTCAGGTTTATTCTGGAATTTATTTTTAGTGGTAGCATTGTCCACTTTATGGAGTATGCTTGAAGTTTAATTTGCTTTGAATAGAATTATTGCTTTCACATTCTTTGCCAACTTCATTATCTCCAGGTAATATTTTCTGATGGCATCTTTTTAATTGCTATTTCATCACTCAGGTTAGTTGTTGTCTTTTTTCCCCATTAGCAATTTCCTTTTTCAAAGTGGAGTGTACGACCACTTTGATGCAGGGGAAGAGGTGTTCTTGTGTGTGGGGAGAGTAGGAGGAATCCTCCCTCCTGCTTTAATTTTAGGACCAGCTGTGATTTCTGGCTCCTTTCCTCTTCTCTGCCCTCCTCTTTCCTTTTGGAAATATTTCAGTAACATTATGGGGACTCGTGCTTTTTTCTTTTAAGCAAACCTTCCTTGTTATACATTCTTTTATACTGTAGATAATCTGAAGCTGTGAAAAAATGAGTTTTTCCTACTGTAATGGTTTTTATGATGTGCAGGGGCTTTTTTTCTCATGAATAAACAAACAACTTTCTTCTCACTTTACAAAGTACAAACAAGATTTTCCTGGTTATCTGTGGCTTAAAATCCAAGCACTTCTGCACCCTGCAAGTGTGAACACTTATTATGTATATCTTTGACTCTTCAGATTCACGTGCAGGCTGAAAACAGTGGGTCAGGGGCTCTCATTATGTGCACAGTCTTGGTCTGCAATGTCAAAAAATGTTAGTTTTTTGAGGGTTATGTTAAGAGAAGTAATCCTTAGACCTGTGTACAATGAGCTCCTGATCCAAGTTCCTTGTGGACATGTGTCAAAGGCATATGAGTGGTTTTAGTAAGTGCTAATTGGCACTTGGGGTTGCAAGTGCCAATTGCAACTGCCTCTGCAAAAGCAGTTTTGTCACGTTATTTTTTCTGATAATGAATTGCATTTTTGCTGCCACCAATGTTATGTTCTAGGGGTCCTGTTTTGAATCCCCCACCTTTGAAGTGACTTCTGTGTTAGTCTGTGATGCTGCAATGTTATCAGAGCTAAGGATGAGAAGTTCTAAAATGTCTGTTTAGAATCCAAGTACAAGTCCAGCTAATGGTCCAGGAATTTGGTTCTGCTCTGAAATCTAAGTAATACCAGACAAGCAAGGGAAGAGGCGTCACCTTTCTCTGTGAAGGTGTGGTGTCTTCTTTTTGAAGAACTCTGGAAATAAAAGAAAATACCAAGTTCTAGGTCATTTTGTAGCTTTTGGAAAGACATGTAATATGATGAGGCTTGAGCTTTATTTAGTGTCAGGGCTAAAACTGCTTGCTGTGAACATCCCTGGGGAAGCTTCTTGATATAGTGTCCTATTCGTGCTGCTCTGCACATGTAGGGTACTAGCTTATGGTTTAAATGGAATCCTCTTCTGTAATAACCTGTTCTATGTAAATGTATTTAAAGGAGAAAAGTAGGGGAGCCATGAACCTCCTATGAACTGGGAGATGCTGAAGGTGTTCTGTGTACCTTCTCAGCTTCCTAACAATGCTAAGGTCCAAATAGTCACCTCTGCGGTGTTGGCTGTTGAGAAACTTGCTTGAAGATGGATTTACAGAATGTGTCTTTAATTTCTGCACAGAATGTGGTCCTCTCAGGAGGATCCACGATGTTCAGGGACTTTGGACGACGACTGCAAAGGGATTTGAGGAGAGTGGTGGACGCGAGATTGCGGCTCAGTGAGGAGCTCAGTGGTGGTCGGATAAAAGTGAGTGTTGCAATGCATTAATTACATGACTAGTGACAGATCAAATTCAAAGTTTTCACCTCACTAGTGAAAATACACTGGTGTAAAATAAGTAGTATGTGTTTATATGTTGTTAAATCCCATGTATAACATGTCTTTACAGGAATCTTAAAATTACTCTGAGCAGTTCTGGTTTCCCTTCTAGGAGATGTGTGATCTTAGCAGTAGCCAAGAGGGATTTAACTTTGTGTCCTTCATTATACTTTATCATGAAGAGCTTTTTGACTTAGTGTCATAGGGGACAATCTGAGTAATAAGTGTGAGGTAGTGATATGAATGGAGGGTTGAAGGTGTCTAGTTTCTGACCATGTTAAGTTTGAAAACCAACTCAATATGAAATGTTTTCTTTAGCCCAAGCCAGTGGAAGTTCAAGTGATATCACATCACATGCAGCGTTATGCAGTTTGGTTTGGAGGTTCCATGCTGGCTTCAACAGTAAGTCTTTATCAAAGTTGTGTTAATTTTTATTGCATGTTGAATTCTGGGTGTATTTGATTTGAGTACTAAATTTTAAACTTTGTCATTTTGATAGCCTAAACTGTGTCACATTCTGGAATCCTTACCCAAGTTTTATCTCAGTAAAATGTGTAAAGGGCAAATGGGAGCTTGAGTAAGGATATCATGAGTTGACATAATTTTGAAGTAGCTTTTATATGATAGTTGCAATATAGTCCTTTATTCCTGAAGTCACCACTAGAGTTTAGTTAGGACTTCAGGAATATAGAATCCAAATCAATAGTCTTATATGCAAAAGAGAAGCAAATACAGGAAAGTGGCAGCAATTGCTATCTGCCAGGTGGGATGTCTTAATGCTGTGTTTAAAAGCAGTCTTCTGACCAGACAAACTTCTCTTGATTAATTGTATTGATATCCTAATATTTCTCAATTTATTATATTTCAAAAATGTAATACCATGTCGCAAAGCTGCAACCTACAGAAATGCTAAGACTTTATTTGTTGTTTTTTTCTACTTGAAGTGCTCTTACTTTTTTGGGGGGATTTGTTTTATATTTTTGTAGCCAGAGTTTTTCCAAGTATGTCACACCAAGAAGGACTATGAAGAGTATGGCCCTAGTATTTGTCGTCACAATCCCGTTTTTGGAGTCATGTCATAATGCTCATCCAATGGAAATAAGACCTCTGATATCTTGCTGGTGAAGAAACTCATGCAGTGCAGAGGAAGGCAGCAGATACTGTAAATACTGAAGCAAGATGTGGTTAACTCTGAGGCATTTGGATCACCATGGTGCACTAAAGCACAACTTAGAGCCCCAAGTCATTTCAGTACGAGCCATTTCTCTGCTGACTACTCAGAGCCTTTCCTTCTTTCTTCCTAAATGTGAGGTAATTGAAAATAGGTAAGTCTCAGTTTAGGAGGTTGTGCAAATACTACTGAAACTGAATCTAGAAGAATGAGGCAGTGTTTTACTGCTTGTGGAAAGATTTAAACCTTTCCCACTTGTGCCCTGAGTTTGCAATCAATCCTTTAGCAATGGAGCACTAAATACCACATTGCCTTTAGGGGAGTTGGAATGGATACAGGTACCTACCCAAATGGAATAGATTGCAGGATTGGGACAGCACTTTGTAAATGTAGGTTTTCATATCATTTTGTATTTTATGATACTGGTAGGGTGAGTTGATGCCTAGTTCTGAGCACGAGCAGCTATCAATGTCATGGAGTGGTGTTACGCATTTCCAGGTGTGAGGCATGTATTGGAGCTGTGCTGGTATTTTTTGGGGGGTAAAAAATAAGCCATGTGTGATAGAAACTGATCTGTTCATGTTTGGATGATACAAAGTGATTTGCAGTATTGTATGAAGTTTATTATAGCTACTGTTACTTCGTTTTGAATTTTCTGATACTGTTTTTTAGGAGATGATGTTTTGTTTTGCTGTTGGTGAGTGGTGGATGACACACAGGCCTTGCACCAGTGAAATAAAAGCTGTTGACATCTTTATGAATGTTTGTGGTAGTCCTGATTTACTCCCTCACTTCATCTCATGGGGTTGGCTTTGCATTTATGGGTCACTGTGTGTGTGGGATCACAGTAATGCTGAATGTGAAGGGACCTCTGGAGATTTCTGGCCCAGACTCTTGCTCAGTGCAGGGCTCACTTCAAAATCCACTTCTGTTTGCTCAGGACCAGTCAAGTTTCTGTGAATAGAGGTTCCTGAACATCTGGGCAACCTGTTCCAGGGCTTAAACCCTGTTATGGGTACATGTTCTTGTGTTATGGACAGAGCTTTTGTTCTTCTGTGGTTTAAATCTAAGAGAGTAAGAAATCTTCCTTACCCTGTCCATACTCATGCTTATCCAATCTCTATCAGCAGAGGTTTTGTACAGTTTGTGTAGCCCAGTAAGATTTTTGTAAGACAAGTCAACTTGATTTTAGCTGGCATGGAGAGATTGAGACCAAGCAATTATTTGTTCAGAATAAATAAGAAATTAAACTAAATGGGACTCCAGGACTCAAGCCTGCTTCTGAATGCTTTTGAATTTGAAGCTCAGCATTGAACCATAATTTGCTCAATCCTGTCACTGAGAAAGAAATGGTTATTCTATTACAATGTGTACTGTTTCAGCTTGTTCCAGTGTCACATCAGCTTGTCTGTGTTCAAATCCACTTTTCAAGTTTGTCACTGCACTGCTGCCTACTTAGGATTTTAGCCTGTGCAGGAGAATCCAGAGACATGAGCACAGCCTGGCTGGAGTCAGACTTCAGAGGAAGATTCACATGTTTGGTGCACTGAGAAAGGGTTTGCTGAGGCACCAGCACGCTCACATGGTGCTGCAAAATAGGAAATGCTGGAGAAGTGGCATGGGAAGTTACAGGTGCATTGCAAACAGCTATAGCAGGCATTAAGGTGTATCTTGAAGTTAGCAGGAGGTGGGTATTTGATAAAAACTTCTGACGTGGGCACCCATTTTGTTTTGGGGGAAAAAAGCTTTCAGAAATTGAGCAAGACTTGCATTGAAAACAAACAGTGAAATTTGCTCATGTTCATTCTTCATGAAAAAAATGTAGATAGTAAGAATGTTTAGAATATTTGAATGATGTGAAGTTTAATTTCCCTCTTCTTCAACGTTGTTTGGAAGGCTGACCTGCCTCCTACACTACAGACCATATGAGTTTAATATAGTTGGGCTGAAAAAAACCCAAGGTGGGGTTTTTCAGGGACCAGTGCAAGTGAGAGTTATTAGCCCTTTCTGTCTTTCTGCTGTTGGGATAATTTGAGGGCAAGTAAGCTTGCCTTTTCAACTAGAACTTGAGAACTGGAACTCTAGAACTGAAAGGTATCGTTTCATGCTAACAATTTTCTGAGCCTTTCCTTTTTATTTTCCAGTGGTATTTAAAAACACTTGAAGCTTTTATGAACCTGAAGAGCATTGTGCATATATCCAGTGTGGTCCTTTCAATTAACTACAATTAGTGAAGTCTTGACATGAACTGGAGTACTGATCTTTCTGTAAATAATTCATTCTTTATGATCACTTGGTTCTCTCTCATCTGGAAAAAATTGTTGTGTCAGACAAGTGTTGGAGATGGAACAAGCAAAAACCTTATTAAAAACCACCAGGGATACTGAGCAGAGATATGCAGCCTCTAGCCTAATTGGAAAGTGTGTTGCATAATACTAAGAAGTGCTGTGTGGTGCCTTCAGATAGTTACAGAAAATGAAAGCTCAGGTAAAACTGGAATTGCCACTTACCTCACTTTCATACACTGGTTTCTAGCAAGAACATTTTTGCCAAAGGTAAAGAAAAAGCAAGTAGCAAAGGGGAATGTCTTTATAACTTTTCAGCTTCCTAGGTTTCTGCAAGCTAAGTGTACGTAATGGAGGAAAGAATCAAAAGGGTATGTAGCCATGTCTTGATTCTGTGGTCACTTTTGTTCTTGCTGTTTCACCTCTCATGATTCCTCTGTCAATACCCAGGGCCTGATCCAAAGTCCAAATCCAAATGGAAAAGATTTCTCTTTGGCATTATTGATCCTGTAGCGTTCTATACTCTTTCCCATTTATTACTGCCACTTGCCATGTCAGTCTTGCCCATGCTGCATCATTTCAGGCAGGTGACTTCATTTCTGTGTGCTTTTTCCTGACCTTTTCCTAGGGACTGCTTTAGACAATAACTTAGCACCCAGTGTGTCTGCTCTGACATATGTGACAAATCCTTAGGTGCAGTTATCTGACATGGTCACTTTGGCTTCAAAGAGAGCAGCACAATTATGTTCTGAGGATAAGTAATCTCATCCTAGCATATGTGTCTAAAACAGGTTGGTTGACTCATCCTTCGGCAGTGCTTTTTCCATTCAGTTAATTAATAAAATTCTATCATACGATGCACTGATGTTGCATCTAATTCTTAAAGGCTCACAGTTGGGGGAAGAAAAAATCCCACCCTGATTGTGATCTCTGGGCACTGTGGGTGGAACACACTGAAGCAGTGGGGCTGAGGGAGCTGAAGAGCAGGGGCTGCTGCAGTCCCCTGCACTATACCCAGGAAAAATGCCAAAGGATGCTGCTCTTCTGCTTTAGCTTCCAAACAAGGTGATGATTTTTACCTTGATGATGTTTAAATGGACAGCTTCTCTGGTCCTGCTTGTGTGTTCACAGCTTTGGTCTCACTGTGCCAACCTGTTAAGTGTTAGTTACTCTTCCTGCCTGTTTTTATGAAATATTAACTCCAGTGAGCTGCAGCTTTCCCTGCTGCAAGGTAAGGGCAAGCTGGCACAGCTGTTCCATGTGCCTGGGAACACACAGAGCTGCCCTGCTGTGCTCTCACAGCACAGAGCTCTCAGCAGCTTTCTCAGCTGCACCAGCATTGTCACATTGTTCCATAAGGAGGTTTTGTCCACTCCAAGCAGTGCTTGTAGAAGAGGCATTGGTGCCTTGCAGCTCTCCTGCCAGGCAGATGAAAGGCTCTGGAGGAGCCTGAGAACCTATCTGCTGCCTTCAGCTATTGTTGAAGTAGAGGTCAAGCGAAATCAGGACATTTGGATTATTTTTTGACTTTCTATCGGGTCAAATTGGGAAGAAGCGGGAGAATGTCCTAACTCTTTTAGGGATTTAAATGACATTTTGTTTTCTACCAATATATTACAATAAAAGGCTCTGTCATACTGGGGAGAGGCATGGGGTTCATGTAAGTACCTGTAAATTAACAAACTCCCTGTCACCTCTCCTCCTTTTCTAGTGATATTTCCCTACTGTAAAATTAAAGACTTTACATTTCCCAGCAAACATGGCATCTTGTGTTACAAATGAATATGCAGAAAATCAAGATGGAATTTCCCCCTCATTTTCAGTTTATCTTCCAGATTAATTAGGACCACAGAGTGACAGAGCTGCCAGTCAGGGGAGGTGTTTAACTCTGCATGGGAAACAAACTGAGTAGATGTGGTTTTGAAAAGTCAGGAAATAAAGGATATTTATGAGAATGATTGCTACAATAAATGCTGAGTTTCTGATGCCTTTGCAATCATGTGCATCTCTTCTTGAAGAAGTGATGCCTATCAGTAAGTAAACAAGCAGAGTTTACAGAGATTGCAAGGCTGTGTTCCTCTCAAGCAATTTTTCAGCAGTTTGCTGTGCTGTTGTTCCTTCCAGCACCCTGTGGGGTAATGACAAGAGTTGCAGCCACTTTTACAAAGGGAAATTGTTCACTGCCTTGGACAGGTGGTATGAAGGAGAAATAGATTTTTAACGTAAAGCTGTATTACTTGTAATTCTATTGCTGCTGGTAATCTGCAGTTTGGGTGCAGGGTGTAGTTGGGTTAGTTCCAATAAGAATTAGTTGTAATAGAAAATATGTTGCTGAGGTGGTGGGCAGCTCCCTGGCCACAGAGGAGCACAGAACTGACAGCTGGGTGTGTGCTGTCTTGTGTGTATGATCTCTTGTGGTTTCACTCCATTTTGGACTGGGTCAACATCTACTGCAGTGTAAGTCCTCATAACTTCTTTCCAAAGAATTGCCAGAAATCTAATTCTGCCCTTTCCTTGGTGGTTGAATGACATAAGTGGCAATTTAGGACAGATTTCCTTTAATAATTCTGACTTGTGCATCTGGTCAGGTGCTCTTGAACACCAACTGCTGGTGCAACAAATATCCAGAGTGAGAGTAGAAATCCTGGTGTTTCCAGGCTGTGTGTTCAGATGTTTATTAATTGTTCCTTGTTGAACAACCTGCATCTCTGGCTCTGCTGTTGCTTTTGCTGTGGCTTTTGCACAACTTTTTAGCATATTTGCTTGTGTAGTCATGTGGTATGTCTGTAATGCTTTAGATGATATTGGCAATTAAAGGATTACAGCCAGGATCTAATTATGGCCCTGTGGAATAAAGTTTTCAAATGATTCTGCTGCAGTCTATAATTACACTCTGTGTGCCCTGATGCCAAGGATTAATAGGGGGATTACAAACTGTTTTCCTGTAACATGCAGTTCATGGATATACTGTTCACAATTCACTGGCTTTAAGGAGCTGGTGACCTCTCATGGGGAATGTTATTAAAGGATACAACCCAGTAGAATGTTTTGGGTTATGTTATGCTTGTTTCCTTCCCTCACCCTGAGTTTATCATGCAGTGACTGGGCAGAGTAGCTCAGATCTTGAGTAGACAACCCTGAAATTGAAGTATTAAGGAAGGGAAAGCAGACAAGCTCCAGGAGACAGCCCTGCATTGTTAAACTTGCTCCTCTTTTGCACTCTTCCTTCAACACCTCACCAAAAAGCTGTGTATTCTCCATTGGGGTGGAATGGAGATCAGAGCTTTCACGATATATTGTTACATATTACACAAATAGGATTTAAATATTTTACTTCTGTATGTGAGAAATTATGTACTCCAAGAACCTCTGCAATCAACATTTCTGTGAAGAACTGCAGTTGTTTAATTGCAGTGAAGATAAACCAATGCTGGTGCTATTTGAAATGGATGAGTATGTAACTAAGGATTGTCTTTGGAGTAGCAGAAGAGTGCTGAACTGTTGGTTGGAAAGCTTAGGCTACTTTCTGCCAAATTACAACACATAAACTTAAATGCCATTTGACTTTGTGAACTTGGATGACTCTCCTGAAGGGTAGTATCAAACATAAGGTTAATTTTGGAATGCATCATCTTGTTTCCCATGTCAGTTCTGAGGGGCTGAAGCAATGCTTGCAAATGAAATGTGCTCAAAGCCCTTCTTTGGCACTGAGACCCCCTTGCATGAAACAGCCTGTTCCTCCTCAGCTCCCCTGACTGTGCCAATGAAGTGACCACGTCAGGGCTCTTTATGGGCTGCTCTGTGCTCTGTTAATTCCTGAGCTGTGCTCTGCCATCCCTTGGCTCACTGACAGTTGGCTGTGGCCAAAATGGTGCTGTGGATCATGATTACAATTTAACAGCGTAGTTGATAGCATTCCAGCACCTGGGAATGTTCTTGGCAGTGTTTAATTTACCAGCATAAATCAAACCTGTGTCTTTTGAGTAGCAGAGTGATGCTAAGTAGTTCAAGCAGGATGTTTTATTTTCTTAAGACTCCAGATCTTTGTCTTGCTGTTTTTACATGAATCTGATTTATGTTCTAGGAGAGTGCTTTTACTATAGTTGCTGAAGAAATGTGAACCTTGGACTGTCAGGTAACAATGATGGATAAAGACTCTCGAGTTTGTTTTTAAAAAAAAATCATAGTTTTTAAGACATTGTTACAGTTCTTAATGTAAGAATAAGATTTAAATGTGGAAGTTGTATATACATAACAATACAGGTCAGCTTGTACTCTTAACTTTTTGTAGCTTTTCAGTTTTTCATGGTTAACAGAATTTTTTCCTTCATCTTTTCATTTGACTGTTTTGCATGAGTTACTATCATGTAACCTCAGTAAAGCTTTCATTTCAGAGAGGTATCTAGCATCTAACTTGTCTTTGAGAATCTTTCCTCCTGATGGGAGCATGTGAGAAGGAAGAACCACCCTGCCCAACTTTCACATTTCTCCAGATGGCTTTATGGAACTATCAGTCGAACAATTTATTCTGGAGTATTGCCCCAAATAAGGCCTGGCAGCTGGAGCCAGCCTGCTGTGTGCATTCCATGAACATTAAAGCTCCTCTGTCTTTTTCTTCAAGCAGAAACTGCTTTGAAATGGTAGTAAAAATTCTCCTTTGTCCTTTCGTGTCTGTGGTATTTACCCTGTTCCGTGGTTTTCTTCTGTCTTGGACTTAAGAAGTTTATATGGATGTTTTGATTAAATGATTAACAAAAAGATTGACTGTGACAAAATGGCACTTTTCAGTAGAAAGGGGAAGACTTGCAGAAACTGCTAGGAATAGTTTCTTTGCATAGTCATTTTTTAGAGCAAGGAATACAATTCTCAGTATTTGGCAATATGCAATCTTTTGAACCTGTGCCTTCTCAAATGGGTCCAACTTAATGAAAGCGGAGTTAAATAACATTGCTAGATGCAGTTTCCATTGTGGTTTGCATAGCAGCAGAATAGCAGTTAAAAATAAATGGATAGTATCAGCAGATGACAAGTTTAGTGGTGTCATTCTTTTCAAAGCCAAGCATTGCTTTCCTTTTCCCAGGTTAGGCTGTATGCACATAATAAAATCCAAATTCTTTCACAGAATAGTAATTTAAATCTATCCAGTGAGTTAGAGACCCTGGGTCATGAGTACTCCAAAGTCTTAATAACTGAAGGTAACACTGAAATTAATTCCCCTTTCCTCTCCTGAGGCTGAGTGTAACTGGGCACCAGCTCAGTGCAATCATCAGTTAGACTGCACAGCTATAAAGACCTGAAACATTACATGAAGTAAACCGCAGCACAGCCAGCTCTGTTCTTTGTGAAGGGAAGGTCTGCTTGTTCCAGTCATGATTTGTGCCACAGGCCTTCATAGCAGCACTGCAAAAATCTTAAAAAAGTTGTATTAAAGATCAGCCAGCCTTAAACTTATTAGGCTTCCAGCTGTGAGCAGATTTGACCCAGAAGCCCAGTGAGTTTTGTGTGAGGTTCCTGATTTTATCTTTCTTTAATTGTGTTTATTATAATAATAAAGCTATTTCTCACTCCTGGGTGTGTACAGAGCAACAAGCAACTTGTGATTAAATGCATGTTAGGGTCCTGCCTGTAGCACTTAGTGATTCACGAGCTGTTGTGTCTTGAGGGACAAAAAGAAAATACTGCTCCAGAGAGCACACTAATTGTTCAAACAGGTACATTAAACTTTTACACTTGAATAATAAATTTTGGTGAAGAGGATCTGCCTCTTTGCAGCTACTTTTTACCTGCTCCAGGTAGTCATCAGCTGGCAAATCAGCAGCTCCCTGAGACCATTCAGATACCTTCTGACCCTGTCCTGAGGGTTGGTGCTCCTTGTCCAGGATTGTTCCTCCATCAGAGGGGTGGTGCTGTAGCTTCTAAAGGTAGCTGTCACTTGAACCAGACACCCTAAATTAAGCACTAATTTTTTTATTGCTTGTTCTTTGGTTGGTTGGTTGGTTGATTTTGATTTTGGTCTTTCTGCATGCGTGTACTTTTTTGTTAGTTTTGTTTTGGTTTTGTTTTTTTATTTAGATGCACAGAAGGATTCATGATGGGGTGCTTGGCATTTTCTCAGCCAGAGTAAGTTAGTCCAAAAACCAGTTGTGTTTAAGAACTTTTTCATGACAGGCATCCTTTTTTGTGAGGGAAATAAATTATTTCAGTCCTCAAACTGAAATTGTCCTTTTCCAAATGATGCTAATAAAAGTATTACATATCATATGATGATTAAGCTACACTTTTGCTATGATTGGCTCTGGTTTGGATTTTCCTTTCCTTTTGCATGACAGGCAAGTGCTTTCAAGATTTCTTTTTTTTTTTTTTTTTAATAACTTTTCATTTCATTTGGAAAGTCTTCTCAAAAGTTGGGTCAAAATGCTATTTTGGTTTTGTGATCTCCAGTAAATTTCATGTTTTGACCAATACTATGCACTGCCAGAGATGCACTCAGCACTCTACCAAGCCTCCACGATGGTAATTAACAACAGATACTAATTTTCTTCAATCCAGATGATCTCTGGTGTCATCATGGGAGTGGTGAGTGCTGACTAGGAAGGCAAACATATGGCAGCCTGGCACAACTGCTCAACGTGAGCATCTCTTGCTCTAGATCTCTCAGTTTTTTGGTCTTGTTGACCATTTTGTCAGGTTTTTCAGCTCCGTGAAGGGCAGCAGAGTGGAGCTAGATGTGAGCAAATCCTCCTGGAAGGAAATGGGGAGGGGGAGTTTAATAATTTTCAAATTATGAAAAATTTACTTTACAATTTTTCCTTCTCCTGAAGATGTCAGCTCTCTTTTGTGAGGAAAGTAGTCCTCATGTTTGATATTCTTTCTTCCTTACTGGATATTCAGGTAACTCACTGTTGAGTGCTGAGAAAACAGGGTTATAATCCTGAGATGGCATGCTGTTTTTTTAGGACATAATTCATCTCTTCCACTTGATGATTCTCAGATACCTGATCCTGAGCTCATCAGTTTTGGCTCCCTTTGTAATCCAAGGAGGGAAGTGTGTGCTGCTGAGTGCAATTGAAATAGGTCAGGGGAACAACTCCATGGCACTGCCTGTTTCTTTCCGTGCAGTGAGATCAAGATACGCAGCTGAAACACTGTGAGAAGAGTTTTCTTCTACTCAAATCTGTGTCACAAGCTTGGGCTTAAATTTTCTGGTGGCATATGCAGTCTCTGACATGGACAGACATTTGCTAACCCTTCTTCAGAAACAGCAGGCTTTTTCTGAGTCCTGAGAGGATCAGGTTAGGACTAAAACCTCTGAAAGGCTGAGAAAAGCTGTTTACTTCCAGAAGCAGGGGAAGAACCTGCATTTCCTAATGAAATTTCTGGTAATGTTTTTATGCTGCCCTGAATTTTGAGTCGATTCAGACATCCATTTACCAATTACCAGCTGGCAGTAGCACTAAATTGAGTGTAACCATCACAATCAGATAAACTGAGTGTTTATTCTTTCCATGCATTCTTTTTTCATTATTCAGTAGTACTTTGTGATGCTATGTTTTAGCTGCCTGATGTAATTTGTGTGAGTGTGAATATTACATCTTTTCAAAGGCACAGGGTTGATGTGCAGTGTCAGAGCTGAGAAGGTTAATTTCACATTGTTGTTGTTTGTGACAGTATTGCTTATGTTTAAAGATCTTCTTTTGATGTCTTTGAAATCATTTTAGTCCTGGACTGTAGCTAAACTTGGGTCCTTCCATATTTGTGTTTCATGAATCTGCTTTTAATGTTATTTTGCTTCTTATCTTCAGTGAGCTGTCAGCATCTCTTCCTTCTAACAAACAGTGCTGCAGTGACTTGCTATATTGTGGTTTATTGAGTGCTGGGGACATCAAACAAGGCATTTATTATAGCTTCGGAGTTCAATATTAGGGAGTACAGATTTGGGGATTCAGCCTTCTTATCTTAAAGGCAACTTTAGATTCACTGATGTTAGTTCATCAGTGACTATAATTCCTGTTTCTGGGTCTGTATTTCTTTCCACTCAAAGCAAAGAACAAACAGCTAACTAGCTTTATGAATTCATTTCATATCATTTGGGATTACTTTGACCTTTTCCAAACGGTTAACTAGAGCTTCTGAGAAGAAGCAGACAGACAAGGAGGAGGAGAGCAATATGTTAAACTGTGAGCACACTGAAAGAAGATGGGGACTGAAGCCTGACCACTCCTTGGGGGGAAGGAAGGCAGCCAGTGGAGCTTGTTCCATCAGTATTTGTTTGCTAAACGGGCACTGAGATGGAGGGTCAAAGGTCCACTGTTACCTTGTACCTGATCTTTTGTTTTTATGATAATCTTGGTGAGAATTACAAGACCTGAGAGAGCCACAGCCTGGCTTTGCTGCATGCAGCCTTTTAAACAGCTGGCCTGCTCTTCTGGACATCTCTGGTTACCTATGGTGTTGATGAGGAATGTGGCAAATATTGGCACAACTTTTAATGACAATACCCAGCTCAGTGGTCCTTCTCTTGTCCTTCCATAAAGGTGATGTGGTGCTAAAGGTCTTGGTAAAAAAGCAGCACCTTGGGTCCTGTGGTGTGGGCTAAAGTCTCTGTGTGATCTGTTCTCTGTTGGTGTGACATGATGAGAAGAAGAACTTGGCAGTCACAAGCCTTACCTTCATATAAATTTTAAACATATAAAAGGTGCCAAATCCATTGGTCAACAGTTCAAAAAATCCCTTTTAGCCAGTCTGAAGCATCACTGGTCAGTCTAGCACTTGCTGTTCAGAACATTTGGACAACTTGGTGGTGTTTTCCTTGGTGCTGTAAAACCAAATGTGTTGCCTCTGTTCCCTGCCCTGAGCTGCTGTGATGGCTGTTATTATTCAGTGCCCATCTATCATTCCAGCCATTCAGCTGCACAGTATCCAGCTATTTCTCTTGCACACTGGAAATTACTGTCAAGTGTCCCGTTGTTTCAGCCAGGTTTGCTCCTCTGCAGTGAACAACAGCAATTGCCTTTGACATCAGACTGCTGCCTGTCAGCTGCCTCTGGATTTTGAGACACATCCCAAGTCCCTCATCACAGAAATATGATTCGATTGGTGAAGGTAAGTTAAGCTGTGAAGAATGGCTCCAAAAAAGCAGAAGGCAGATGCTGTTACCTACAGTTATTTGTACCATTCTGCCTGCTCTTCAAGCCCTATCCTGAATTTTAAGGTTAAAAAGGGCAGGCTCATGGCAGAGAACAAATTCTGTGTCACAGGAATGACACCTTCCAATTACATGTGAGTTTTCTTTCTGCAAGTCAAGAGCTGTGTAAGGAGACAATCTTGATGGCCTCTTCACAGGTGGAGTAACAAAAGCAGAGCACAGTAAATGACTTTCTGTCCGAAGTACAAAGGGTCAGTGGTGGTGGTAAAGTGTCAAAGGTTCCTCTCCAGTGCCAGACCAGAGCATTTTCCCTGCTCACACACAGGGCTGTCAATAGTCTCTTGCTCTGGGCTGCCATTTTCCTAGCATGCTGCTCTGAGGGTAACCTTCTAATTACATTGTTTACAGATGGGTGATTTGCTGGACTACCCACACTGTGTCTTTCTGCTGCATTGATTGGGAGTGCTGGGCACATCACAGGGCCTTTAGGTTCTTTGCAGGAAAATTTTCCCTGTGAACACACCAGGGAAAAAGTGCAGCAGCTCAGTCTGTGCTCACCCTTCCTGGATCACTGACAGGAGCAACCCAAGCAGCTCACATGGTGGTCCTTGTGCAGTATGGTGTTGCTTTTCAGGACAGCACCATTTTGTGCATCTAGAAATCCATCCTGTAGATATCCTTTGTGCTGTGATGGTGTCTCTTGAAGGTGTACCATGGCTATGGGATGTCAGTGGTTGTAGCAGAACAATATTTCATGGGTAAATGCTCCTGAATAATGACTGTTTATTTGTTGGTAGCTTTAGAGGAAGGTTTGTGAGACACCAGCTTGCATTTGGGGACAAATGACTCTTGCCTTCCTGGCTGGGAAGGATCTGGACAATAGATGTTCTGGCAGCAAGGCCTGGGGTGTTTGGGAAGGAGTCAAGTATGGAAAGCACTCACTAGAGAGGAGGTAGCAGCCAGGATCAAGCAATTTGTTTTTTTCAACCTAAAAATAGAAGAGCAACAACAGTGGCTGAAAACAGGATGTCCTGTCCCTCACTGGTTCTGGGGAAGGTGTTTCAGGGTGTCCTCTTGCTTGGGAGCACAGTGACTAAATTCTGTTAGTCAAGCTGTTATAATAGTCAGGTGTAACTGTAAGGGCTTTCTCAGGGAGTCAAAATCAGTGTTAATTCACTCAAAATGGATGTATTAGTCAGGATTGTGTTGACTTTTGAATTCAAAGACTTGAGGGGTACAGGGTACACTCTGTGTCCATCTTCTTTTGGAGATTGTGAGGTTTATCATAGCATTACCTTGTGTCCTGCTGATTACTGCAATACTTCTGATGGTTCTCAGCAAGAACCTGAGCTGCTGTGCAGGTTCATAATGTGGGAGAAGATCTATCCCATGTAATCCACAGGGAAAGTATGTTTATTGCTCTGTAATTTTCTCTAGGGAAGTTGCTGAAAGTTCAAATGCTTTTAAAAAGCTGATTTACTTGTTGTGCTTAGCTTTGCTAAGAATGTGAAAATATTTGTTTTTTCTAATTTTGATGAAAAAAGTTTGTATGAAAAATTTCCTAACAGTCATCCACCACTACCATCATGAACAGCCTGATTTAACTTGTTGGCTCCTGCTTTCTAGTCAATTTTAAATCCTACTTGTAGTGTTAGGATCCTGTCATTACACCTGATAATTTAAAAAAATTCCAAGCTTTTGGCTAGTTCCTTGCATAAAGTTTTAACTGATGCAAATTTACTACTCTTCAGCTAACATTTGTGTAAGCAAATGGAATTGCACCACTGTGGTTAGCCTACAAGGTGTAAAGTTGTAGATACTGAGCAGCAATTTCCTTCATTACTCTGATTTTTGTGTAAGTAAAGTGCTTCTGGTGTATTGCCAACCATTTTTTTTCCAAGGTCATTTCTGTTTAATGTAGCAAAGTGCTGAATTCTGCTACAGCTCTGCCTGAGTTGAATTAGGAATCCCTGTATGCTGTAACAATTTCTTTTGAAAGAAAAAGAATACCTTAGTAATATTCCTTATAAGAGTGAAATGTCTCGGTGGTAATAGCTACACTCTTTCAGGGATTTGGAAGATGGTAAAAAGACCCTGTCATACACCTCAGTGGTCTTTGGTGAAATTTAACTGGGGCACTTGGTGGAAGAGTGGAGGCAGTCCAAAGGCCTGGAGTTGGTTTGCTTTCTCCATTTCAGAAGTGTGTGGGAATCAGTAGAGCAGAGCTTTCAGGCAATGTCGATAATTGGGAATCTGATGGACAGATGTTAGCATTTTATGTGCTCTTTATACTGTCAAAATATGTCTCTCATCAGTCCTAGCAGGATCCTCAACTCAGTAATGATTCCACCTGTCACTGTCCAGTGCTTGCTGTCCCAATAGAGCTCAAACACAGAATATAATGCTCAGTGGTGATTTAAACTGGGTCTGGGAAGGCTGATTGGTCCTCATCTTCTGATTTTGTCATCTTCAGGAGTGCACAGTTTAGGAGAGGTGGTGGGATAGGATGAGTCAGTATCCAAGGGGATCTTGCAAGTTGTCTGGCAAAGAATGGTCTCAGTTCTTCTCTGCTGCCTGTGTAGAATCCTGAACCTGGCAGGTGTTAATTAGCAGCTTCTGGCCACTGCAATCAGGAAGAGCTGGAACACAGCCCATTGTTTGATTTACATCAATTGAGGACACACATATAATAATGCTCCACGCATAGAAATGCTACAGAGCACATACCCACTGCACCTTTGCCCAGCCACAGGAATGACTGCATAGCTGTTGTCTTCTAAAATTAGCATGTATGTCTTTGGTTAGAACATTTCTAGTAAAAAAAACCCATCAGGAAATGGGTAGAGGTTGCAGGGTGCTGTGCTTTTTTGCAGAAAACTGAGTTTAGACAAATCCAAAATTTCAAGGCCAAGACATTTTGTAGTGAGTAGCACCAAATGAGCAGGGAGAAATAGCTCAATGCATCTGTAGAACAACATGTTTTAGTTTTGCTGTGTGTACCAGCCAACAGCTCTTACTTACACCTGCCCTGGAGTCTGTCAGTTTTGCCCCAGACAGAACACTTTATCCCCTGAGTTGAACAGCCTCTCTGCTGTTGTGTACTTATGGTCACTCTGTGCCACTTGTCAGTCCACAAACCACACTCACCTAACCCCTCATTAGCATCCAGGTCCCAGACCAAGGAACCTTCTGTCCCAGGAAAGGTCTCCATTACCATCAGGATTGTGCTGCCCCTTCTAGGAAGCCCTCTGGCTCTCAATAAAACCAGTTAACTTTGAGAAAGTTGCTGTGTGGGTGGAGTTTTCCATTTGCTTTGCTGGGCTGTGCAGGGAAGGAGTGGGTGGAAAGAAAAACCACAGTGGGCATGAATTTGTGTAAGATAATTTCTGGTTTCTTGTGTTTTTATAAGTTTGATTTTTTCATAGTTTGGTACTTGGGGAGGACACATCACCACAGCACCACAGAATGGTTTGGGTTGGCACCTTTAGAGGTTATTTAGTCCAAGCCCCCTGCAATGGATAGGGACATCTTCCACTAGATCAGTTTGCCCTTTTGTGGTGCTTGACTTGACAGCCTCCTGTGTGGATTCAGTGCTCTAAAAGGAGACTGGATTCAGTAACTAGATCCAGCCCAAATTTCCAAAGGAACTCATGAGTAAAACAGAGATACTCATGAAAGCCTTCTCATGTATTTGAATGTCTTATAACAGCCACATTGTTTTCAAAATATTTTTGCTATTTTTTACCTGCTTCTTTTCTCCTCTAACTAGAAGTACCCTGGCCTCCTAGGTAATGATCATAACAGGTTTAATTTCATAATAGAAATACTCTGTGTAGCAGTGTTTGGACATCACTGCAACACAGGGTCACCCAGATGCTCATTGGTAGATCCCTGTGACTCTGTGAATTAAAATAAACTATCAGCCAGCCCTAGTTTGTTAGTTATGGAAAGGGAATTAAAGTACTAATTGGAAATGTAGTGCATAAATTTGACTGGCATGAGTAGGAAATGCCTGAGGAAGCTGACAATCCATCTATACAATGTTGCTCCTCAGAAATTCTAATTAGAGATAGCAATTGAGTCCTTTGAATTTTTTTTTTTCCATGTGCACTCTAAGCAACATGAAACCAATTAACTTCCTTATTGCATTGATACATTACTTTATGTACAGAACCTAGTGATAGAAGACAGTTCCATTTGAATTCTTACCTTTTGGCCTTTAACAGAAAATCAGATTGTTGCAATTTATTGGACAATTAGAGATTATATGGGAATGTAATTTTTTATCTTTTTTCTCCCAGAAAGGAAACCCTAGACCCTTCTACTTCTAGAAACTTTTTTTGCACAACGCTTGTGATTTCTCAGCAATTTTCTAAAACCTGATAAGGATGCACATTAATTAAGTTTAGATGAAGGAAACTTCTTTGCAGTTAATCTCTGGGTCTGACTGCTGTTCTGGACAGAAAGCTCTCCTTGGCTGGCAGTAGGTATTTAACCAGGATTTTGTTTGGAGGCAAGGCTTGAGTCTGGGCACTGTGCATATTCACACACAGGATGAGCTGTTAGCTAAAAAGAAGTGTCTTGATCTAGCTTGGGATGATTAATAAATTTAGCTTTTCCTATTCTGGATTTCTTCTCTTTAGGTAGGACTTCTCAGGGAAAGATGTATAAATCTAAAAATGAAAATTTTACAGTGATTCTAATTACATTGCCCTAAGCAAGAGAAATACTGAAGTGAGGCTGATAGGGAGTTGGGAGGAGTCAGGAATAGATCTGTCTCAAGACATTTACTCCAAGCCTTACTTCCATTTACCTTCTTTATCAGTCCTTTATCAGGTCTCAAAAATCAAGAACAACCATGATGATTTCTGTGAAACAGTGTCTGTTTGGGGAGACTCAACAAAAGGTGAGACCTGGCAGAGACTGGAGTACCTGGCACTGTCTAAATGAAGTTTTATGGTGTTACAGACCCCAAACCACCCCAGCAGGACCACATGATGCAGAAGGAGGAAGAGGCTGCCTGCTCCCATTGTTGGACCTTTCCCAGTTGTTATCACAGTTCTGTCCAGCTCTGACAGATATCCAGATATCCAGACCCAGCTCTCTGTTCAGACAGATGCAGCTGACTGAGAAACCAGTTTCTCTATTGCTCAATAAAGCAATGAAGGGCAGCTGCACTTTATTTCCCCCATAAACTGTGCTGAGGTCCCTGGCAGTGGATTAAAGCCCAGCATGAGCCTTCAGCATTTGTAGCAGCATAGTCCAACTTTTGCCTGTGCTGGATGAGGGGAGCATGTCCCAGTCCCCATGAACTCTGGAAAATCAGCTGTTTTCATGTCTTCTCTGACCTCTCCTGCTGCTCCAGCCACCTCTGCAACCACTCTGTGGTGTCAACTTCCTACCTGAGGACGGGGAATAGGTGGGAAAGGTGGGATGGCAGCTGCTGCACAACACACAGTGCAGAGGTGATGGTGGTGGGCAGGTGGGTGTTGAAGAACCAGGGACAGTAACTCAGGTGCTGCCAGGTGCATTTGAAGAGGTCCTGCCTGCAATGCATTTCAAGGAAATTGAGCAATTTCTGCTTTGCCATCTCCTCCTGGTGAACCTGCAGAGCAAACATCGGCTGCGTTACATAGATTGGCACAACAATATTAAGAGCTGAGGGTTTTTTTATTTTGTAAGATGTTGAGAGAGTTGCAAGAAGGGGAAAAACTCTTTCAGAGCTAGGTTGGATTTAACATTAAGGAAAATGAACTCAAAAGTTTTAGAAAACTGGTCCTAATGTCTGACTGGTTTCTTATTTATTGTTCTCAGTCCTGTGGGAGTGACAAGAAATGAATTTTCATACTGCATATACTCTGTACTGCAGTATCCTTCTATAAAGTGCAGCTTGCATATGTGCAGTGTTGCTCTGTGGTGTTAAAAATACTTGTGTGGTACTGAACACTATGTGATGAGCTAGAGGGAGCTCTTAGACAAAGATATGTACAGTTTCAGCCCTGCTTTTTCTCTTCAAAACTGTAATTTTAGTATCACCAACCTGTCATGACTATTGTTTTCCAAACTTATAACAACAGTTAAAGACTTGGAATAGGTTTTCTGTGTAAGAAGTTGGGTTTTGATGAGCTTGTTTGCCTGTCCGATCTCCTGAAAAAGTTTGGTGCCCTGATAGAGGAGTATTTCAACTTCCCTCACTCTACAGTGGAAAGGCAAATAACTCAGTATCTGCTAAAAGGAAAAAACAATCTCATTTTCACTTCTGAAGTCAGCAGAGCAGTATGTAAGGGGTGTTTTCCAGTGAGAAGCACATTTACTCAAGTGCCTACTCCTTAACAGCCTGACCCAAAGCTCTTTGCTGCCTGTGGGATAACACTCATTGACTTCAACAGTTTGACCCCAATTATTTCCTGCTGGAGCTGTGGTTTCATACAGGAAGAATTCTGTCTGTTGTCTTGAAATGTTTGTGAAGACTCTGTAGGTTTTCTCTTATCACAGCTTCTCCCCGCTCTCAAACCTGGGCTTGGTAAAAAGTTTTTGGTGCTTTCTTGAATTAGCACTTTCCCATGTTCAGATTATCTTTCAATAATTAGTGAAATAAACCCTGCAGTGTCTCACAAGCTCAGCAGTGCTGCTCTTCCCAGTTTACAGGTGAAAGAACTGAGGCACCATGAGCCAAAAGTGTACATGGAAACACAGGATTTCTGTGCTGAAGCCACTGAGGCTTGCAGGCTTTTAGATGTTTGCATCTGTGTCAAGACTAAACTTGCAACCCTTTTCCCTTCTGGTCAAGCATTTTGCTGTTTTGTTTCTGAAAATCAGTGCCTCCATGAAATTCAGACTCCCTGACTGCCCCACAGCTCAATGTCCAGCTTGTTGAACCAGAATAATCGTGTGATGTCTCAGCTGGGTGTGATGGATTCTTACCTGTACAACTTTTACAGCAAGCTGGTACCTTGATCCAAAAATGTTATCTCTTAAACCTGGGCTAATGGCATTTGTAATTCAAGGCAGGATACATTTTTATGTGTGGAGATAATGGGGACCAAGTCCAAGAGATTCCTGCACAAAAGCAGCACTAAAATCAAGTGGAGCATGGAGTCCTTTTCAGTGCAGGTGAAATCAATGTCTCTTTCAGCTCCAGCTGACACAGATGATGTCCCAGCCAGGTCTGTCTGGGCAGGAAGCTGCTGAGGCTGGGAAGACTTTCACAGGCAGAGGGTTGGGCCAAGTACCTAACCCTCTGCCTGGTTTTGTGGTTTTATGGAGGGTCGGGAAGAACTGCCTGTGTAACTTCACCATTGCCATGAGCTTTCTTTCTCAGGGAACAGTTTATTCTGGGCAGGATAAAGCATCATTTCTAGGTTTAAATTTCAAAATATATTTAATTGGGGTGAAAAAAAGGAAATTAAAGAAATAGTTAAATAAATGCTTTGAAGCCCTTGAAAACTGCCTCATTTTTCCATTCCAAGATATTTCAAATAAACTTCATTCCCACCACTCCCTGGGCCTGGCCATCCAGAGAAGTTTTTACCCAGTTGACATTACACCCATCCACACCATGGGGAGCCAGTTTCTCCAGGAGAACGCTGTGGGAGACAGTGCCAAGGGCTCTTCTATAGTCCAGGTAGACATCCCCAGCCTGTCCCTCACCCACTAAGTGGGTCACCTTGTCACAGGAGGAGATAAGGTTGGCCAGGCAGGACCTGCCTTTCCTAAAACCTGCTGGCTGAGCCTGATGCCCTGTTTGTCCTTGTGTGGAAGATCATCACTCAAGATGATCTTCTCCACGACCTTCCCAGCGCTGAGGTCAGGCTGACAGGCCTGTAGTTCCCTGGATCATCCTTCTGAACCTTCTTGTGGATGAGTGTCACATTTGCTGACCTGCAGTCAACTGGGACCTCCCCAGTTAGCCAGGGCTGCTGGTAAATAATGGAAATTGTGCCAGAGAGCACTTCTGGCAGATCCCACAGTACCCTTGGGTGGATCCCATCCAGCCCCACAGAGCTGTGTCTATCTTAAGTGGTGTACCAGATCCCTAAGATGTTCCCCTTGGATTATGGGGCCTTCATTCTGCTCCCCATCCCTGTCTTCAGGGAAACTTCAGCTTGAAGCAGGGAATGCTGAACCTCAGCTCTGCGAATCAAAATCACAGTTTCAAATATTTGCTCTGAACAACCTGGAGAGAGAGGCAAGGTGTGGTTTGCCCTTTCCTGCCCCACAGGTGACTGTAGCAGGACCTGCTTTCGAGGTGCTCTTTAGGAACATCAATCAGGCGCTTCCTTCTGTAGGGGAGCACAGATGAAAATGAAATTTTTTCCTTATCTGCAGTCAAGGATGCTTCAGTTGGCAGCTGTTGCTGCAGTCACTTCCAATCTCATCGTGCAGAAATGTGCTGCCAGTTTAGAGGCTCTGGGTTGCTTTTCTTCCCAGTGCAGATGCAGCTGCAGGAGCTGGGAGTGATCCCAGTGGGTAAACTGGCCACGGAGCCTGCAAGGTAATGTGTGTATTGAGCAAGAAAGGGAGAGTGAGGAGATGCAGGAATGTTTTTTACATATGCATCTCATCCCAGGGGACCCTGGGCAAGGTTTTTCTCTGTTGCTGCTGAGCCTGTTTTGCCTGTAAGTGCCTGCCCAGGGACTGCTCCTGAGTGTGTGTCAGTGCAGGGATTTTCTGCATTTCTGCAGCACAGGAAATGACAGCAACAGTCTGGAGCTTGTGTGGATGTCAGTGTCCACATGAAACCCTTCCACAAGAGGAAGAGATGGTGACAGCCTTCCTCAGAGCTTTGTCTGGGGATAATATTTACAGGGGACAGGCTAAGATCCACCTGAATTGGGACCAGAAGCATATTTCCACATCCCCTGGTAAGGATACAGCTATGCAGCTGTATGGTCCTCCTGCTTATGTCATGGTGTATCTGGCCCTGTGGAAAGGTCAGGAGGATTACCAGTATCACTATAATTGTTTTCAGGCTGATGGAGCATTAAAACTGCTCCCCAACCCCAGATTTAATATGTTATAAAATTCCTAGGCCTGGGATATGTGCCATTAGAAAATCCCTGGCTGAAAAGTTCCTGACAATTTAATGTTTTCAGGTCAGAACAGGAGTCTTCTGAATCATTTGCCTGAGCTATAAATAACTTATTATACATGATAACTAATTATGAGGATCACTCTTAGAACACAATCATTGAGAGATACACATCAAGTGGTGAGGGCTTGAAGCTCAACCCCAGAGGTTTGAGTCCCTCAGTTCAGTGGAAAACAATGAAAATTATATGGGAATCATTTGATATCTGGTTTAGATTCCTAAAATTTTGTGGCTACAGCATCTGCAGGTGAAGCAGATGTCTAAGATCCCATAGCTGATGAAGATGAAGGCAAAATAGTCATTGGAGATATCTGCTTGAAGCTGAATAGAGTAATTCTCTAAACTCCTGTTGATTGACTGTTAACTACATTGGGATCTTAGACACCTGAATTCCATGCACAGAGCTCTAGCTAGGCACTTATATAGAGGTTCATTATCTGAAGTTGAATCCTAATGTAAATTAATAGAAAATATAACCTGGAGAGATTGAGATCAAAAACTACTCAGCCTAAACATGAAAAGACTGAGAAGGAGTAGTTCTAGTCTTCAAATACACTGAGGATTGCTACCAAGAATAACTTGTTTTTCAAATCCCTGGAGGATGTGATGAGAAATGATGGATTTTGGTTGCAACAAAAAGGATTTAAAATCAACATCACAAAAAACTTGATAATGAAACACTGAAGAGAGATTCACTGAGAAGGATGTAGAGCTGTCAACATTTGAGGTATTTGTCAACAAATATCTGCCAGAGGAGGTTGGTTTGGATTCTTCACAGCTCAGTGACTGCAAGATAAGGTCCTTTTACTATTGCAGTGTAATTGAAATACAACACAAATCATGGATTCATTTACAGAATGCCCTGGAATTGAGGATGTCCCTAGACTGGGATGTTGCTCATGTGCAGGTTACTGGCTGTGCTCACATTCTCCTGGTGTGGTAGCAAGAAGAAAGAAGTCTTTCTGGAGCAATTCAAAGGCAGTTTGGTTCTCAAAGGCTTAAGATACTTGTAAAAGAAGTGGTATGAGCATTTCTGCAAGCTTTTTGCCTGTTAAAGGAATCCCATCCATCATTTTGAACCTCTCAAAATCAAAATCAACCTCCTGCATGTCATGCAGAAGCAGCTTCTGAAGGTACAAGAGACCTATAGCAAAACCTGTGTTCTGTGGAGCACATGGCACCTTTTGTGCTCTGTATTAAGGCTGAGAAATTGCAAAAGGCACATTATAAATGCTTGGATACTGGATTTTCCTGGCAAAAAAAATAGGGAGAAAAGAAATCTTCAAAGGCATTTGACATGAAGTAGTTTAAGCCTTGTGAAGTGCTGAAACAGCATGTTTGGGTAGGGCTATCTACTGTAGCTATTATAAATATCAAGCACTATATTACTGTGGCTGTGTTATCTCTGACAAGATTAAGTGCATTCCTGTCAGAGAGAATTTTCCGATAAAGATTTCATTGCCTCTTCCCCACATACAAAATGATAAGTGACCCTGATATTTCTCTGCTCCACTTTATCAATAAAAATGGTTCTGCTTGGATTATTTCTGTTTGTCTCCTAATGAAGTGACATTTTGTGATGTGTCAGTCAATCCTGGGCTTGAGAAAGACATATGAACACAAACCCACATCCTAGAAGTTGTAGCTGTGCACCACAGACTGAAAGATGCTGTGCTAGGCTTTTAATCTGCTTTGCTCATAAGGGCATAAATCACCAATTAAAAATAATTACTGAGGTGAGGGAATAGATTATTTGATGAACCAGATTGCTCACTGTGAGTCACTCCATCACTTGCTGAAACAGACGTATGATGGCATGGAGACATCGAAGCTGATTTAGAAAGAGACACCAGCAATGCTAAATCAAAGTGACTGCTTATAGAGCAGAATTTATAGTTTGCTGGGTAGACATCCTGAGGACCACATGGAGTCCCATGAATATTAAATATTCCATGCTGCATGTGAAAAGTGCAACAGAATGGTCTAAAATATGCACAGGGACCTGAAGTGAGGACAGTGCAATCATGTCCCTTTCCTCACTTGCTCATCCTGATGCATCCATTTCCAGGGGATCTTGGCTGTGCTGGGCTGAGCCCTCCACACTCAGTTGGGCACAGCACAACAAAGGGAGCTGGGATTTCCATGTTAGCATAGATGAGGTTAAATAGAATAAAAGTTATCCTTTGGCATCTGTGTAGTTTGGAGAAGCTCATGATGGTTGAGGCTGATTTCCAGGGCTTCTTGGGAAGTGTGAATCCCACTTTGAAAACATTTTTATCAATTAAGGAGGCTTTGGGGACGCTAGAAGGAGTCAGAGGCCCAATAGGAGCTCAGAATACCTGCCCATTCCTGGCTTGGAGTGTTATGGAGCTGCTGCAGGTGGTGTCTGGTGAAGACTGAAAACAGTTCCAAGGGACATGTGGGTCCCCAGGCATGAGAGGAAGCAGGGTGAAGAGCATTTCGGAAAGGCTGAGGCTGGTGAGATTGCATCTGATTTAGAATGTGGACTTTGCTATCTAAACTGATAGCAAATAGTGAAGAGCCAGGAAAATGCAGAAAGGAGCTGTGTCCAGAGAACTGACACCATGGCATGGGTGAATCACTGATTCCCTGCACCCCAACAAAGAGCCATTGGTTCTTCTGACACCCATGGCTGTTCTGGTGGACTCAGATTACCTAAATAGCAAGATCAGAGCCTGGGGAAGCCAATGTGAGTGTGCAGCAGTCAGTGCCAGTGGTGGTAAAGGATCTGCAGCTGTTTTCATAGGTGACATAGTTTTCATTGCCCATTATGATGTCAAGTGTGTTAAATTTATGAGGCAGTGTGTTTATTTTAATGTGCACTGTCTGCATCTCACCAGCCACATATATTTCAATCTTTAATGCAGCTATCTCGCTGGATTATAACACTCTTGCATATTTACTCACAGTCTCTCTGAATGGAGAATTGAACAGTATCTCATGGCATTTTACTAATTAAATAGATTGTGTGTTTTGCTGGCAGTGTGTTGTGAACATTAACTTCTGAAAGCTTTTTCATTTGTCATTGTCTCATTCCTTGGCATTATGATTACTGCAATTTTATATGTGATAAGACTGTACAGCAAGTTAGACTGTACATCAGAAATTCCTGCCGGCAGCAATCTGCTCCGTGAGATAGAAGTGTAATGGGATTCATAATGTTCCCTCACACTCTCTTCATCAGCATTTCCTCCCTCCTCTTGACTGGGCATTTTATTTGTGTCTCTCCCTGTTCCATTTGGACTGTGGGGAGGGGGGCAGTGCTGTTTTTTGATTTTCTGCTTTAACCTTGACTGTGAAGCATTTTCTTATCAGGAAGCTGTTCGATGGGGTTTCACAAAGGCTGGGGTGCTGGAGGAGCATATGGCTGTGAATAGGATATGTGTTCTCACAGGCACTATCAGATCCTCTGCATCTTAGGGTGTGGGTGAAGCTGTTCCATCCCTTAACCTCCAGCTGAGTGGCATTACTCTGGAAGGGTGTGAGGCAAAAAACCCCACAGTTGAGCACTTGCTTGCTGCAGGCACTGAGTGAGGTTTATAGATGCCGGTGCTGCCTTTAGGTTTGGGGCTGCTGTGTTAAATTTATGAGCACAGTGGTGTTTGTACCTGTTTGGGCCCATTTTCTACTGTAGAAAAGCCATAGGCATCAGTGTGAATGGTGTTTGTATCCCCTAATTCAGGATGTCTACATCATAAAAATTCGCCTCAACTACATTCCAGTGTTGATTGGGAAAACAGTTTATCTGTGGAAAAAGAGATGTATTCTGGTCCTGATTTCAGTGACTGCTGGTCAGATGCAGATTGTCCTAAATTTAGGGATAGGTAAACTCTCAGAGATGTCTGTGTGTGTGCCAGGTGCCCAGACTCCCAGCTCATTCCATGAAGAAGCTGTTGATGGAGGCAGCAGATTGCAGAGAGTTGATCAGCTCTGCATGAATGTAGGATGTGGTTAATACTTTCTAGATCTCACTAACTGGACAGGCTGGCTCTCTTTGAGATGTAATGGGAAGTCACCTGCAGGTGTCTCCATGTACACACTAGAAAGGTATGCCTGGAGGTGACAATGCTGGATGTTCAAGCTACTGTGATATCAAGGAATGGCAGGGACCTTGAAAATTGCCATCTCCACACTCCTCATCTGAAAGAGAGCCCTTCTAGAAATGCTGTTGAAGCGAACCCAAGCTTGGAAATGCTTCTCTCTTCCTTGTTGATGCTTCCAAAGGCCACAGCTGCCTCCTGCCTTAGCAGTGAAGGAGCTGTGCTGCTGTTTCTACAGGATTATTGTATCTTGATGACTCTTCTCAGCTGCATCTCCAGGAGCCAGCAGTCTCCTCCAGTCTGGTGAAGCACTTCCATCTTCTTCCCTCTCCCAGTGGCCTCATCTCCTGGTGACAATGCCTTTTCTTGTGCAGGTGTGTTTTGGAGCCACTCTAAGCATGCTCCTCTTCAATACTTTTTAATGCTTGTTAGGCTCTTCTGTTTCTTTAAGGTAGGGAGCTGCTCTTGTAAGTTATACCTTTTGAATTGATTTTTTTTTGCTGGGGCAAAATAAGATCAATCAAATCATATGGCTAATAAAATTGATAAAGAACCAATAAAAGCCCGATGACACACCATCTGGCACGCTGAAGATGAATGAGAAAACCAAGCCACTGCTCAAATCTTAACCTTCCCCATCACATTAGAAGCTCATTCACACTTCATAATAGCCCAGTATTTCATTTCAGCTACTGAGATTAATGCCAAAGAATACATAATCAGACAATAATTCTCTGTATCTTTCCATCCAGATGCATCGAGTGGAGTCATCAAAATAAACAGATCAGCTGTTTATTCCTTCCCACCATATCCACTGGCACTGTAACAGCAGCAACCAAAACAGAACCTCTGCAGGAACAGGAGATCCTGCTGTTAAACAAAAGGCAGCTGGAAAGAATAGCTTTTCCAAAGCATCAAAATTACTTAGGAGGAGAGCCCCTGTTAGAGTCCACAGAATTTCAGCTTGTAACTCATGGGGCCTCCTGCTGTGGAGCCATCGATGGGCTTTTGAAGTTTGCACCTGACCCTGCCAAGAAGGGTGAGAATACAGAATACAAAGCTGAGTCTCAGGTGGAGAGCTGAGGTGAGAGCACCACAGTGCAGTCAATGGATTTGTATTTTACCAAGGGGTTTTCAAACGTGAGAAAGAAACTGAAAAGCCAAATAAGGGTTACTGGAGGTCACAGCACTGAACAGTCACATCTATAACATTGAGTGACCTTTTAGAAACTGAACATATCCTTAATATGGATTGTGACCCTGATGAACCCTGAAAATATGGGATATTTTAACAAATATTGACAAATTGTCAGTGTAATCATACCAGACAGGGCTAGAGAGTTGACTGCATATTTAAAGTACAGATTGCTGAAGGCTCCTTGGCTCCTCCTGTCCCACTGCTGACCATCCCTCTTGTAACACAGGGTATCTTGTACATGTCTGCTGAATTCTGTGAGCTGTTCACAGTCCCAGCGACAGGCTTTGGGCATCCATCACCTCAAGTCCTAATCAGAGTGCTGCTGTGCCCGTGATGTGTTGGTGCAATCCATCTGCCCAGAGACAGGGCTGGAGATTGCAAACCCACACAGGAGGCAAAGGCACATGGCCCACGTGTTTATGGATGTGTGGAGAGCTGTGTGGGCACACACACATGGAGCCTTTGCTATCCTTGGTGCTAAATTAAAGTTGTGTTGATGTTTACAGCACAGCTCAGGGCTCCCAAAAGAGAGATGTGCATCTCTCAAAATGCCTGTGGTGCAGAGTAATCCTGGTGTATCTGCCCCGAGGGATGACATGGATTGGGAACAATGGCTTTAGGGGGAGGATTACAGCAATTGTGCTCAGTGGTACTAAATGACCATTAAACCATCTATTAAGCCCCACAAGAAATGGTATACTGAACCATCTGAACCATGCAAAATATCTCAAAGAGCTGAAGTCACCAGGAGAACTCAGTGAGTAGTTACACATAGGGTGTACCTCAGTGCAATGATCCAAAAGAAAAGATGGACTCATTACTAGCAAGGTTTGTGGTTTGGAGCAGAGCTGGCAGAGGTGAATAATGGTGAGGGAAGGGCAGTTACACAGTGTTCCGCAAGGTGGGATGATTTAAAGCACTTTAAATGTACCCAAATGCCAGCATGTGCCCCTGGGAAGGGGAGCTGTGCCTGGAGCTGGCAGGATGTGGGGCTGCCTCCTGGAAGGCATCAGCTTGGGGAAGGGATGGGAGGTCATGGTTAATAAACAGCTACAATGGCTGTCTGATATAATTGTGTGCTCAGAGAGCTAATGGGAGCCTCAGATGTAAATCCAGGGGAAAATGGAACAAAAGAATGGAAATTATATTTCTGCTGTTTGCTGTAGTGTGTTCAATTACCTTGGAGTCTGAATGAAGGTGTAATGCAGTCATTACTACTAGAGTATGTTTTAAAAATTATCTGAGTTTAGGCAAAAAGCCTAATTACGACAGGAAGGTTACTCAGAAATAAATATGTGTCTTACTCACAGACTCTAAGCACCTGTGTGGGACAAAAAATTACTGAAGGCAGAGGGCTGGGGAAAGGAACAGGCAAAGACATAGTGAGATCCTGTGCCAGAACTTCAAGCTGGATGTATTCAGGGTAACAGCACACCTTTTACAGGCTAGCAGCCTTGGTAATGCTCCATCTAATGATTTTGTGGATTCTGCATCACTGCTGGATTTCTCTTGGTAAGCTTTGCTCAGTTCAAGCAGAAATTATGCAGGAATTACCAGGTGAAATGTTATGCCCTGTACTACGGTGCTGTCATACTCACTGATCCTAATGTTCCCTCCTGGCATTACAAATCTGTGAACCTAAGAAACACATGACTGAAGGGCAGCCACGGTGCAGCTGCTGCATTCTTAAGTGGAGAAAGCTATCTGGGTCATATCTTGGGGAGAGAGATTGTGCTGTGCTGGGGAGATAGGCAGGGGTGAGGACTGACCTTTGGCTTGTTCTCAGTGACAGGAATTGCAAATACATGTTCTGTGCAAAAATACACCTTTCCCTGCCAGTCCTAGGCAAGGTCTGAGTCCTTCTGCAAAGGTCTGCTCCAGACAGTGCCTGGCTGGCTCTGCACGAGGCTTTGGGAGGGGTAGTGGGGGAATAATGCAGTTTTGCAGGGGGCATACTTAGGGCTTGTACTGAAAGAAGGCTGTTTGTGTGGCCATAGAGTGAGCTGGTACAGTTCTCCCCTATTCCAGCAACCATTCAGACCAATATTACCCATATCTAGCATTGTGCCATCCCCTGCTGTCAATGCTTCTCAGAATGCAGCCCAATTTCCTTCTGGGCCACAGGGACACATTACCACTGAACTGACTTGTGCTCGGCTTGGTGTCCACCAGGACCCCCAGGGGCTCTTCTCCCAAGCTGCTTTCCAGTCAGTCAGTCAGTCAGTCAGCCCCCAGCACATCCTGGTGCCTGGGGATGTTCCTTCCCAGCTGCAGCACTTGGCACTTTGCTGAGCTGCATGGCTGACATTCCTGTGGGCCCATTTCTCCAGCCTGTCCAGGTCCCTCTGGATGGCAGTACAGCCTCTGGTGCATCAACCACTCCTCCCAGTTCTGTTTTGTCTGCAAACTTGCTTTCCAGGCAGTTGGCTTCAGCAGCCAAGCTGCTGCTGGACATTTTGCTGCATGAAGATTCTATCAGGACTTTCACCAACGTCCAGGCAGCCTCAGGGCTGTGAGCCAAATGCCACCCTTGGGACACCTTTCCAGAGCAGGTTTGTGTGACAGCAGCCCCTTCACTTACACCAGAAAGTGCCAATCAGTGGGTCAGGGGCAGAGGTTAGGTTTCTAATAGAAGACTGACATCCCCTGTGCTTCATTTTTTGTCCAAACTGTCTCCTTATCCCCGTGGGCTCTCTGCCTAGAGCACAGCTGCACCTGGAGACCATCTCTTGATCTCTCCTGCCTTTAGTCAGATCCACACCTTGCAGCTGATTTAACCAGTGAGTTAATGTGGAATTTTCTGATGGAGACACAGATCATGTAGGCTATGGAGTCATGCAGAGATACTAGATCAGACCCCAACAGCTCTTCATCACTCTTAGCACAGCAATAAACCCACGCTGGTAATCTCTGTCTCTCAGCAAAACTGATGCCCTCAGAGGTGGGCCTGTGCTGCTCTGGAGCCTGGGTGGCCATCACTTGCTCTGGCATTTTTGCTCTGTTCATCATGGTGTGATGTAGATGCACTCTTACATACTTTTCAGATTCACTAAGTCATAGCAGTTCCCAGGAACTGGTGGGGAATTTTTCTCTCAGCTCCCTGGAAAATTAGGGTTATTACATTGTCACATCAACAAATGGATGGGCATCTTTACAGGCAAATAATATCAGATCAGGTGGGGAGATTAAAAGGTATAATCAATACAAAGAACAAAGCAGCAGGGATGAAAAATTATTGCAGAGCAGATTAATTGTAAAGCACTTACAGATGTAAAGTGCAAGTCATACAAATCAGGTAGGGAAAAGAGAGCTTGATAGACAAGGAATAAAATGCAATTTCAGCTGGAAGTTTATGAGGAATTATTGCTCATAGGTAAAGATTCTGAGGCTGGAAGGTAATAAAGCAGAAGGAAAGTAACTTATTATTTGAAGAGGTTAAGGTTTAGGAGCAAAATCTGTGACAGTCCTTTAATATCAGCAGAGATCTGAGTGCCATTATTCCCTTGGATAACCTTGAGACCTCTGGAGCTTCTGCAAGCTACAGAATGAGACCAGCAATAGCCTGTCCTGTTCATGAAATAATTGTCAGCCCTTTCTCCATATTTCAACAGAGGACAGAGAAAAACTCAGAGGTAGCAAATGTGAACCTGAAGGCTGAATGAATTTGATGAACACTTAACTTGTGAAATGCATTGCCCTGGGCTGTCGTGGAGCTCAGCATATTGAGACAATTCAAAAACCTCTGAAAGCTGCCAGTGTCTTGCAGACTTCATGCTGTCCTATACTAGGTGAAAGTCCCTGGGGAGTTCACCCAGCAACTCCATCATTTAATGTGTAAATGGCTGCCTTAGGTACAGAAAGGCTTTCTGGGGAAAAGTCTCATTTATACCTTTCTGGTTTGTTGACTTGTCCATGTAGTTGGAGGAAAACCATGCTGACTATGGGTCTGAAGAGGGGTGAAATAGTTTCTACTGAATGAACAATTCATAAAAACATGAGAATTAACACACAATATCAGATTAAAAGTCCTTCAAAGCCTGTTTTTGGCACAACCAATAACATGGCAGAGGGAAAATGTAGAACAGAAGAGCAAGCAGAGAAGGTACCCTCTTTACTGCCAGCATTCTATGGTTTCCTTACACTTTTTTTTTTTTGGTGTTTTATTCTTTTACCTGCACAAACACAGATATCATAATCCTGAAGTCAGTACCTATACTATAGATTTTTGTAAAAAAGCCTGGTGCTCTCATCAGGCTGAGCCCAATAATGCAAGTCATCTCTAGGCAGAGCTGCCCCAGTGGTCCAAAGCCCTTTCTGCTGGAACAGTCCGAGAGGTCCTTGGTTGATAGACCTCAATATAATTAAAGACCAGATAGGACTGACTAGCCCTCTGGGAACTGAGATACTGATTTCACATATTGTAAGAGTAAAGATAGTCATGGGATTATATTTCTCTAATAAATAAACCTTGGTAGTGAATTTCCTCGAATATCTGTCAAATATTCAGACTGGTGTTTCAGTAAAAATCAGAAGCCTTGATGGTACAACAAAGCTGATCTACTGAAGCAAATTAAATTTTTTTCAGTGAATGCTTGAGGTTCAATTAATAGGTTCTTTGAAGTCAAGAACATTTATTCTTTTCATTACTGACTTTAGTCATATTATAACAGTAAATACAATAAGACTTGCTATAAATTGTGCTGGCCGTGTATGGTCAGATTATTTGTGGGAATAATTGCTACATGGACTAGAATCACATTACCTCAGGTTATTGGATTACATATCATGTCCTGCTGAATTGTAATATCATTTTGTTTAAATGCAAATGCTAAAATAAATGATAGCTTCTGCTTTAGGGCTGTGGATTAGTTATTCAAGATGATCTTACTATTAACTGTGCAGGGAAGATAAATCGGTTAAAGGAGCAGCTTGACATCTTATCAATTTTTTCTATATAGAGGTTTTAGTGGAAAAAAATGCTTGTTGCAGCAGTTTCATTTTAGTTCCTTAATCATGTGTTAAGGAAGTCTCTACTGGGAGTTTAATACAGAATTTTAAAGTGCTTGCACCTAATGAAACCAGGCAGGACAGTGGCACTGCAGCAGCAGCAGGACAAGGTGTCTGAGAGTTGGTGGATCCACCATTCCTGGAAACATCCAAGGCCAGGTTGGATGGGGCTCTGAGCCACCTGATCTAGTGGTAGATGATGCTGCTTGTGTCAGGGGGTGTTGGATTAGATGACCTTTAAAGGCCCTTACCACCCAAACTATTCTATGATTCTATAACCCTGCACAAAATTTTGAGGTAAAAAAATGGGGAGATTGGCAAAATGAGATGAGAGGCACAAATAAAAGGCACAAGAAAAATCTGGCACAAACCCCATATTCAGTGGAAGGACTGAGCACATAAGGAGTAGCAGGAAGGGCTGGGAGAGCAATCATGGATGTTGTAGCAGGGAGCAATGGGATGGGAAGGCAGATTCTTCCCTCTGCCTGAGCTGGTGTGCCTTGAATTTTCTGGTCTCCCTGGGCAGGTCATAACTGGGACACACTGATGGACTGCAGAGAATTCGAGCACAGATAATAATAAGGGCTGTAGAGCAGGATTTATGAAGAAAAGTTAAGCACCAAATGTGCACAGTTTGTCTCTGTGACAGCCTGACATTAGAGCAGTGTAAATACAGATGAAAAGGAAGAGGTGTCATTTAACATAATGGAAGGGTGCTGTGAGCAAGGGTTTTACACACGTCCTTACTTCAAGGAAGTCTGCACATTAATGAAGACAAACCTCAACCCCTCCTGCATGCTTGGCTGCTGCTGAGATTCCCACCCCCCTGCAACTCCTCAGCCTGTGCCTTATCCCTCCTCCCTGGAGGAAAATCTATCACTCCCAGTCACATCCAGGTGGGACGAAGAGGGATTCACTCTCCTGGCAGCCAGCAAGGCTCCCTTCCCTTTTCTCCTGCATTATTTCTCTTAGAATAAATCCCCTTAGTCAGTGTTGTGCTACACAGACCCTGCTCTCCTGCCATCCATATCTCAGGTTAGGTTTGAGCTCTAGCAGCTGAGGTTCCCTGAGTGCTCTAATCCAACACTGCTCCCTGGGGCAGTGCCACACCTGGGGACACTTGGCCCTGAGGAACACTTGACCAGTGAAATGGGTTATAAAGCTACCAAAACTCAGGAAAAGCTTTGAGGACCATCAGGTCGAAAACCCCCTGTCCATAGGAACTGTCTGCAGACCTTTTCTGATTCCTCACTCAAGGGTAGCAGCTGTCTGAAAGCTCCTACAGCTCAGGACAAGGCCACTGGTGCTCAGCTATCAGAAAAGCATCCAGAAGTAGTAATTTCCCATTATTTCTTAGATTGCATTTTAATTATTGACAGGCAGCCAGCCAGTACTGGATGGCAATGGCAGCCAAGAGCCCAAAGGCTTTCTGTATAGGGGGCTAAATTTTGTTAATGATCTGAGTTTCTGCCAAACTCACTGCCACATATCAGGAGTGACACTAACTAGACTTGGAGGCTGTTTCAGTTAAGTGCTTGCAGTTTATTTACATGAGCCATTTCATATACTGCTGCTCAGAAAATACAGAAGAACACAGAGAAGAAATAAGGGTGGGCAAGTACCTCTGGATGGCTGGCCAATTTCGTGCTCCACATTGTTGAGTTATTTTTCTGCAGTTGGGAAAGAAATTGGCTCTTACACTGTCACATTTATTTAAGAAAAATCCTTCTTTCCAGTCCTACCTGCCTTTCTGCCTCTCATTCCAGGAAAGAATTTTACTAGGCAGTTTGGAAATTTTTATACAAGAGGAATATTGTGATTTTTGGGTTCCTTTCTGAACTACTAATGTATCTTATTTTTCCTTAGTGCTCCAGCTCGAGCAGTCACACAGAGAGTTTAGATTCATTACCTGCCTCAACAAAGTCTTTCATGACCTTCAGCTTCCCTCCTGGCTACCAAATCCAACTCCCACCACCCCTGCTTCTAATTTTCCTTAAGGTTGCAGCTCATCACATCTGTATTTCTCTTTTTCCCTTACCCCTGGTGTATTAAATTCAGACATTCATCTACCCCTGGTGTATTAAATTCAGACATTCATCTACCCATTTCAAATTAATTTTCATCCTTCCATTTTTCCACTTCCCAAAACCCTCTCTCCTGCACTACCCAGGGGTTTCCAGGAAATCCTTATGATACCCACTCTTCCAGGAACTCTTGTGGCTCTCATGCCAAAGAGGATGGTGCTATTGCCATCAGAGGATTTTGTTGCTGCTGCCACCAATTTCTTGGCCACGATGTTTTTCACAGGACTTCAGTTTTTCCCACCTCCTACATTCTGAAGGATTCAAAGGGAATGAATGTAATGCTGACAGGATGGAAATTTCAGCTCATCACTCTGGTGGTCAGTAGAGTCTGGGCTGGTTGGCAGGGGCAATGTCAGCCTGTCCCATTCTGTGTCACCCTTGCAGCCAGAGCTCCTTCCCTCAGCAGTGGACATCCTTGGAATACTTTGTAAGGTGATTTCTTGGAGACTGCAGAACATCTGGGATGTGTGCCCACTGCCTATAGCCACACAGCTTCATGGCACACCCAAAACTCTTAAGCAGGATTTAGGGCTGAGAAGTACTCTGAGTCAAGAAAGCAATCACCTGTCAAGGCAATCTATTTCAGCTGTTTTATCTTCTGAGAAGAAATGCATGGCTGATAAATTTATAGAAGAGGAGCAGGTTATTTTAAAGGAAATATTCACCACCCTCAAGAAATCCCTTCTGCTCAAATTTGGCTAGTCCCCCAAAATCTTGCAGAAAAGTTAGTATTGAGGATTTTAATTCCCTCTCCAGGCCTACACAGCTATGTGTTCTCATTTCCCTTCCCTTCCCTTCCCTTCCCTTCCCTTCCCTTCCCTTCCCTTCCCTTCCCTTCCCTTCCCTTCCCTTCCCTTCCCTTCCCTTCCCTTCCTTATATAAATAAAATTCCAAGTGCAAAGCATCTCATTAGGTATTGTGTTTCGTATTAATTTAGGTAAACCAGGAGAGGACATTGTATAAAGCTCTCAATCGAGCAATAGGCTGAGTACCTGCATGTTGGATAAATAGGAAAACAAATTCCCAGAAGGCTCAGTGCTTTGTGTTTAGCTCACTACCTTACCCAGTTCCTTGTCCTGGCAATAGACTCCCAGTAACGTAAAATAATGCTTAATAAAACTTACGCTTGAAAAGGTAATTTGCTTGGGCTATTGATTTAATTAAATAGAGTCCATTGGTTTGAGCACTGTTTGTGTTTTAAATGCACAGCACAGAAACTACAGAGGAATGTTCCTCATTGCAGTCACAGAGTATTCTATTCCTTCCTGCAGCAAAGTAAGGAATGGCAAAGGAATTTCCCTTTGGCATGTGCCCTGTTGAAAATCGAAATATGGAGAGCTAAAATAATCTCTCTAAAATAATCTAAAATAATCCCTAAAATAACCAATCTAACCTAATAGTTTGGACTGATGTCTGTTGACTGGGAGCTCATTGTAGCCTTGGTGCAATGGAACATGTGGCTCCAGTAGGGAGAGTTAGTAACTTTTTGTCTGTGGAGATTTTGTCTGAGATTGATTTCTCTTGTTATTCAACAACAACAAAAAGGCTTTAAAATACTGTGAAACTCTCAGGCTTTATAAACCTGATGTCTACTCTACCAACCGCCTCCCTTTGGTAAATTTACTCAGCTCTATGATTTTGTAATGCTAATATCCCTTCATTAGCCGTGAGTCAGATCTGAGGGAGAGTGCTCTGGAAGGCCTCATCAGTGAAAGATCTTGGTAAAAGTTAGAAATCTCCCTCCATTTTGCCATTTGTAAAGTGCATTTATGCTTTTCTACATGCTGTAGTGCTGGGCAACAGTCTTCAGGTGGGAGACACAGCAAGTAAAACAGTAATTTTAGGAAACCTTATAGTGTAAGGGTATATTGACAGATTGCCTTGGATCTATGATTGCTAATAAAGAATGAGAAAATGTCAGACATCTCATTTTTTTCTGTAGCTTTTTTTAAGGCTGAGGTGCAGAAAGTGCTACTTCCAGCAGTGGCATCCTTTATTCCACTCACTCACTGTGAACTGGGAACCACTAGCATTCTGTAGAAGTATCTCCAAAAATGAAAGAATTTATTAAAAATAGGGTTTTGAAGGATTTTAATTTTTTGTCTAGTACACAATGAAAAATGTTGGGTGGAGGTTACAACTGCCTATTGAATTCCATGCATCACTCCTGTGGGCATGAGAATAAAGAATTACAATCACCCTAAATTACTAAACTTTCTTTGTATGGAGAGTAGAAAGTCAAGACTATCCTCTTCTTCAAGCACTCCAGAACAGGATATCACAATTCTCTCATCTGGGGTGCCTGACAGAGCCCCAGAGAATGGCCACATGTCTGAATTTTTGCCTGGAAGGCACATCAGCCCTAATTTCCATTCACAAAATCATATTTCAGTTTCACACTCAGATTTTGAGGAATTTGGGTGGTATGAGAAACTGAATGGGATGGAGTAAAAAACCTTTTTATTGCTTAGTGCACCATTTTCTTCATAAAGCTCAGAAGATGGGTTTGATTTTCTTCCAGCATGATAGAACTGTGTATTTTGTCCTGACACTTCATTTTCCCTCCTCCAGCCGTGGAGCTGCCATTTCATACCATCAACTGATTGTTCATTATTGTTGAAAAGGGTGAGAGGAGTTTGACACCTTCACAGAAATCCAGAAGTCATTGTGTATCTGAGGTTGAGATCCTGTAGCTAAGTGTAACCTCTGCTCCTCTGGCAGTCAAAGGAGATATTCTCCACCAAACCAAGGAAGTGTATGTAAGTAAACATCCTCATTAGGTTTTGCAGTGATGCTCTCATCACTTCAGTTATTGACATTTCAATTAATTTGGAGAACTCTCAGGATCCTTGCTGCTTACAGACTGCTGACCTTCATGGTCAGTGAGGCTAATGCTCAGTTAATTATGAACAGGTTAATGCCCAGGTAGTTGTGAGCAGGATTATGCCCTTAAAAAAATGTAAATGTGTTTGCTGTCAGAGAAATGATTTAACAGTCAGCAAATGTTTGGACAAGAAGAGTTGTTGGTATTATTCCTCTTGATTTATTTTCTCATGGATTTTTAAGTGTTTTGATTAGTTTATTTATCTCCCGTTATTAAATATCTCTGTGCCTAAAGGGAAGAAAAGAAACAAGAAGACATTGTGATTTATTGTATCTATTTCCTTACACAATAGAGGTGTCAGAAATTTTTAAGATTGCAAATGCAGATGTAAAGAAACGCGGAAATTGCAGCCACAGCTCTCCCTCTTTGTGCATCATTTAGAGAGACATACATGGAAAAAACCCATATATAGGTGCAGTTAAAGAATCATAAAGATATAGAACAGTTTTTGCAGGGCACTTTTAAAAGTCATCCAGTCCAGCCTCCCTGTGATGAGCAGGGACATTTTCAACTAGACCAGATTGCTCACAGCCCCATCCAGCCTGACCTTGAGCCATTCCAGGGCTCAATCCTGATGCATAGAAATCTGCTTGCTTTCTGTGGAATTTCACATGGCTTTCTTTTTAAAATACTGAGATCATAAAGCTCACTGTACAGCCACTGGCATGACATTCATTTTTGCTTCCTCCTGAGAAGCTTTCTGTCTTCCTCTGGACCTTGGAAATTCTAGTAGGTGCAGAGAGTGGGTTTTTCATAGAAATACAGTAAATATGATGTATGGGCTGTAATGTAAGAGCTGTGTGAGGTGCAGTATAACATTACAAATTCCCTCAGCCATTCCATGTTCTGCCATTCACTCTGTTCCTCACCAGTTCAACTGTGAAAACACCATTCACAATGCCACTGGCTGTTCTGGGAAGCATCTCTCTTGAAGCTGTACCAGAGGGGAAATAAAAAAGGAGCTGGAAGACTGTTGGAACCATATTGATTGTGTGAAAGTCCTCCTCAGTGCTGTCGAGAACAAAGGAAAGCAACAGCTTTTCAAAAATTAATATTGATATTAATTAAATAATATTGAAACTACTGACAGCTCTTTTGTTTGGTTTTGGTATTTATCAATTTTTAAAAAGACATGATCCTGCCAAGCAGGATTTTTACTTCCTTAGTGAAAGAAATAATAAAATCTACAATGTGTCCCCTTTCTTCTCCATCATCTCCTTGTTGAGCTGTCTGAGACACACTTGGCCAGCTGCTGCAACAGGCTGCTGTTTTTAAATCCAGGCCATCCATCTTGCAATTGGTTGCAATCAGCAAGGTCCAGAAAGTTCTGCAGAATCAGCTTCTTTAGGCTCAATTCGTGTAAAAAAATTAAAACTCTGTAGTTTTGAGCTGAATTCACTCAGTGTATTCTTCATTTAATCACAATCAAGCCAAATTTCTATTAAAACTCACTGTGCACTTGACTACCCATGTAATAGGAACCACAGCAAACAATGAGGTATTAGTTGTCTTTTTTCCTTTCCTTTTCCTTTGACCCTTGAATCTGTACAATATCCATGGAGTGCAACTAACTACAATCTCCGTATTTAATCTTAAAACGTAATTAAAACAAAGAAGTGTGAAATGAAAAGCAATCAGACAGAAAATATGGACTCCAGGCAGAGCACTTCTGTCTGTTTTAGGAATATAAATTGGACTGATTGCATACTTGGATCAGTCTAATCAAAGTACTACTGGAAACCTTAGCCAGTTTTTGAGGAGAAAAACCCTGATACAATCCTTAGGTTTTTCTTAAGTGGATAAAAACCACCAAGATTGCAAAAGTCTTCTCCAGCATTGGGTCAGGCTGAGGCTACAGGGGATGAACCTGTGCTGGGAGTCCATGGAAAGGCTCTGGTTCTCAATTCCCAGAGAGTAGCAAATGCAAATCCTGCAAGTTTTGGTCATTACTGCAATTTCTGAGTAAAAAATTATAACTGTGAGAGTTACATATAACTCCTGGCCAAATGATCAATGCCTGCTTTGGTTTGGCATCTTACTCAGGCACTTCTTAGCCTGATCCTCCTTTGGATTTCTACCTTATCTGATCATCACTGGGGAAGCTTTGCAGCCATTAAACAAATAGTTTAGTTCTTAATCCTGTCTGTGTCAGCATTCCCAGCCTGTAAAACAGAAAAAAGAAAGAAAAAGAAAAAAAAAGCAAAAATAATTCCTGGTTTTGGGAACTCTTTGGGCAAGATTTGCCCTCTCTATATGTACAGACAGGAGCTTCATCCCTTCTTGGCTATTTTTATGTCACCAGGATCCATACAATAAACAAACAGTTCCTGGCCATGTTGTAGATCAGCCCATTTGACTCAAAAATGAAATAATAGTGATACAAACACCAGATACCAATACCAACAGTGAAACTCTCAATCAGAATACCCAGGAGTGCTTTCTCAAGGTGCCCAGGTACAGCAGTAACCAGTCTGCAGAAAAGGCAAATGTGGGACACTCAATGCTCTCTGCCTCAAAATGACACCCACAGGCGTCCATTTGTCCTCATCTCTGTCCTTATTATGCACTGGCTGGGATATAAACTGTTCAAGTGGTAAATTATTTTTTCATCAGCGTTGCCTACTGTTCCACAGTGGGAAAGAATCTCAATCTTACATTAACGGTTTTAAAACAAACCTACTGTGTGTCCTCTCAAGAGCTTACAATGAAAGGATCTCCCTCAGCTTTGACAGATTTTGTTCTATTCACTCTGCATTTGGCCTGCATCCACCATCAATCTTTGGCTAAATTAGGATCAGTTCAATTTGCTGTACCTCTTGGAGAGACAGCACAGGAAAGCATGCAAATATCCATGGAAAAACACCTTTCTCAAGGGATATTTTATCTGTTTTAGAATCAGGATTGTGCAGATCTCACCACTGTGTTGTCTTTCCAGGCTGCAAATCTAATTAACATAAGCCCAAAAATCTTGTTATTAATCCTGCATTTAGCTGGTTTTTAGGTGTTGAAGGTACAGTATGGAGAGATGTGCAGCAGCAGGGAGAAGGACAACCTCATCACCTTGCCCAGGATGGTACACCTTGTGTCAGGGAGGACCCTGGGAGGGTGAACTGCTCCTTCCCAGCCAGAAACAGACCTCACTTAACTGGGAAAACCTGCAGGGACTGGGAGACTCTAGGAGAGGAGGTGACCAGGAAGTTCTGAAGGGAGTGAAGGAGCAGGGCCACATGAAAGACTTCAAGGGGAAAGATGAAGGGAAGAAGGAAGGAAAGAAAGATAATTTTTACAGATCTTGAGGAAGGCAGAGCCCATTGAGCTCCAGAAGTTGCAGAAAGTTGCTGGACTGAGGAGCAGCTGGGAGGAATGGACCCAACTCGTGAGGAGTGGGACAGATCTGTTTACAGCTCCTAAGTTTCCTCACTCATCACACCCATGAGACCCAAGTTTCATCCACCCAGTGGTTACCTCCTTGTAGAGTGTGCTTTGACAAAGGTCAGAACTTGAGTTTCTGATGGGGAAGATAGAGGCAAAGCCCTCTCCAAGCCTGACATCTCCCACAGCACTGGAGATCCTGGCCAGGCTGGTGTTGGGGCTCAAGCCACAGTGTTCAGGGTTGACTCCACCCTCAATCTCCCCAGCACCAACCTGAAAGCCTCCCTGGCACCAGGTGGTGGAGGAAAGGAGCCCTGCATCTTGTTTTTTAGGAACAGCACGTGCCTGCAAAAGGCTGGGAAATGGCTTGATGCAGCCAAAGTTCAGACCACAAAGCCAGACTTCCCCCAGTAGCACCGAGGAGAGAAGAGGGTGTGTTAATTTGAAAACAAACCCTGAAAATTATTGGCGGTGCTTTCCAGTTATAATTTCCATGGTTTAGCAGGAAGATGACTCTATTTCAACATGGCTTCAGCATGAAGGGAGGAAAAGAGATGGTGAAATCCAGTGGTGAATGTGTTAGCCATTGATGAGAGGAGAGGGTTTGGTGAGGGCTGTGATTACCCAACCCTGCAGTCTGACAAGACAACACAGATGCATTTATGTTCCTCATTCTTCCCAATTCTGATAGTGCCCTTCTCTCCTTTCCACTCTTCAATTTTCCCTCTCTCTGATAATTTTCTCAAACTTTAATTCTCACTGTGTTTTCCTCCCTGCACTGCCAGCACTCCTAATTTCTCCTTTCATGGCATTTCTCCCTTATCTTCTTTTGAGGCCAGATGACTTTTGTTTTGTACCACCCAGTTTCCTTTCACCAGCTCTATTCTTCCTCTTCACAACCCAAACTCTGTTTTCCCAGGAGGCTTGGCTTATCCCAGCTCTTTGAATTCAATTAATTGATCTTCATCAGCCAGATTGCCATTGGCAAAGAAAACCAGCACGCTGACTGTCTTTGTGCTTTAACTTCTGTTTTATCCTCATTTAATTTGTGCCCTTTGCAGCTTACTGAGCCCTAATTACCTCTGCTGCCACCTCAGTGTATTCAATTACAGTCTTCATCTCACTGACCTGACGTCTCTGTCCTCATCAAATCTCACCTTTCTGACTTTGCCCATTATTTTTGTACAAAGTCAGTATCCTCCATGGGAAGCTCAGTTCTCCCAGTCTCACTTCATTTCCTTGACTGCTTCCAAGCACTTTCCCTGCATTTCCCTGCCTTCCCTTCTCCAAGCTATTATGGGATTCACCAGAGTACAGACAGACCAGGCACTCAGGCAGTGGTTTCAACCAGGGTGTCTTGACCTGGCTTGAGGAAAATTGATCTATACACCAGCATCTCATAGTAAGGGTAAAAAAAAATCTCCCACACCTACTGCACAAACCCTCAGATGCCCATACTGGGCTATTCAATAATTTTTTGCTAACTCTTTTCTGCAGAAAGCTATCCCACTGGTGCCTGAGTACCTCCTCTCCTCCTTTCGTTCATCTTCCTATTTTCTCTTCTCACTGCTGTCAGGTCATGATCAGCAGATATGCCTCTTTCAAATAGCCTAAATTTCCCCTGTCCTTCACTCCCTGACCTATTTTTGTGCTGCTCCTGCTTTTTTCCTTCTTTCAAACTGACCATAGTGCGGAGGAGGCTGCACATTGCACAGCACTCACACCTTCTCTCTTCCTCCTCTTCTCTTCTTCTCTAATTTTTACCTTTATTTTCATATTCACTGTGTCCCATGATGGTGATTTTTGAGTGATTTATGGGCTGTTGTTTGGAAGTGGGATGGCTCACCACTTGAAAAACTCCTAGCCACAACACAGAAATGCCCCTGAAGGTTCACAACTCACAGAGTTGATCCCTCAAAGTGCTTGAGTTTGACCATTTTCCTCATTCCCATCCTTTCTTCCCTCTTGCTGTGAAGCTCCTGCATATGGCTGATTTGGGCTCTGGGTTATGGCTGTGGCTCTGTCTTCCTCCATCAGCAGGTTTTGGTCAGTGCTTCTGTCTCTGTGGGTCACCTGCATATCTACTGAAGACAGTATATCATGGTCCATGATGCCTCTGTACCTCCTAATTTCATTCACCTCACCAGTGCCTCTTCTAAAAAAGAAATTCTGGCAGCTGCTGCTGTAGTGCCCCATGTCAGGGATGTCATGCAAGAAGATATGGGCATGAGGTCCTGCTGCAGGAGCCCCAGCCTATTAAAAAGTGCCCATTTCTCTATTTCTTTCTGTTTTCATAATCCATCTGAGAAGTGAGGAGGATCTGGGCAATTACTCATTCTAGGCTGCATGAGTTCCAAACTCATCAATCAGGTTTCTGATTCCTCACAGTGTTCTGATTCCCATTTTTTTTTTTGATTCCTCTTTTTTTCACTTGGGTGTTTGGCTTCATCCTTGACCCCAGGAGCTGCACTGCTCTGGTTTGGCTGAAGAGCAGTGCTGGTTTCTCACAGTGCTGGTGGTAATTTGCCTGGAGGAAATCTGCAGACCACAAGCATTGAGATGTAGATAAAACACATCAGAGTCTTTGCTGTGCACAGGGAACCAGAGCCACATGTCCAGCAGTGAGCCCCGCTCAGGGAAAGTCTCCAAAAATGACTTGGAGCTTTCCCACAGTGAGAGCCCTTGCTCTGGGTGGGAGGGTGGCTCCTGAAATTATCTGCAAATTCCCCAGTCATAGTGCAGCCTCAGATGAATATTTGACTGGGAGGGAACAGACTGTGAGTCTTTCCCAGAGTTATTTTCTCACTTGGGGCTTGCTCCAGAGGCAATGAGCAGAGTTACTGCTCGATCTCTTGCTCACAAAGGAGGGAAGAATGACATGCCAGGTTTCTCCTCTGACCTTATGTTAGAAGAGAAAGTGCTTTTTAGTACTTTTTCTTTTCGACACAACTGTACTCCTTTAATGTTCAGGAAGAATAGGAAGAAGACCAAGTCCTTTCACAATCCCCTTGCTAACCACAAATTTCCTTTTTTCCTTCCTCCCTCCTTTACTCGGCTGTGTTACTAGAGAGATACATGAGAATAAAACAAAAGAAAGTGTAAATTTGGAAAACACAGAGATGTTTTGATTATCTGGTTGCTTTTGTGCCATCCTTGAAAATTCTATTTCTGTGTAAGAAAGTCTTTTAAATCAGAGGAGAACTTTCTGCCTTCACTGCTCATTGAGCTGCTTTGTGGTACACACAGGTACAATAATATGACAGCAGAACTTAGGGTATGTTGAATGATTCCCCTTTATCCCAAAGTTTTGCATGAAAGCAAATTATTATGAGATCATTGAACAAGTCTCTTTCTAAGGCTCCCAGAGCAGGAAGTCTGAACCCAATCCCTTCCCAGGGTACAATGAAATGAGATCTTCAGCCCTATTGCAGTATTTATCCCAAGGCATCAGATGGAATGACAGAGCTTAATACTGCAAGGTATTACAATAGCATTTTTTATCACGTCCAGCTTACATCCCAGCTTTGCTTTAATTTACTTACCTTTAAATTCAGTGTATTTACTCTTCAAATGTGCCCTGTGGCTATTTCTGCCTAGTAAAAAATAGATAATATGTGTGCCTATAGCTTGTTGTAAATGTGTAAGGAGGCACATTATGGGGATCAGATTTCCAGGAGAACACAAAACAACACTATTTCACTTATGTGTTTGTAATATCAGCCAACTTTCACTGCTTAGAACTATTTACAGCAATTTCCCCCTTTATACAATGCATGGGTTTCAAGGTCACAGTTACCAATAAAACAGGAGAATTGGGTCAGATGGGAGTGTCTGCCCCCACTGTAAGATGAATGAACTACTTAAAATTGGTGGTGGTGCTACATGGCCCTGGTTGACACAGAAATTGGTGAGTGTTAAGTGTGTGGGCTTGGGAATTTGGTATCTGGGTGGAGGAATTCAGAGTTTACTGCCTTATGGGTGTGCTGTAAGTGAAGCAGAATGATGTAATGATGACAGCACTGGGTAGTTTACCCAAAGTGTTGTGTGATTTGGGGCAAATCCTTCACCTGGACACATTCTGCTCACTGGGGTGAAGCAAAGTTACTGCTCCTCTCCCCTGTACTGAGAGTCTTAGCACAGAGCAACTTTTATTCTTTAACACAAAGCCCTCATTGAGAAAGACAGGTTGTGTCTATAGGGATGCATTGCCTGGGAAGCTGAGCAGCAGAGCTCCTCTGGTTTGATGATGAATCATAAACACTCCCAGCATTTTTTGGGTTCCCAGGGCAAACAGGTAGAGACAAATCTCTATGGCTTCCAGGAACACTAGGGTTTTTGTGAAACCTGCTCCTTTCCTAGCCTGGCTGAGGGAGGATCTGCCTTGCTGTCATGAGAGACAGTTTTATGTGTAAGTGCCTTTTCCCTTCACGCTCCAATCAGTTTTCTTCCAAAGCTATCTCAGAGTGATAATTTGGGAAATCAAGCTTAAAGTTACCAATTCCTCTGTTGGCAGACCTCTTTCAGAGTCAGGTCACTCCTTTAATGGAAATTCACCTTTTGCCACCCTGAGCAGTAGGTTTCCTATTTCATAAATTTGAAGTTGTCTCAGAATGACATCTTCTGTTCTGGCGTGGTGGTGGAGCTGTAGCAGTGAACACAGCAGCAAACCCTAGCCTATCTCCTCTCATTTAGGGTCCCTGCCATCCTTTGGAGCAGCTGGAGAGTGTTTCTTACTTTTTTGGACACATCATCTGCATTTCAGGCATCTGTTGTGCCTTTGGACAGTTGCTGCACTTTCTGTCCTGTTTCCTTTTAGGATGGATGCATGGGAGGGGATGATGAGCATGGGGTTTTACTGCTGGGTTTGAGCTGGAAACAGTAGCTGCTTATTTCTCTGGAGCTTAAGTTGGAGTGGTGAGGAGAGGGGGAAAGTGGGTGTTTGGGGATGCTAAGGATAAAATGGTAAGGAAGGGAAGTGATTGTCAATCAAGGAAAGTGGTCCTTTATGCAGAGTCTCTCAAGAGCATTGCACAGGGAAAGGGACTGTAAAAGTGTGAGAAAAATAGCTTTGTTTTCGAATAGAAGACCTTAAGGAGAATATGAAGGCCACTGATGAGTGAGAAGTAAACACTTTAGTCCATTTTTGTTATTTCTATTAGCTTTCTGTGCCTGACTATGTCTTGGGACGAGGCAGTGATTCTGCCTTGCTTTTGTGCTTGGAGGGCTGCAAGGACCTGAGAGTCAAGAGCTCATTACTCAAGATTCCCTGTGGCTGAAGGACACCTTCATCCAAGCAGAAAAGACCTGGGACATTTTTGAGTATCTCATACCCTCTGTCCACCTGAGAGGAGTTTGGATGGCATCACCACACACAGGTGAGTTCCAGGTGCTAACTGTGCTCTCCCTCCCTGGCTTCTCCTTGCAAGTGGCTCAGTGCAAAGGGGTTAGGGAGCCAGTTTAGGGCTTGTTCTCTCTTTTTCAGCACTGTTACCAATAATAATCATACAAATTTAAAGGCTAACATGAAATGGATGAGGCTCATCCTGGGAGCTTTGTTCCAGGACCAGAGGTAATTTCTCCAAGGCTGATAATGTTGAAAATTAATAATTCCCCACTTGAATTAATTAATGTATTTCAATTGTCTTAGTATTAGGACTGTAATGAAGAAAAAGTGGATGTGGGGGAGGTGAACCCAATTAAAATATAATTGTTTCAATTCAATTCACAATCTTGCATTAGTGAATCTGTGAAAAGAAGATTTTATAATTAAAAAGTAGGTTGGATGATGTCCACCACCACACTGGGAGTCCATCTATACTACAACAAAAAGAAATTCAAGATGTCTGTATCTGGAAAGAGCATCTGGTATGTACCCCTCCTTTCTGACTTGCTAAGAATTTATTAATAATTTACATGAGAATAGAAGAAGCCATGCAAAAAAAAAGAAAATATGTAATGATCCTTTATTGCCACTTTTAATACTGGAAATACTTAATGCATCGTAGTGGGGACCCTCCTCCAGCATGGTAAGGTTTATAAGCTTGATGAAATGACTACCTACTAACTAAATTCCATCTGTTCCAAATACTCCAGGAAGCACTGTGTTGCACTAGATTTTGGCGAACTCTTATATGAGGTTCATCCCCATATTAGCATTTTAATTGCTGGCTGATTGCTTTTATGTTGCAAAACTCGGTTCGCAACAGTCTGTAAGTTGCAATTAGTTTTTACTGTGTGATTCATTAATTCTATAAAGCATGTCGTGCTGCAACATTTGGAAGGCAATTTGCTAGAAACATTAGCACTCATTCAGGAGCAGGGAGTGACACTGGAAATGCAGCAGCCCTGCCTTCCAAAACACAGAGCCCACGTTTGTTGGCAGGACACCTCTCGAATGATGCTGAGCAGACAGCTGCAGATAAAATCGTCTCACACTGACAGGTTTTCCATGTAAACAGCACTTGGTCCCACAGCCTGCTCCGTATGGGTTTACATCTGCCTGGGATCCGAGCTGTGCTGGTAGGATGGACACAGGTGTGAGATTCCCTGCCTGGGAGTGCTGCTGCTGGGCTCAGCCTGCTTTGTGATATTCCTCTGGGGGAGCTTCTGATGTCTTTTCCATGCCCCAGGAATCTCACACTCCTTTTGGAGCTGCTGCCTGGTTCACATTGCTTGTGATGGGGAGGATGTGTGTGTTCAATTTACATTAATCGGTTTTGCCTTGAGAAAGGGGGAGAAATTAAACACCATCTTTAATACTCTGCTGTCTCTATCACCCTATATTCCTATTCCTTAGGCAAAATAGTTTAAGGTATTTCAGCTGGGTTTAAAACCAGCCAAGACTTCTTAGCTCCATTCTGTTAAGAATGGTGGTTCATTTTGCCTTCTTCCATCTCTTTTGGAAATTGTTTTCTGTGGCAGAAAATTTCAACAAATAATGCATAAGGACATGATCAGTGAGTTTTCTACTGGTTTATGCATGGTGTGACAGCTTTTTTCAGTGTCCATGTCAGTCATGTTATTTTATCTTCCCTGACTGGATGAAACTGCCCTGGAAAGGTTATTCTACATGTGGCTGCTGGAGGTCCAGATTGTAAATCCTGGCAGTGAATGGCCTGTCTGGGATGCTCCACACCACACATCACCCTTCAGCACTCACTACTAGCACCTCTCTGAAGGTGTAAAGCTCAAAATGTAGCCTGTGGTTTTAAGGGGGAATTTGAAATTTTCTCGACTGATGAATAAAAAATGATGCAGAAAACAGTAGTTAAAACTTCTCCCCTCTGAGCAATGTCCCATGGGATTTTCTAAGTGTCCTTTTTCTGTTTTCACAAACCTTCCAAAGATTTGAAGTCAAACTTTTGTGCCTCTTGGCTCTCAGAAGTTTTGCATTGGCAGCATTTGCCAAGTGAAGAAAAATACTGCTTATTCCTGCAGAAATGTACTCAAGTCAAATTAAACTGGCACATTTGTAATTATACAACAAATTAGATAAAATATAAACTTTCAATACTTCAGCTCAGACTGTAACAACTCACTCAATTTTCTAGCATATGCTTTACACCTGTAGGAGTCAAAAGCACCTGCAGCTGTTCAGTTTTCCCCCTTGGTTTGGTATAAGTAGCAGCTGCCTCCCAGCCTTAATTTTCATCTCTCAGCTGAAGTCTCTTGCTGCTCACCCCAAATTTTAATGCAAAGCGTGGTCTGTGCTGGGAGATTTTAGATGCATGCTCTCCTTGTATGTTGATAACTCTGATTATGGAATAAGAGTTCATTAATTTCTTTCAGCTCAAGCTGTACAGTTTGTTCTCTGTCATGCTAGGACAGAATGACTGCTGAGAACACGAGTGCAAAGGTCAGCTGCCAGGTAAGGTGGGTGACTCCAAAGATTTTTTGTTAGATGTGAGTCAGAAATGCAGGATTTATACCTCTTTTTGTGTTTCTGCTGCCTGGAAAGTGAAAGCCATGGGAGGTGTACTGACAGCAACAGAGGTAATGCCAAAGTGGGAAAAATGGAAATATTTCTCCTGTTGCCTTTTCCTATTTTTATAGTTTATAGTGCATGGAGCCCAACCAGCCAAAATCTTCCCTGAAGCCTTATTTTGTCAGCACTGTTGGTCTGCTGTGCCAGCACTGCCTGTGAATAATTTTTGTTTGAATTTCTGTGGAGTGGCAGCAGGTGGAATTTCCCGAATAGAAGTCTGCCTTGCTCAGGTTAGAGGACCAAGTCCCACTGACAGGCATAACCCAGCTGTTCTCACTGCAGTGACACATGAGTGACTTCCCTGGGTGGCTGCACTTGCTGTGTTTGAAGTCTTGCTCCAAACTAAGATGCAGGAAAATGGGCACTGAGTCTATTGGACTCTGCTGAGCCTGTCTTGTTGTCCTGGAGTTACCCAGGCTCTCCTGGGGATGGAGTTTATTCAGCACCCAGCAGAGCTGAGCTCCAGGAGTGTGGCTAAGGCTCTTGTGTAGCATGAAAATGTCACCATAAAAACCAACTCCTCCTCTGTTGCAGTGGAAATATTTTTCTTCAGCACAAGTTAAACTGTTTAAAATGATAAGTTAAGCTGGCAAAAAGTCCAAAAGTCTGTGTTAAACTTGAGTAGGGCTGTCTGTGTGGTGTATGTGTATAACTGTAAGTAACTGAGGATTACATGGTGCATTACAGTGATCAAAATTTACTGCAGAGGCAAATCCTTAAGCAACATCTTTGTTGGACAGAATGGCTGAAAAGAGATTTTTTTCTACAGTCATATTTTTCTCTATAAGCTATAAAGGAAAATGGTGACTTTTATACATTTATATTCAAGAAATAAGCAAGTAGATTGGGAATGTTCCATAAAAAGAAAATTATTGATTTATTGTTTTTTCTTTCCCTCTCCCAAACATTCCTTTGGAATGGCAGGGTTTTCAAAATTTTTTTTTCATCCCAGCACTTTCAGTCTGTGGTTTTTCATTTCAGAGGTTTCCTCTTTCTCTGTTTGCTCTTAGAACTGACCTCAGAAACTCCCTTTGCCCCTGCAAAAAATTGAGGGAAGACTTTTGGAGAGAAGGCATTTGCTTTGTGCCACCAATGGGTAAAAAGGGGAATAAAAGCTGATGACAATATGTCTTGGAACATACTTTTAAAAAGAATATATGGTAGCCCAGTGCTGCTCAGATTTCCAGCTTTCTTCTCTTATTCTTTTTTCTTTTAAAAGCACGAGCTGTAGGTGGGGGAAGTCTGAATGAAGTTGGCAGAGGCATTTTGTGTGAGACTGTGCTCCTTTTAACGTACCCCACATATCACTGGCAGTGTTAGCCAGCACTGCTGCTTCTGTGAGACTTTTGATGGTGACATAGTGGTTTGCTGAAAATGCCCAGAAATCCTGTGGAGAGACAGATATTCTATTTCACTGTGGTTTATGGATTGTCTTTTTCAAATGTGGTGTATTCTGGTGGACAAATGAAAAACTTGACTTTTTTGTGAGTCAATATTTAAATCACATGGCACTGGGGTGGTGGGCAAGTATTCCTAGTCCAGCTTACAAATGGAAAGTGATTGGAAAGTTCTGTATATGAGAGAAGAAGATGTGATCCTTGTTTGCATCCCTGTGTGGGTTGGTGGAGAGGAGATTAAGGCAAGACTGGAGTCAGGCTGGCATGGGTCCATGAGAGTGTGTTTGGTGTCTGCTTTTCTTTGCAGGGCCATGCCAGGTGCAAGGAGTGGAGAAATCTTCACTATTGCTGCATAATGGAAAAATCCAGTGTAACAGAGAGCCTGATGTTCACAGGGGCTAGCAGGGATCTCCTGCTCTCCTGGAGGGAAATGAAAGCAAAGGAAATTGTACCTTTAAGGAGAATTTTTATGCAGGAATGGCAGATCACAGATGGCATAAAGTAAATGTGTGAGAAACTCCCCACATGCATCAGGCTTTGGAGTGCCACCAGCCTTTTTCTCTGAGATCTTCATGAGTGCCTAGGGATGGCAAAAGCTGATGGTAAGACAAAAATAAAAATATGGCAATCACTTTCAACCTATCAAACTAGATTGCATCAATGCTGCAGCAGATCAATCAATGGTTGATTTATTTATCCATTTATTTCTCTGGCACACCCAGCCCCTGTTTCTGGAAAAGTAAAACATTTGTGTGTTTGCATATTGTAGGAGTTGATTTGTCAGTGGAGATGCTCAGGGTGTTGGTTAAGTGAAAAATAATTTTGTGTGTTTTAGTAAATGCAATTCATCAGAAGCTGTGCAGATTAACTGGGTAGAGCTACACTGAACACAATGGCATCTGCAGATAAAAAAAATGATAAATTATTATATTACTCCTGCTCTATGATTCATTGGGAAGAACTCAGAAGCAAAGCATTTTCTTCAAAGAAATTATTCCATGAAGACTGAACAGTGACTATAAAACAACAAAACCACCTCCTTTGCAATGGTTTTAAATATTGTTGTACATAAAATCTAATTTATATGGTATTAAAGGCTTTTCTTTGGACTACAAATCATCTTTGAAAAATGCATCTTGTAAATGGTTCATCAGATGCATCTCAAATACTTTTATGATTATTAGTAAATGGAATTAGAGCACCTTGTAGTAGTTTTATTACATTTTGCAGAGCTGTAATGGATTACTGAGAGGCTCTCACTGCCGTAGCTCAGGCTGCATAGCAGCTTCTAAGTCAATACATATTTTTCATAAGTTCTTTTTTTTTTTTTTTTTTGGAAAATCCACCACTTTGCTCTGAAATGATCCACTCCTGATGCCAGCTGAAAGTGGGAGCAGCCAAATGGAGCTGCCTGTGCTCGTTAAGAAAGCCCATGATGTGTGTAAATGAGTGGCCTTTGCCACCTGTTTGTGTTTCTTGCTTTGCCTGGCAGGTGGAAGGAGATCTGCTGCACCCCAAGGAGGTACCAGAGAGGGAGGGGTTCACCCTAGGCTATGTCAGTATTAATTGTGGGATATTTGGGATATCCAAGCTCTTGTGACACACAGTGGCACTCAGGGAGTCCCTCCAGACCTGTGTCATTCTGGGATGGCATTTGGTGTCCACCTGTAGTGACACACAGTGCCCAAAGCAGTGCTTGGCCCTGATGTTTATGGGGTTGGATGTAGCTCTGCAGCTGAGTTAGTCAGTGTAGGTCAGGCTGGAGAGAAATAAGTGTGTTTAGGGCATGAGTTATTCCAGCTTAGATGTCTGCTTTGTGTCTAGTTCGTCTGCAACATCAATATCTTCATTAGCTCAGAGAGGTGCCTTGGATGGACACTTGAATTTGGTCAGATGAAAGCCAGGTGTTTGATCTAAACTACTGTGTGGGCTTTTCCAACAAAAACAGCAGAGAAACAGGGCATGATTCACCCCACTCTGATTGGAAACCTTCACTTGGTATGGATTCACAGAATCAGTGAGGCTGGAGAAGACCACTGCTAACTCAGCACCACCATACTCACCGTGAGATCATCTCCAGGTGTGACGTTCATGAGTCTCATGAACACTTCCAGGGATGGTGATTCCAGCACTTCCCTGGTCCAATGCTTGGCAGACCTTGCAGGGAAGACATTTTCCCTACTATCCAACCCATCCCTCCTCTGGTGCAACTTGAGGCCATTTCTGCTCATCCTTGGAATCTCCATGTGTTCTCCGCTGCCTGCAGACAAATCTTGGGTGAGTTGTTCCGACAGCATAGCTTACCTGGAGCCAGCTCAGGTCAAACAGGATAAATCCTAGCTTTATAGGACAGTTAGCAGATTTCTGCTGCCTAAAGTTTGCAAGTTTTATCCAACTGCATGCCATGTAGTAAAGAATACTGGCTCCTCCAGAACTTGTGTATTTTTGTCCCTAACTTGCCCTAGTTACATCTCCATGCCTAGGTCCATGTAGAAACTGGTCTTGGCTTCTGATATAGAGATACTTTGAAAACACAAGCCATCATCCAAGAAGTACAGTGTCTTATCCCAGTAGCTCTTACTGTTTTCCCCTGTTCACAAAGGGACCCAGGAGCTTGCAGGATGAATGTTGTAGTAAAGCACCAGCAAGTAAGTGCTTTGCTGAACAGGGATTGATTAAAATACATACTTTGGGGCCTTACTTAATTATGTGTTGGGGACTGCATAATTGGCACCGTGCTGAAGACATTTAATAGCTTTCTTCTGATAAATCTGTACATGCACAGCAGTCCTGAACTGTAATTTAGCATGATAATGCCAGCTTCATCAAGGCCCATGGAAAAAAGCAGAAAGACGTTTGGCTCTCTGCATCCTTGTGAGAGGACTGAATTAGTGATTGCAGTCTCTGATCTGATAAAAAGCAGCTTCAGTGTATTTTTCCACTGAAATAGCTTCTTACTTGAGTGGAATGAAGGTGGCCCAGCACAGCTGGCAGGCACTGAGCTTCCTAAAGTAGTAAGGGAGATTTGCAGCAGCTAGTCAGAGTCAAGCTGACTAACAGTGGCACAAGATAAATTCACTACAGGACTTGAAGAGATTATAATGCCCTCAGTAAGTTTTAAATAGTAGTCCAGTGTCTGATGGGAGACACTAAAGCTTGGTGTAATGAAAGACATTATTTCTAAGCCCTCTGCTCTGCATTTTCAGGGTTAATGGAAAGCTGCTTCACTACCAGAAGCTTCACAAAGTGTGCATATTTAGTAAGCATCTTTCCTTGAGAATAAGTTATGACTATTTTCTTCTTCTTCTTTGTAGCAACACAGAGAGGGAAACACAAACCCTTGTGCTATCAGAGTGCACAGGGCACACAAGCAGAAAGGCAGGAGACAGACCCTCGAGGAAGGTGCCAGCTATGATCTAAAGGCTGCCCAGGTCACTCCCCAAATCGAGTCCTGGCTGGGACTGCTGGCTTGTCACTCAGCCACGGACAGGACTCTCAACTTCTCCCCCCTGCTGCTGCCTTTCTTCTCAGTCACCCTGCAGGGCATCTCCCCTGTGTCTGTGCTGGTGTGATCGTTGCTGAAAAAAGCCCAAACAAAGGCTTGTCTGATGTGTTGTGTTGTGTTGGGAAGAAATGTGTTTTTCTTCGCAACCGAGAAGGCATTGAATTTTTTTGTTTGAGTCTTCCCGTGGGTTTCTGGAGCTCAGCATGTGCTGTGCTGTGTAGTGCAGGGAAAGAAACCTGTGCAATTTCAATACCCTGTGCCCAAGGTGTCCAAGATGGATGCAAGGTCCTCTCTGCCTCAAAGAGTCTCTGAGAAGCAGACAGGCGAAGCAAAAAGTCATGAGATGTTTAAATTTGTTAAGAAAATTGGCATTTGAAAAGAAAAGCTTTTGAACATGCATCATGAAAGCGTGAAACACTTGCTCTGAAGAAGTTTCTACCTCTACCAGCCAGTGCTTCACAGCTCTTGGGAAGGAGGGGATTTGCTTGCCCTGAGGCCCATCTGGGCATATTTCTCATGGGGCTCATCCCACCAGCCCATATCCAGGGCCTTGTTAAGAATGTTTTTTCCATTGGGGAGGGTTGATGTCTTCAACATGTATTTCTTTACTGTTCATTTACCAGAAACATTAAAAAAAGTCAGGTCTTGTTTCCCTAAAGATTACAGAAGTATGCACTGGAGGGCTTTACTCCTAGCAGTTTATTCTGCTGCAGTGTACCCACAATATGGTCTCTTTCCTCACTCAAGCTTATAGGGAAAATATTTGACTTATTTTCAATAAATCTGAAGGCCATTAAATAGTGAGGTACTTATTTTTCTGGTGACTTCTCTAGTGTTATTTTTGTTTTGGGTTTGTTCATTGGTAGGATGTGCTTGCATTAGAAGAGGTTAAATAGCTTTTCTTTGTTTATAAACATGCTGCTGACATAAATACTTTAATATCATTATGTGGCTAATCCTCTTCATGAGAGTGCTAAATATCATGCAAAACTGAAATAAAAGTTGCATCAGGGGGCTTTAGGGAGCAGTAAGAAAAATAGTCTTTAAAACACGAGCAGAACTGGAGTTTTTGTTTTACTTAATTCTGTTTCCCATGAAATTGTCTGGTATTATAGTCTAAAAAGAGTAATCTTGTCCAAAGGGGAGGCATATTTTACTGAATTTTGTCTAATCTTAAATCAGGTCTTACTGTTCCTTGGATCAAGGAGGAACAAATATTAGAACAGCCTAGAAGAAAAAATTTCTGAGTTAATCTCCTGGAGTTAAGCAAATGGGAAGCAATTGTTAAATAGGAGGTGGGAAATGGGATATAATTTTCAAGGGTGTCTTCTTCAGGGGTAAACCTCCCCCAAACAACAAACAAAAAAACTTAAGAACAGTTTCAGGAGGTTTGGGAAGGGTGAAAGGTACGATGCAAAGAGCTGTAGTTGTGTTAAGAGTCTTTCTGTGATCCCTTCACAGCCAAGAGAAGCTCAGTAGAACAGACTTGATCACCATCATAGGGTATCTGCAACAAGAAAGAGACACTCTGTAAGGCTCTTCCATGGGGAGGAAAGGGATTTTGGGCTGATGGTTCAGCTCCAGCAAGTTCCAGCTGTGGATGGATGGGAAGTTTTTGGGCTCTTGAGAGAGTTTTTGAGTTCTTGAGAGAACAGGAGCTGCATGAAGGTGTGCAGGCAAGGCACAGGGATGTTTCCATGCCCTCCTCATCCCACAAAACTTTCCAGGTGCCAGTATCCCCCATTACTGCATCTCTCAGCAGGAGCACACAAGATGAATGGCAGGCATCTAAATTTAATGAAGGATGTACTGCAAACAAAGCATGAGGAATATTAATTTGTTGAGGGTTAAGGAGCTAATAGAGAATCACAAAACTTCTGGGAATAGACAGAGATGAGGATTAAAGAGTTGTGAATTATTAACTTATTGCCATGAGATGAGAGAAGCACAGTGCAATTGACCCTCTCCATTGCTCCTTCCATGCTATATGTGACTTACATCCACATCAGATTATAGAATCTGCCATCAAAATTAAATTGCACTGCTAAGAGCATTCCAAGGACAAAGAAAAACATTGAAGGATGCTCCCATCCCCACAGATGCTGGTGCTCCACATATTCACTCAACAGTTCAGATTTGCACCTGCTGCAGGTGACAATCTCATTGTTCCTTTGGTCCCTGATTCTCTTTTGCAGTTTCCCTCCTGATATGTCCCTGCAGAGACAAAAACTGTGTAAATGAGCTCAGCTCCATCAGTCTGTTGCACTCAGCCCATGTGAGAGATTCATAGCTCCTTGCCAATCCTCTGGCTCTCTGTCCCCAGTTGTCCCCCACTGAAATTGTCCCTCTTCAAGGTCCCTCTTGCCAGCCAGATGGGATGTTTTTGCCCAGCTTTTCCATGAGAAGGGATCAAGTGCTGTTGAACAGATTCACCCCTGCCTTAGCTGCATGCACTTAGGGTACAAGACAGCAACCACCCAGCCTGTCTCTTCCCTGCATCCCAGCTACATGCTGTGCTTTCCAGGAGGTGGGTTGAATCCATAAATGCCATAAGACCCTTTTATTGCCAGCTGAATTTTCAGCTGTCAGTCCATCCTGCTGCTCCCAGCCTGGCTCTGGAATGCCCACACAGAAGGTGCAACCCAGTGCTTGCCTAGGGGACATGAGTTTGAGCTTCCATGACTCTGACTTTTCTCTGCCTCCTGTGCAATAACTTCTTCAAGCTGCTGGTACCAAAAATCAGAGTCAGGGATTGCTCTTGCAGCAGATTTCAGGCAGAAAACAGCCCACTGACAAATGGTGTTAGGTCTTACAGAGCTTGTTTGTACTCTGCTTTGCTCAGCTCTGCTATCAGCTATCAGTTGGTTCTGGTTTCATTATTATCAGGCTGCTACAGAGACCTTAGCATGAGGGGCAATGTAAATTAGAGACAAAGAGGTGTACCCAAAAATTCATTGCCTTTCTCACTTCTAATTTGGCATTGAGAGAATATCACTTCCTAATACAACATGTGGTGCCTGGCCAAACACTAAATTTAGGTATTTGTTGTCCCCTTTTTACCATTTGCATGAGGAGATAAATATTGCTCATTGAGACATTGTTATTGCCTTAGAAATAGCTCAGCTGCCCTAAAAGCTTACCCCTTAATTGAAATGGGCAAAAGGTGTGTCAAGTACAGAAAGCCAAGCAGCTACCAGAGGGGATGCCAAGCCCTTTCCTTGCATACAACTTTATTAATTCTATTTGTTTAGTGCCTGGAAGAAAATGTTGCAGATCACTTCTAGGTAAATATTGCAGAGCATGACTTAATTTTTAATGCTGGAGGCTATGACACTGCATTTATTATCACTTTCTTAGCTATTGCAATTTGTTTTTCCTGACAGGCACAGATCCCAGGGTGGTTTATCTCACGAGGACATTGATAATGGGGAAGCAGTTTCTGCAGAATAGGAACTCCTTGTGGGAAGAAGAACAAAAGAGTTTCTCCTTACCACTGTTCCCTTCCCTCACTGACTCTGATAAGCTAAGAGCTGGGGTGGATCACAGCTTGTGCTCAAGAGGTTTTCTGTGAGGTTCCAGGGAATTGTGGGGACAATGGGAGCCTATATGGGTATAACATAGCCAGTGCATGGCAGTTTTACTGGAGAGACAGGAATATTTGTATCTGATGCTTCACTCTGAATATCTTCATGCACAAATACAGATGCCCCCAGCCAATGCTTTGTGACAACAATGCAGTATTTAAGTAATGAGGGAATCATAGATTTGCCCAAGAAGTCAACACAGTTGTTACTGAAGTTTAGAGTGAGCAACCACTCCCTGTCTTTCTGAATCATGTTGACTCATTTACATCTTTTACTGCTGTGTCCTTATGCACTCTCCAAGAAAACATCTTGTACTCCTGCACCTTATGTACCATTCCAACTCCTTTTCCACTCCCTTGGAAAGGACTCCTGTACCCCGTTGCAAGGGCTGTGTTTTGGTTGTCTCCTTGGTTTTCCTTCAACATTTTTGCCTGCTTCTGTGCCTCCTCATGCATTCCTCCAGCAAACAACCTGGCATATCCCTCACCGCTCCTATTCACCAAATGAACTTCCTGAATGCCTGGTCCAAGTTGTGGTTTTAAGTTTTTTTTCCTCTCACCACTTCCCCTTTTTCCTTGTCATTGGCATAAGGATTATTTTGGCTCTGTGTTTTTGCAGAGCCAGCCACAAGGATGTTTGGCAGTGACCCTGGGTGTTTTCTGCATGTGGTTGAGCCACAAATGGTCCCTCCTGGGGCCAGAGCAGGTCTCAAAGCCCCAAGCTGGTGTAAATGCACAGTTCAGGCTGTGGCTGTATCCCTGCCATTTCTTCTCCTTGTTGCTGATGTGCAGGAACTCTGAGAGGAAGGTGATATATCTTTCAGGTTTGGGCTCAGTTTTGCAATGGTTTATACCACTCAGAGCTGTTCAAAAGCTGCAAAATTAATTTTGTTTGCAAACCACATGAGCCTCTTGCTGGTTTTTCTGGCAGGTGCAGGGAAGGCACAGACCACTTGTTTGCTTCCTTGTTTCTGTGCAAGAGCATGGTGACATCTGTTTTGCCTGACATTGTCTGTGCTGTGTGCAGGATGCTGAAACATGGATTTTATGACTGCTGCCTCTCTGGGAACTCTGAGAAAATTAGATATTTGTCTTATTAGGTTCATCTGTTGGGGAAAAATATTTAAATAACTACACAAGGCTACAGTGATGCTGTTCTTATCCCTCAAAATGAGACTGCAGGTTGTTTTGCTTTTGTGCCTGGATTTTGTCTTGTCCCCCGGCTGATGCTTAGCACTGAAAAGAGAGGACAGGCTGATTTCCACAGAGCTCTGGGCAGCATTTACACCAGTGCATATGTGCCAGCCTGAGCACCCAATAAAAGCAGTAGATGGAGATACTTAAACTTATATGAGCACCATGGAGCTCTGGCTGTGGCTCTTCCTGCACACACCTGTGCTGCTACACATTGGCCTGGTAATTATTTGCCTGAATATGACAGGAATTGGCTATGTTTGTGTCAGGAAAGACAACTCAGAGGAGCTGATGCTGAGTACCCCCTTTAGCCTCATACTGTGATAGATTTTTTTTTTTTTTTCAAGCCAAACTTAACCTGGTTCTCTGGAGTGAGTTATTCCACTTTAGAAGTAGTTTGAAGCTCTTCAGAGGATCAGCCCTTGGTGCAAGCCTACACCCCATTTAGGAGTGGGATTTGGACTGTGTTTGATGAATACCTGGGGAAGATCTTCTGTTGTAGTTTCCTCCAGAGGGTATTGGTTTCACACATTCCAACACTGCTGCAGACCAAAACAATGAGGATTCACTTCAAAACCTCCTTGCTGCTTTGAGCCAAAGAGAATACCCTGATGTAGACACAACCATCACGAGTTAGACACCAGTGGGAGTTTTTTCACATGAGTCCTGTTCACCTTAACTAGGACAAACCCACCTGCCCCCACCTTCTGTGTTCTTTGTCTGCAAATGGGAAAACGTAAATTAAAAATGCTGTGGTGTTTAGGAATTGTGCTGGAGGTGAGTTGTAAACACTTTCTTTATGACTGGGCTGGTGAACCATGGTCTTGAGCTGAAGTCACCTTTCAGATGTAGGGGATGGGCAGCCAAGTCTGGGATCTGGCCCAAGTACCAGGACAGAAAAAACCAGCACCAATATCTGCACTTGAAACTGCTGAACCACATTAAAACCTGTATTCCTGGGCAGATTTTATGATTTTTCTCTCTCTCTTCCTCCACCCCCACTCCATCCCCCTTTTAATTCATATTGGTTTAGGCTTTTCATTGAAAGTTTGAAATTATCCTAAGAGAATGCTCTGAATGAACACCATTTTCCAGTAGAAGGTCTTTATTAAATATTTTTGATTAGCCTTTTTGATTGTTGAATTTCAAAAGATTTCCTCTTGGCATGGTAATTCAGACTTTAAGAAGGAAATTTCTTATGAAAGGACTCAGTGGTTGGTTATAAAAAAATGCAAACAGATGTGGTTAGCAATAAAGTCCCACCATGATGTCTTTTAATTCCATATTAATATGTAATTGAGTAATAAAATAGTAGCCTAATGTTTTGCATACTGCAGTTTTACATACCCATAATTTATCCTGTAATGTTACCTGGCTTTTTTAATCTCATCACACTATAAAATTGGAATTTCATTATTGGAATGAAATTCTATTTTTGCTACACTTTATATCTGAGTCTGCCAGGAAGCACTGAAAAACTTCAGGACAATTTGCTAGAAGCTAAAATTGCTGGTTTTTTTCAGTATAAGACACAAATTAGACAAAACTGTATCTTCCAGTAATGTGGATATTATACAGAAGCTGAGCTCTATTGAAAAAAAAAAGGATTTTATTTATAATTAAGAGTAGGATAACCATTAAGCCTATAAAGCCACAATCCAGAATTGATTGTGAGATTTTTATGCCACGGATATTTTGTTTTTTTTAGGAATCTGTAATCATTCAAAAGCCATACAAAACCCTGGAAGCTCTCTAGGAGAATTGCTTACCAACCTATTTGGAATGCATCTGAAACAGATTTAATTTACAGTGATATTTCAGCAAAGCTTCTCTACAGATTCAGTTCCCTCTGGCTCGCTCTTATATCTAAACATATCTTATAGAACAATCTTTCTGGCTTTAATGATACCCAAAATAAATATGTAATTATGCTTGTTCCTGTAAGTCACGACCATTTCCATAGGATGAAACAATACTTGTGTGATTTGTTTGAATTTGGTGTTATTACAGTCACTCTTGCAGCTCCAAGTGCTCTGCAGGCAGAATGCTTTTGACTTCAGCAAGAAAATTAAATTAAACCCACAAAATAGACACTGTCAGATGATTTCAAGGCTCTTTTGTTATCTCCAAGCTGGGTTTTTTAGTGATGCCTCAGCGAGGCTCAGGATTTCTGAACTGTAGATTTTACTCATTTTCAACAGCACATTAGGGGAAAAACACAGAGCAAATGTAATATGGATACCTAATTTGTAGATCTAGCAAACCATAAATGTTGCATTTAAAAGCAGAGGTAGATTAGATTTTTAGCATGAGCTGGTGTTATCTGGAAAGTTTTACTGGAAAATGAGGTTTTCTTTTGAAAATGCTCCTTCAGCAAAGCTGTGCTGCCAGAGGCAAAGGCTTTGGGAAGCACTGTGGGCTCTGCGTGTAGCACCAGGGGATGGATGCTGATCTGATATATCCCCCAAAATGTACCCTGTGAGCTTTGGGGTCTCACTGGCTTTTTGCCAACAGATCACAGCCATGGGGAATAGGTCCAAGCTTGGACAGAAATGCTTCATGGAAAAATGCAGAGAAAAGGCCTTATTTTAGACAACTTCCCAGGAAAGCAGCATTTCCCTTGGTAAATCATATGTATTTAATCTCAAATGTATATTCCTGCTGCTTTGAAATGTCCTGTCAGTCGTCACAAGCCTCAATTTATTGGTGAAAATGCTGCATGTTATCTGTTTTTATATATTCCAGTATATTTTGTTTTTGTAAGCCTAGTCAGGAAAATCCATACCTGTTCCACCAACAATTTTAATAGAAGTTTAGCTTTAGCAGAATCCATATTCAGCAAGATGCTGTGTCTGCCCAAATCCTTTCACAGAGAAAAATATTCTTTCTGTGGCTGCATTAGAGATAGGAAAGGATGTAATAAATTCCCCATGCTTTAAAAAAGTTGAGGAAACCAATGTTGAAGGTTCTGGAGGATTGTGTGTACTGACAGTACTGAGCCAGTAGGCACAAGGTATTTCTAACAAAAAATGTTCAGATCCAACCAACCTTGTATTAAGGTTTTGTCTCTCAGTTCTCAGAACCTTAAAAGTCAACTTCTTTTTTTTTCCCCCAAGAGAAAAAGACTGATTCTGGGTAAGTTTATCTTATTTGCTATGAAATTAGGTGTTCAGGAGGCAACTCATACTATTCTACTTCTAAGACATCACCTTGAAATTTTTAGCATGCAATTTTAGCACGTAATTACTATTCAGTCAAAAGTGTCTTTCCACTCTCTTCATCTTTGCCACCATGAAGAAAATGTAACCCTCACATTATCTCTATAGAAAGAGGTAATTTTTGGAAAATATTTGAGATCCTTTCGATATACATGTAATTATCTGTGTGGGTGTGCCTGAACATTTTGTTGTGCTGAAGGCTGACAAATGGATTTCCTGTAATTTTGAAATTCCCCTGGCACATGACAAGTGACTGAAAACTGAAGTTACAAAAACTGAAGTTACATAAACTTCCAGATCAAAGGATGTTTTTCTCAGGGTGCTCTGCTGTGTGACACTGCATGGGAATGAAGCACCTGACTTTATTCTTCTTTTCCTTTGAACATTAGACATATCAAAAATAGAAGCTCCAAATGAGGTTGCATTCTTGAAGTCTCAGCCATTTATTTGCCTGCAGTAACCTTTTTTTACACCTGCAACTATTCTAAATGAAGCATCACTGCTGCCTGGCAGATCACCAGGCAATGGTTTGTTTCCTTTTGAGGCACAAAGAAACAAGCAGTTTTGGGACACATTTTTGTATATCCATAATTTCAGGGATTAGTGGTGGCAGAGAAAGAATAGGCTATTTTCTATTTTCAGCTCTGTCATATACTGTTTTGGGTATTTTTTTTATTTTTTTTTTTCAGTTGGGAAGGGTTAATGGAAGAGCTGATGGGTTTTGGCACAAAACTGTGAAGATGCATCCTATTACCTCTCCAGGGTTCACACTCCAACTTTGCAGTTGATCTTGGGGTACCCACATGAGTGACTGTGGGTAATGCTGAAGGACATTTCCATCCCTTCTGTAGCCTTGTTATTTTCTGTCTCCTCCAAGCACCTAGGCAACAAAGTGGTTCAACTGTTTTGCTGTCAAAAACTGTAGAAATGTTTAACATCTGCCCCATTTGCATGTTGCCTTTTGTTGATCCACCATGAGCAACTGAGAAATTCTGCCTGCCGAAACTGCAATAAACCTGAAGGCAATTATTGCTTCCCTCAGTGATCCATGGAAAATCACGTCTGCTCATTTAAGAAAATGCAAAGCTGTTCCTTCTTTCAGGGCTTATGTCTTGCCTTGCTGATGGGATAGTAACACCTCTGGTATTGGTCATAAGCCCTTTAAGGCTCTAATGCAACCAACTGTAAATACATAAATAATCCACTGATTTGACTTCATCTGCCTGTGCTGCCTCTGTGTCAGCTTAGAGCTCCCCAGGCTCTCAGGGATTGGTGCTCACCATGGGCAGTCAGTCCATGGCTGAAATCATTTTTGGAAAGTAAACCAGCATGTGCATATGGTAATATTTATGCACTAATCTTCTTTTCTGGCAAGGCTGAGGCTACTCTAAGGAACTCTCTTGCAGTTGATTTTTTTTTTTTTTTTTGACATGTCAGTAGTGGCTGAAATTTCATCAGTTTGAAGTTTCTAGTGAAGTTTATGATCCATTGTTCTTTAAAGTGTAGCACAAATGAATGACTTTGCCTAGGATCTAAAGTAGTGAACTTGATGAGCAATGAAGGTTCTTAGGGCTATACTTCAGTCTTCCCTGAAGTCCAACTTTCTGCATGTGATAAAATTGTCAGATGAGGAACTCCTCCCAGATAGTCACCTATGCTGTATCCTGTGTTGTTTTATATATCTGACATTTTTAGTTTTATTTGAAAAGTATCAGTAAACTTGTTTTGCTGCCCACAATGTATTTAATAACTTTAGATCACATGCAGGTGTCACCTGAAGAGGTGGACACTAAGAAGGAGTCAATAGTGTTCCCCTCCTGGCAAGGCACAAGCTTTTATCTCCTTGCACTTATTCTGACAGCAGCTTTTCCCCAGAGTATTTCAGATGTGTGTGAGGAAAGCCTCTTTAACTGGGCAAGAGTAAATATCTGCAAAAGTATTTTAATTATTTTAAAATGAGCAGTTTTAAAGGCTTTCTTCCAGTCTCCTTGGGGTTTCTGTTTAGTTCTTGTCACTGAGAGAAGATTGTTTTTACCTTTAGATGGAGAGCAGAAAGTTTAGGAGAGAAATAATGAACTTTTAATTTATTTATACTATATTTTTTAGGCTTAAATGTTACTGTAGTGGATACTTTCCATGTCACTGGTTATAACAATGAAAGGTCAGCCACAGACCATAGAATATTGTGATGTAATGGGTAATGTATTAAATGCAACTGCATTTTCTTTTACTCTGAGTCAAGTTTAAATTACACGTGACATTCAGGTCAATGAGAGGATTTTGAATTAAAAGTCTCCTTATCCTCTAATGGAACAATAAATACTCATGTAGATGTTCCTAGATAGTAACTCTCTTTGGAATATTGTCTATCTGACTGTAGAATGCTTTATTTCATACAAGCATTTAATATGTTTCTGTGTTAACACCACCAACAGAAATGAAGATGGGGCAATCCACAGCTGATCCTGAGGTCTGTGTTAATCCTGGATTTAGCCTAGAGTTAAACCAATCCTCATTTGTTGAATGCTATGGAAGGAACTGAGCTCTTGTCAATCCAGTTAAACCCCTTAGGTATGAAGGGTTTTGTCTCTGAGCATTGTATCATGACAACTTTAGTCAACTAAAAATAACATATTGCAAACCTTGTTTGTCACAGGCAAGCACCAGACTGTCCCCTGAGTGTGTGCAGCCTCTGCTGGTGCCTGTTCAATCACACTGAGCAAATGGAGTGCCACATCTGCCCAAACTTTGGTCAGCTCATACCTCAGCCCTTTGCTTCCCTTGCACATTGAGTGTGGCTAGCCTGGCTTGAGCTCTTGTCACAGTTTGATTAATGAGTGGGTAAAACTCAGAGCTTGTGAGGCAGCAAGGAGTGATAGTATGAATGAGTGAATTTCTGTCAAAATGTGTAAAGCAGAGCTAAAGGAAGTTTGTATCTGAAGCCTTAAATGTTTAAAGAAAGATATGCACATCTTCTGTTAACAGTCAGAGGGGAAAGCCTCAATTAAAGCTGCATGCATGGATCCAAAATGATTTCATTTAATAAATTAAGGGCTTGGCTTTGATAAAGGGATTCCAAATATACCAGGGTGAAGAACAACATCTTGCTTAATGACGGTGTGTAAATGGCTGAAGAAAATTGTTACTGGGGCTTTGTTTAAAGAAGTGGAAGAAGAGTTTGACTGAAAAGCTAAGAACATGCCAAAATATGTAATTAGGAGAAGATGAGTTAGTATTGTTCGTCTTTTCTTACTTTAATTTGGATTACTTGTAGCTGGGGAAAGGGGAAATCTTATGTTTTTTGAGAAAACTAGAGTGTACCTACTGAAGCTTTTGATTCCACAGAAACAATTATTTTCCAGTGGAACTGTCACTTTGACTGTCTGCTCTGGCTGGCAGGTTATGCTGCAGCTCTGTACATTTGCCCTCAGTGCAGGTTTGGAGTTTTGGTGGTCCTGTCTCCTCACTGAGTGGCTCTGAGTGTGTCAACACTGACTTTAATCCACTGCTGCTAAATCGATGGCCATCTTAATCCCCTTTGTGCTCAAATTGAGGCCAATGGATTCTAAAATGAAGAAATCAATAGGCAATTGATGCCTTGGAGGAGATAAAAAATGAAGCTTGGCTGGTGGAATAGTGTTACAACAGATACATAAATATGATGGTGAAAATGGCCTTGGGCGAAGCAGCTTCAAAAAATTTGCTGCACTTTTACCAGAGATCTGCCTGTTTGCTAGATCATGCAGAATTTGCACCATTTTTTGGACAGGTCATATTCTTTGCTACTTTTTCTGGCCTCCTTTTCTCAGTTCGATGTGTTTTAGTAGTTTTTTTAATAAATTGACTGTTATTCTGAGACTGCACATTGTTCTGAGCCTGCCAACATTCCCTCCTACCACACAACTTTCTCTTTTTATCGTCGTCTTGCTTCTGGCATCATTCTACCTTTTGTTCAGTACTCCACACTTTTTGAATCATTCTCTTGTGTGCTAATTGCTATCCTTGTCCTTCTTCAAATCTCATCTATTTTCTAAGGCTCTAATAAAACTCCCTTAGGCTTTAACCAAACCTTTTGAGACTGGTTGATGCCTCTTGCATTGACAACAGCAGCCTCTGGATGAGCCTTAGCTGCTTTCCCTGAATGTCATAATTCATTAAACTTGAAGATCTTGCTGGTGGATTCCCTTCTTGTGCTCTAGTCTGCAAACTCTAAATAATAATAAAATTGGCTTATGAGTTGGTGTGAATTAATTCACTGCTGCTGAGCCCACAAGCCTTGGGAAGAGCTGCAGAAGTGAGATCCAAGCAGGTCTAAAAATACAACAGTGTGCTCAGTGACTGAGGAAACTGGAATCTTGCTTTCCTGTGGGTTTATATTGTGTGGTTGGATTATCTTCCATCAAATTAAGTGCAGGCTATGAGTGAAAGTTTTCCTGAATTTCTACCAGCATTTGTGACAGTCTGCACTCAAGGGAATTCTCTGATGTCTGACTCCATAATTAAAGTAATGCTGAACTAATTTAAGTTTCTCTCCTCTGCATTGGAACCTCTTTTCAGAAAACTTTCAGGGTCTAAATGCATGTGAGCCTTTAGCTCCTCTCTCCAAATTGTCACTGAATCTGGCTGAGTGGTTCCTGTGTTGAGTGGATGGACAAAGGCAGTGGGATTGCCCAACCCATTTTTGTCTCAAATCAAAAGTGGCTGGAGCAGGACTCATAGTTCAAACCTTTTCAAAACTGATGGCAGTTTCTCATTTATGGGAATGGATGGAGGATTGTCTGCAATGATCTCTGCTTGTCTTTTGGTGTAAAGAGTCAGTAACTCTCAGGAGATACTTTCTGATGGGTGTGCATTGGAAACCACCTTGGTGTGCCAGAAGGTGACAAGAACAAGGTTTATTCTTGTTTGACGTACAACATGTTAAGACAGTTTCATTACAAGCAAACAATGGGAAATACAGCTTTTTAGCAAAATTAAAATATACCAACCCTTTTGACAGAGACTTAATTTGCAATTCCTATAGAATTATTCCTTACAGAATTAAAAAGCATGGCAAATTTATTTTGTATATTTAGCTGATGGTTAATGCCTCTCTGCCTTGTAGAAATGCCAAGAGATAAAAGCAAAGACATGGTGGCTGCTGTGAGGAACCACTTGGAAACCAATTTCTGAGGTGCTTTCTGAACACAGCATTATTTTCCTCTGTGGAAACACAGAGAAAAGGAGTGCTTGTCAATGCATATTGGGATTTGGGCAAATCTGTGTTGCATTAAGGCTCCCTGAATAAATGTTATTTTTCCCAGACATGCATTTTAGAAAGATTTTTTAACTGGAAGGGGTGGCTGATGCCTTTTAGTAATTTGTAAGCATCACAGATTGATTAGTTATTCTCTCCTAAAAATTTGCTTTTATTCTTGCTGGAATTTGTTTCACTTTGACATTGGACCTTGCTGTGCCTTTGTCTGCTAACCTAAAGGTCCTGTTAAGCCAGAAAAATCTCCTTCTTAGAGCAGGTATTTATAGTCTAATTCATCACTTAAGCCAAACGGAGCGTTTTTAAAACTCTTGGTGAAAGCTGATTTTACAGACCTTGAATCATTTTTTCTGTATTCTTTGTGAACCCTTTCTTGACCTCTGCTCTCTGAGAATGATGACAGAAATGTAATGGACTGACTTCCAGTCATGGTGTCTCCATAGTCTCATGAACAGGCAGTCGAATATTCCCATGGAATATTTCTGGTTTTGGATTTCAGAGTTCTACAGCCATCCAAGATGGAGTGATGTTAACCTGAATTTATACAGAGATAAATTATTAAGCTCTGAAGAATAAATATATAAGGCTCTGCCTCTTAAGCTTAACTGGTATTTCAAGGGAAACTATTGCATTTTTCTTTTCATCCTCTCCTCCTGCCTGTTTATCTGAAAATTTCACAGAAATTAACTTTTTAAGTGAGCAGTACATGTTTGAAGATGGAAAAATATCCCACAAAGATTTGATTTCCACTCTTTGATGTACCCCAGCCAAGTCCTTAAAGCCAAGGAAGAAGCAGTCTCAGATTCAGAAGGCAGCAGACAACTTGTCATATTCCTCATTATTTCATTGTGTGTTCCTCATTCTGGTATTATCAAGCAGCAGAATGAAAACATTTTTTGAGTCTTCCCTTTTTTTGAAGCACTCCAGCCCAACACACTCCAAGAAAAGGATCTCAGTAATAGAGTTCAGGGAGCTATCAAGCTTTTCCCCTCTCTGGGCAATAAGCAAATGCATTTTCTCATTATTTTTACTTGTTGTTAGCACATTAATCTGAAACCAGGAAGAAAAGACCAACAAGTACTAAGGGGGATAAGGGATTTGCTGATGTTTCATGAAGGCAGCTAGATTGCTGCAATACAGCTGGGAAATAGAAATACTGAAGTCTACTCTAAACTCTATTTTACAATAATGACTCATAAAATACCAGTTCTTTGCTTTAAGACATTGTGGCTGTACAGTAACTATGCATTTCAGGAGAAATGTTGGTATTGAGTTGGGTATTGAGACTAACTTGCAAATTGAGAGGAAATGAGGGAAAGAGATTTTATTTTTAAGCTCAAATGTGATTTTTCTGGCCCCAGATTTCAGAGTAAAAATTGAAGATAAATCTTAAGGAAAGAAAAAAACATGGACTATAAATGTAATATCTTGCTAGAACATTTTACGAACCCTCAGTACAAACAATATTTCTTGTGATAGAGTTGAAGATGGAATTTGGGTCATATTTCATGTGCTGATGCATACAACACTGGCTGTAGTATATGACAAATATTTCTCTCTCTACTTTTTCTTCTTAGAAAACCTACATCTCATCAATACCCACCACCTAGAACTCACATTGCACTTTATCTCATTCACTATAAATCTGCAAGTGTTTTGTTGAGGGGAAACAAAGAACAGCAGAAAAAAAAAAAGATTTTAATCTTTCATTTGAATTGAGATCTTTGTTGTACTCATTGCACTCAAAATGGACTCTAGAAATGTTCTTTGCAATGAAACCATGTCAAAGAGACAGGTCTTTAATCCATGGAGCAGTGATGCTCTGCAGTGCAGCTCCACAGGAGTCAGCAGAGCTACTTCAGAACTTCAGACAGCCCCAGAGGAGACTCTGCTTTGTCTGTTTGGTGTCAGAACAACTTCACACAGGGTTGGTGTCATTCTTCCCAGGCTCAGTTTACTGTGCAGTTGTTAAGATATTCATCTCTGTAATCAAGTAATTTGCAGCTAAGCTCAGACAACCTGTGCAGCTTTTGGTCAATAAGTTAGGTGAGCTGGACCCTAAAAGCATTTTTTCTGGGAAGCTGGATGAAGTAGGTCTCTAACCTTTGCAAAAGGCAGCAGAATACAGATATGTTTAGCCTTTTGTACATGGTTATGAGCTTATTTTGCTCTTGAGCCACATCTGAAAGAAATGGACTCATATTAATGTGAATATAACCCACCTTTGACTTGGGATATATCTGGAATACTTTGCTTGGTGCAATATATTGACTGGTGCAATATATGTTGGCTATCACCAGCCCCATGCTGTGCATGGACCCAGCATGAACCCATGGTGAACACAGTGGTGTTGGGTTAATTCTGGACTCAACCATCTTAGAGGCTTTTCCCAGCCTTAGTGATTCCATATTTTTTCATTCTGTGATTTACCTGTGCTGATAGAGCAAGTTGGGTGAGTGGCTGAGCCTGCACGTCTCCCTGTCATTTGTGCTGTTTTATTTTGCTGCACCTCCTAATCCACCTCTCTCTGCCCAGTGAACATGTGCAAATACAACTTAGAGCTCTCAAGGAAGGGAAAGAGAACACCAGGACTGACCTTGCATGGCAACAAGGACTGCAGTGCTGTGGAATTTAGAATTTGTGGTGATGGGCAACATCAGTGCCCTTAAATCTGACTTTGAGACTTGAAGTCAGAAGTGCAGTGGTGCCACAAACACAACCTATCTCCTCCTGTCAGCTTCCACCCAATACAGACTGTTTTGCCAAAATTTGGTACTTGGGGAAAAAAATTCTCTTGGAAAGTCCTTATATATGTGTCTAGAGATAGACTAACGTGTGCACTAATAAAATTTCTGCCTTAGGAACTGGGCAATAATATAAATTGGTCCAACATACAGCAGCAAAATAGGGAGGCGAAAAATATTGCTACTTTTTTTCTCCTCAGCAAAGTGTCCAAGATACTGATAACATTTAACCTTCTCTTCTCTTCTGTAAATATCTGTCCCCTGAGGACCCTGACAATGGTTAAAACCCAATTGTTCAGTCCAGCAGAGCTCTAAAGACATCCTGCTGTTCTAGAATTGTGACTGGGAAACAGGATGGCAATGTCTCATTATAAAAATTCCCTGTGATACCATTTCTAAATCAAGTTAGTATGCAAGAAGTGTCTTGGAGCAGAAGAGAAGCTTTGCTGTTTGTCATTCTCCTCTGATTTTTTCTGTGTGGGAGGCAGCTGCTGGAAGGCCTGCAGGAACTTGAGAATTTGACTGAAAGCCATAAAGTTGTACAAATACATTCAAAAGCTTTGTACAGTCTCTATTGGAATCTGTGTTGCAAGTTGGTGGTGAAACCTGGAAACTTCACCTGACTATTATCTTTTTTGATGTGAATGTTTTGTGTGAGTATTTTGGAACATCTAATATGAAATATTAGAATACATCTGTAAGGAAGAGGTGTAAATATTTTCCTGGAATCAAATCCCATGCAAGAAATTAATTACAGAAAAGAATTCTCTTCAACATCTATGTCTGCTTATGTCTGTTTTCATCTAGGGCTGCTGTTTGTTGCTATTCAGAGGTGCTTTCCATCTGCTTTATCCTATTGTGTTAATTAAGATGATGTTTTCATTAGTTTCAGTTCACATATTGTTGAAGTCTAGATGTTTGAAGAGAGATTTTAGCAGATAATGGAATGTGGGTAGCACAGTGGAGGCTACAGGGAGCTCATTACCCTTTTCTCAATTCATTGTGGTTTCATCAGTCATTAATTCCACTCTAAGTTCCCTGTTGTTAGAATGTACATTGTGAGTGACTTTACTTTTCATATTCAACAGTGTGCCACTTTCCATACATAATACAAAGGCAGGCTGTAATTATTGGCAGCATCAGAACACTTCAAAAGGCTTAGAGATGTGGAAGAAGGCTCCCTGAGGAGGGTGTGTTTGAGTGTTTGAGACAACACCACAAACAGCCTTGTAAGGCTAGAGAAAAAGACAGTGAATAAAGGGGATGATGTTGAACTTGCTCTCAAGTCACAAAGTGATGGAGTGAGTCAGGTTGGAAGAGAACTCTCTGGTCCAAAGCCCTGCTTAAAGCAGGGCTGGGTTCAGTGTTAGGTGATGTCACTCAGGGCATTTTTCCAACTGGGTTGTGAATATGTCCAGAGATGGAGATTCCCCATCCTCTGACATCACTGATTTCAGGCTTGACTACCCTCATGATCTTAAGCTTTCACTCATATTTAATGGGATTTTTTTCTTGTGGTACCTAGCATCTCCTACCCCTTTCTTACTGCACTTCATCTCTCTGAAAACATTTTGTGTCTTCTGTCTACACCACCTCACTAGATAGTTAAAGGCAGCAATAAGATCCTCCCTTGGACCCTCTTTCTTCTCCAGGTAGAACCACACCAGCCTCTTCTGGTAGTTTATATGCTCCAGGCTCTGGAACATCTGCTGCACTCTCTCTGCTATGTCTGTGTCCCTCCTGTGTGCAGGAGCCCCAAACGAGACACAGCTCTCCATATGCTGCCTTGCAAGTGCCAAACAATGATAAAACATCACTTCTCTGGAAAAATGGATCATGTGCATTCTAAGGCTCTCACCTGGGAGCTGGAAGCAAGACCTCCAGAATGGATTGAGCTGATACCAGACTTATGGCTGGGCTATTGTTCAATTAGCAGATTTCCTCTCCTCTTTTGGTTGCTTACTAGGTGTCACAGCTCGGTCAGAGCCAGAAGTGAAGGATCTCCCTAAAAAAGTGAAGTGCTGGCTGGTTATAAGCCAGCTCTCATTCAGAAAGGTAGGACAGAGAGCTACCAACTATCAGGAAAGTGGAGGATAATCCTGGCACAGTCCTATAACTCACAGAGCACATTAGGTGCTGAAATTCTTATTCCTCATTTTCTTGACAAATGATGCAACAAGAGCAGAAAATGGCTAATATGAATCTTGTCTCAAGACTGTGATTACAGTGGTAATAAGGAATGATGTAAACTTAACTTGTTCTTGTTACAGAGTGCTAAGGAGAGTGAATTGGACTTCAGGAGCAGTGTGCAGCCAGAACAGAAGCTGGCTATGAAATGGCTGTTTAATAACCCTTTTTCATGATTTTTGAATTCTGTTTAGCAAGCAGGGTTCTTGTGTGATACTCAGAGTGACAGAAAGGAAATGCTTCTTGGCTGTACCTTTTGACCATCAAAGGCAATTTTGTTTAAAGAAATTTTGTAAGGATTATAGAATTATAAAATGGTTTGGGTTGGAAGGAAACTTTAAAGACCATCTGGTCCAACCCCTTTGCAATGGTCAAAAACACCTTCAACTACATCAGGTTGCTCAGAGCCCCATTCAGCCTGGCCTCAAAAGTGGAATGGGATCATTCACATGTTTCTGGACAGGCTGTTCCAGCACTGCACTGAACATTATTGTAAGAATATAATTAAAAAATTTTCTTCCTTATATCTAGTCTGAATCTACCCATGAAGGACATGAAATTGTTGTTCACAGATACCATCTGCTAGCCAGACTCTGTGTGGGTTTGCTTTACTTGAACACGAAATCTTGCAGAAAACCCAATACATGATATAGAAATCATGGCAAAAGGAGGCTTCAGTTCCTGGATATCTCTCTTCACTGGTCTGGCTTTTCATCCCTTTCTACATTTTCTAAGTGAAGTATCATTAAATTAGTAAGCTCTGATGAATTCTATAACTGATACAACCCTTTATTCTGCTTTCAGGAAGCAAAAATGTACCTCAGTGTCTTAGGATGGGGTACAGGCTTTCCAAGCCACTGTTTTGCAGCCTTCTGGTGCAGCACTTTGCTGAGCTGTCAATACATGGATTATCAGGTGCCTGCCCCTTTCACTTCCTTCTGCCAAAAGGCTTCTCTCCAAACCTTGATTCTCTTGAAAGTCTTGTCTTCCTCTCTCCTTAGTGACTGTGACTGAAATGATTCTTTCTGGAACATAATAGCTTGGCTTAGGACTGTCCATTTTACCCAATTCTTGCTGTTTTAAACTGTGAAAACAATTTTATTCATTTATTTGTAAAGTTTTGTTTTCAGCATCCCTGTTCTTTTGGTTTCTTTTATGCCTCCATTTATCTGTGGCCAAATGAGAACTACCTTGCTTTATTGCGATTTTCTGATTTTGATATTCATTCTGACATTTTTCTTTCCACCAGTCTAGAAGTTGGTTTGTTCAGCCCTGAAAAGCATCCCAGACAACAGCATTAGAATTTAGATAGCAGAAACATGCACACAGATTCTCTTCTATTTGCAATGTTTCTTCTTCAGTGATCTGCTTCTGGTTCATCTTGCAGACTTGCAGATTCAATGCAAAGCTTTTTATCATGTTTGCATGCAGGTTTACTGCTTGTTTCAGATCATTAGCTGCTCTTGAAAGTGTTTGTGGTATTACTAATGGGACCCAAGCTGAATCTTAGTTGTGATTAAGTACTTCCATATTTGCAAAATCCTCTTTGGTGGTATCTGTTAGTTTCTCTTTTGGGTCTTACAGCCAGTGCTCATTGATTAGTTTCTGCTTTGAAACTGCAACTCCAGGGGAAGCCTGAAAATGTTATTCATAGATACTTGCTTGGGTCAATATAGCAAATGCACCATCTATTTCACTTTGTGCACACATCCTCAAGTAGCTCCCCAACCTGTGGCTGTGTAAGAGGCTAATAAAAATCCTGCTCTGTGATTCTGCAGCAGGTTTGCTCCCAGCCCTTTCTGCTGCTTCTGTGAAGAGAGTTTGATTTCTCTCAACAGGTCAAAAGTTGGTGTTTTCTGCTGATGCCAAAAGGTTCTTTTGTTGGGCTCTTCCTGTGCTGTAGCATCCCTGGCAGTTTGCTAATCTAGCACAGGTTCTGTGAGCTTTGCTGGGCTCTTACATTTCCCTTCTGATTTTTGAACCATTTTATATTGTAGTCTTGGCATGTGCAATATTGAAAATGAGGTCATGGTGTAAGGTTTTTTGCACGTGAGAATAATATGGCTCTTGCTTGAAACTATCATCTGGTCTTTTATGGCTGAAGACCCTTTGCTTCAGTCATTCCTAAGGTTTGCTGCAGCTTATATTCCCAGGCCATCAGCATGCCCTTCCTCCTTTTCAGATGAATTGTGTCTGACTTGCTGTCCAGTGAAATTTCTCTAAATATTCCTGTATAATATTTAAATTTTACTTTACTGTCATGAGGTAGAAACAAATGTAAGGGTTTCAGCTCTGTTCACAGATTTAGCACCCTGCTCTACCAGTTTCCTCTCTCATGGCACAGAAGGTACAAAAGTGTCATTCTGGATCCTTTGCTAGATCCCATGGCATTGTCCTGAGGAAAGGAGAATACTCAACTTATGTCATTAAACTTGGCACTTCTGCAAAATTTTGACCAGCTGCATCTCAGAACCAAAAACTCTGCAATCCAAGATAATGGCCCAGAATTCTTCCAGTGTGAAGAAAATGGTGCCTGCTGCAATAGAAGTTACTGTGCAGGGAAAATGCACAAGAAGGCCTCCTCCCTCTGATGGAGTAGTGCAGGAGCACCCAGGCTGTCCACCTATGGCACTTCTCTATCCCGCCTTCAAAAGCTCCTCTATGAGGAAGATTCAGTAGATTCTCTAGGTGGTACAAAAAAGAACTTTGTAATTCTGATATAGCATTACCTTTTTTCTAGCTTTACTGGCAACCAAGGAGAAATCTGATCTGTTGATTGGGATCTTCTCTGAATGTTGTTTCCTGCTTTTCTGTGGCAGATAACACGTGCTCCGTGTCTTTTCTGAACTCCTGTGATTTTACTGATACATGTTGTTTGCTCATATTTTAATTCTGGGCTCTATAGGATACTCTCTTGGTGAAATGTAGTGGTTCCCACTGTTCTTAATTTGGTCATTGTCTTCAGCTACACTTGCTCCTCTGTATCCATCTTGTATGTATTGGGTGTGTTACTGGAATGCTACTTAATTAACAAGATCTCTTAAGAACAATGATTAAAAATTCCTTTCTGTGTTTAAAACATACATCTCACTGACTTTTTTGTGCACTGGAACATAAGTTCTGCACACCAACACAGTCTTTCTTTCCATTGCCTGAACTACTTTTTCTGTAGTCTTTTCTTTTCCCTGTAGTTGTGCTGATTGCTGTGTTACTGGCATTGCTTCCTGATTCTCACCCTTTGCAAAATTCATCTCTGTTGCAGTTGCTTCCCAATTTTGCTTACAGATTCTTATCAATATATCTTCTTGGCCTTTCCCTAGGATTCTGTGTAGCTATTTCTTTTACTGTTTGATAGATGCACATCTGTATATATCTTGACTATAGTGGTGTGAAATCCATCCCTAGAGCTCACAGACATGCTTTTTAATAGTTATAACCTGTCTTGTTTTTAATAGGAAAGTCTTTTATGACCCCATCTTCAGAGGAAAGGGTCCTTAAATTTGCCTCTTCATTTTGTCTCCTCCTCATTGCAGTTTTTTAATAAGTAATGCACAGTGCTCTAGACTTGCTGTGGATTTGTAAATGAATTTCCATCTTGGCTGATTTTTTGTATTAATGCTCACAAAATACACAGAATTTACAGGATGAAGAAAAAAAGAGTATAGGAAACTTTCTTCAAACAGCAGGGAGAAGCCTCATGTTCACATGCCCATGGCCTCATGGTGAACTGAAGCCACTATGATATGTGCTGGAAAAGCCCAGCAGGGTCAGGGCACAGGCAGTGCAGCAGGTTTGTGATGACAGCACCAATAAAAGCTCCTCTGCACAGAGGATTGAGAAGCTGATGAGTGGAGAGACACTGCTGAACCTCACGCTTACAGTGCTGTAAATGTGAAGTGTGGCAGAAACTTGGTGACACCAGCTGCGTGAAGGTGAAATTCTGGATTATGAAAGGAAGGCAAAAAGCAGAATCAAAGCCCCAGACTTCAGTAGAATAGACTTTGAATCTTCAGGGACCTGGGCCTTGTTCTGTCCAGTCTGAAAATCTCCAAAGCCAGTGATTCTCTGAGCATCACTCTCTCTGTGAATGTCTTTCCCCCTATTCCATTGTCTTGTATTCTGTCTTTTCATGGTGCAACTGCTGGACCATCCTGTCTCTTTCCAGCTGCTAAGCTCCTTTCACTGAACTGTTGCAGTCAATTGATCTGCTATGGTCAGCCATGTGCACACAGATTTCTGTTTCACTGACCTGTTCAGGTTTCTTGTCCTCTGGGGTCTTATTCTCTTCAGTGAATATTTCAGTACTGCAGGTCAAAGTGGTCATAAGACTGCTGGGGAGAGGAAAGGATGAGAGAAACAAGGGCAGAGCTGATGTTATTTTCAACCTGTTCAGTCTGGTTCAGTGTACAGGGAGTGACAAGATGCATCTTGGAAGTAAATGCATGGCTGCATACCTGGAGGGCTTTGTTTTTCTCACCTAAGAATGGTGTTTGACAAGGTGATGAGCAAAAATGGAGACCAGTGAAGATCTTTGACTTGGAATTAATCAGTCTCAGAAGAAACATAAAGAATGGTGACTTAGGTGAACATAAAAACCATGCTGGGTTGTTCTTCATAAAGTCACAGGAGTGGAGAATGCTCACTGTAATGCATGAAGGATGATGAACAAGCAGAAGGAGCTGTAAATCTTAATGCAAATTCTTAGTTACCCACACAAGTATTGCAAATAAAATGTGTTTCAGAGGGAGCCTGTTCAGCAGGTGCTTTGAATGTGCTTCTAATGGACTTTGGTAAAGAAAATTGAGGTAAATAGAATAGGGTGAACGTTGATTAAACACTGAGTGATACAAAGAAACCATTTGACAATATTTAGACAGAGATCACGCTAGTTGAGAATGATCATGAAGTGATTTATGATTCACAGGACTTGAAGGAACATAAGTAGCAGAACAGTGACAATGGATTTCAAGTAGGAAGGCTTCAACACTCACCACATTGGTTGGTGTTGCCTGGGAGGCAAGCCTGATGGAACAGGGAATTCCTGGCAGTTCCCTAAAGAAGAATATTAATAAGGCTCTCTCCTTGTGGAGGAAAGATAAGAAGACAGTAAGAGATCAACTTGGCTAAATTACGAGCCTTTCATTGACTTCAAACACAGGAGACAAGGATGCAGAAAGTAGAAACTAGGTCAGGTTACTAAGAAGGAGAATAAAGGCATTGCAAGAGCTCAAAGTGACCTAATCAAAAAGGTTAAGACATGAAGTGAGATGAAATAGCAAGGCACATTACTTAGGAGAAGTCCAAACGTTGACACTTAATAGACAGAAGATTTGGAGAAGCCTAAAGTGAAGAATGCTTTATTTTGTGCTGATCTTCACTTGCCATCAGGTAGACAGCACTATTAATACCTGTGCACAAAGGAGTGAATTGACAGCCAGAGCAGGAGAGCAAAACAGCAGAGGGAGTTCTCAAACTGATCATGCAAAGTTTTTTTTTGTCAGAGGAATTTTAGCAGCCCTTAGCAACTTTTTTTCCTATGGGAGTGCTTGGAGATAAGTGAGGTACCCAGTGGGTGTAGAACGTGGATGGACACCAGGAAACTGTGATCCATAGGGAAGGAATGTAGACTGATTAATTCTCTCAGAACAACATCACACAGAAGCATTTCACCTTGAAATGAAGAATATAGTCAGGGAAGTCCTTCAAGGTTTCCTCAGGGTTTGGCTGTGACCAGTGTTTTTATTAGTGACATGCACAGTGGAGAGGATCCTGGGATGAGAATCTCCATAATTCAAAATGATCTTGACAGAATGGAGGTAGGACCTGAAAAATGAGAGTATTATTAAATAGGGAATGATTACACTCATGCAGGAATAATAAAGTATGTGAGTATAGGATGAGAAGAAAACTCTCTGAACATTCTAAGATGGGTGAAGAGGCTATAGAGAACTGCAAACTAGACAGAGATGAATGATTGCAAGCTTTGCAAAGCACTTAGTGTCACAGGGAATGTGTGAACAGGAGCACAGGCTGCCATGTGATGTAATTACTCCTGTGTAGCAAAAGAATGGCCTTAGACAGAAATTGTGCCATTTTTAGTGCTGTCCTTCAAGACGGAGATGATGTATTCTCTAATTGAGAGCAGTTTGAAGCATGACCTACAAAGAAATATTGAAAGATTTTGGCTTGTTCAAGCTAAAGAAAGAATGCTGATAAGAACACAATATCTTCCTTATTTAGTTTTCTTAATACTTTTTACTTATTTCCCCACCTATTTTCTCTTGTTAAAGAAAAAAGGAGAGTATTTTCTCTAAATGCATTTTGAAAATTGAAAAAGACAACCTTCATCAAGGAAGTTTCAAGTTGAGCTGCAGAAGCTCTGTCATTGGGGTTGACTTTGTTAACAAATGTTCATCAGGAATGTCAGGAATGCCTTGGGCAGGGAGATGGGTGGACCAGGTAATGCCCCCTTGGATTTCTTCCAGCCTAATTTTCAGCAGTGTGAGTGAATGAGATTTTTGTTTGCATTACTGTTTGGAGGCAGCAATCCCTTCTCCCTATTAATGCCATTGTGAACAGAATGACATGAGGATGAACAGGAATGCTGCTGGCACTAATCACTTATTGCTGCCCTATCTTTACTTTCAGCCATGTATTCACCAAAAAGAGGAATAATATCTCATGGCACAGCTGATTTCTCGCTTTATCCAGATAGCTAGTGAAATTCATGTATAAACCTTTGATTGAAAACTGTTTATTTCTGTGTGTGATGTGTAAATACAACATTATCACTTCACAATTGATGGGTGAGCAGAAAAACATCTTTGTGATCATTTGTTTGTAATACAGGCAAATCTGTTCACATTATGAAATGAAATAAATTTTCCCACCTTCTGAGTATCTTCTCTTTTTTTCATTGTTTGCCACGCTTCGGAATGGAATAAATCTGAAAGAACATCATAGAAAGACAAAATATATTTGCTGAAGAGAGAAATTGGCAAGGAGTTAGGAGTTGTCTATCATTTGTCATCTGTGAGTTGCAGAGGAGGCATAAATGACTCTTGTCAGACTCTGAGACGTTTTGTATTAAGGCAGAGTTTGTTGTGTTTAATGTCATTAAAACCTTCCATAAGACAATATGTTTCAGTCTTGTGTACTATCTGTTTCAGGAAATAGTTGTAGACAGAATTTCCTAGAAATAAATGATGTTTTGGGGCTGATTGATACATGTGAACCAAAAGCCCCCAAAGGCTGTTTGGCAGCTAAAAAAACTCTGAGGAACCAAGGACAAGAGTAAGACTTTTCTTCTTGATAAATCTGTCCCCATGAGCCATGAATAATTCTGATATCTAGGACGATTTATTTCAGGACAGAGAGCATCATGTTTCAGTGTGTGATATGGTCACACTTACATGTCATTTGTTCCTGTACGTAGGAAATAGCTGTACTCTGAGGATCTGGTTTTAATGCCATCAGAATGCGTAACCAATTGAGATTTTAAATATTCTTTTTTTTTTTTTTTTTTAACTTGTGGGAAGTTATGCATAATGCAACATGTGAGAATACCTTTAGCACTGCTGCTAATGAAAATCCGTTTTTTGAAAATCTCAGGCTTTAATGAATGCAGGAATGTGTTATTCCTTGCAGTCATTATTTTGAAGATTATCCCAGGTTATTAGATTTGATTAAAGGATTTTATGCTTGGCTTGCTTGAGAGCTGAGGATTAAGCAATAAGGAGCTTTCTCCTATGCTGTATCTTTGGACTTATCATTTCACTACTGCAGGGCTTTGATTACTTACCCAATTTTGTAAAACATACAGATTTTGTTAATTTACAGCTTTTTAGATCAGTCAGAGCTATTAAGGCTGCTGGGTGATATCCTGGCTGACAAGCCCCATTACAGGCTAGGTTTGCTTCTGCTGGCTTGACCAAGGTATGCTGTTTGTCAATACAGAACACTCAGCCCTTGTGGGGATCCCAATCCCTCCAGACACTTCAGTGTCCTTGGGGATTGAACTTGCCTCCCTGTTAGCAAATATCCAGAAAGTTTGGGGATCAGAATCTTTTTTGTGTGACTTATATGAAGGATGTGAGGTTCTCCAGCTTCATCCAGAGATGGGGACAGACACTGAGATGGTTCAGGGGATGGCTGGCTGGTTTCTCTGCTTTACTGTAGGACTACTCCAGATCTGCCTTTGCACAAGACCAGGCTTCATCTGGTGCCTTTTTCCAGAGAGTTTGGAGGGAAAGGTGAGGAACCGAGATGCTCACTTCACTGTTACTGTGGTTTGCAGACAAGAGGACAAATGTGTTTTCACTCTATGGATGCTGAGACAGAGATTGTAAGTGTGTGTCTGTATGTCTTTCTGAAGGCAGTGCAGAAGTGGTCAGAAGTGCATGAGCAGGGTCACAAGATCCCTGTGAATTACTCTCCTGAGGATAAAACCCCATTCTGCTCATGGTTTTTGGGTTAGTCTTCAATGCCACTGGATGTACCTCATGCAAATATAGTCTTTGTCCATGGCAAAAGGCTTTTCCTGTTCCTAGAGAGACTCCTCAAGGATGCAGCTTGTGTTTCTTGAACACTGTCTTGTGCTGGTCTTTCAGCTCAGCTCCAGTGTGGGATGAAGGACCTTGGAGTTTAGAATAAAACGAGACCTTTACTTCTTCAGCCCAACCTCCCACAGACAGATTGCCCACAGGACTAGTCCAGCAGACTGCCCAGGCTGCTTTTTTTGATATTTCAAGACCCTGCATGTATTTAGATTCCTCAGATGTTCTTTGAAATATGTGGCCTAAAGTTTAACACTTTAGTATTAAACTGAAGTGTACAGCAGCAGATAAATACAGTTGCTGAGCTTTCACAACCTGTAGTTCATTTAATTGTTACTGCCCCATCTGACTTGATGTTCCCACTTTGGTCTATGATTTTGATTTTTTTTTCGAGCTTTGACCTCTTTTCCATTATCAAAGAGCTGAAAACCAGACACAATTCTTTTACTTTTTATTCCCTGAGGTCAGTTCCTAACTTATTCAGCGTATTAATTGTGTGTTACACCGTGCTTGGCTTATCTTTCTTCAAACAACTCATTTGCAGAGCTGCAGCTCAATCTGGTTCCAGTTCTCATTTAAAAGAAATTAAACTTAGATTGAGCAGAAATCAGAGTCTGTAGCTATTAACCCATGGGAGTTCAGAGAGAGCTCTGACTGCACAGCTTCTGTTGACTTTTAATATGTGAGATGGTTCAGGTGGTGATGGGACACAGAATTCAGTTCTAGCAATGCCAGAGGAGAGGTGTGAAAAGGAGCCAAGACATTCCTAATGCCCTTGATCAGGTATATTCCTTTTCTTTCCTCACTTGCTGTTTCTTGCCAGGACCCTCCTCCTTCTTCACATACTGCCCTTGGTGAAAGCATTTTGGCAGGTGGGATGGTGCAAGGGTGAATGTCTCAAAAGAGTCTGCACTGCTAATTTCCTCTCAGTCATTCTTTTGCAAGTTTGGGAGAGGTGGATCTCAGCAGCTTTAGGCAACTGAAAAAATTCCAGTGACTAATAATTCAGAAACCCTTCCTGAATGAAACACACCATATTTGTTTTGGTTTTGGTGTTGTTTTAATCAATCAGCTGAACTTGCTAAAATGTGAACCATATTCAGCCATTAAAAACCTTTCACCTAAATTAACTTTTGATAGAGCCATTTTATTAGTGTTCTTAGGCCCCTAACAAGGAGTAACAATGGTAAATCATTAATATATATGCTGCCATTTTAAAAATTAAATCTGTGCCCTGATGTGTTTTACTGTTTTATAGCTATTATATGAAGCCCCTTGGGATGTTCTCATAAAAGGTGCCTCATAAATTTTATACAGCCTTGTACTGCATTATATTTTATTGCAATATTCCAGCTTTTCAAAAAACCTCCAAGGCATCGTTTTTTTTTTTCCTGAAGGCCTCCATGGGAGAAAGACATCAAAATTTGTGTTGGCAATTTCTAGTGCAAACACCTACCATTTGCAATTGTCATCTCTGCTCTCAGTGACTTATTGCCTTCTGTCATTTTCAATGGAAAAAGCTCAGGTGAAAAAGATACAAATGGAGATGGATCTGTAGGAATAAGAGGGATCTCTTTTGTATGTACTTCTTCTTTCTCTGATTACACACCAGTTGGTTTCTCTCTGCTTGTTTTACCCTCCTGCTGATCTTTCTCAGGCTTTCCTGCACTTTAGCTACTTCTTTAAAAACAGACAGGGCCACATCCTGTGGGGAGGAGAGAGGCAAATGCTGAGTGGGGTCCATGTGATCCCAACTGCTGAAGATGGTCCCTGGGGACAAGGAAATGAACCCTGGGGCAGCATCCAAGCATGGGGACGTTGCTCCATGACCCCTCTTGGTAGGAACAAAGAGAGATGCTGATTTTGTCAGCCCTCTGGAGGCTTGTAGTCCCTACAAAGGGGAGAAGGAATGGTCTCCTGGATGGTAGCCTGGAATTTAGTATAAGCTTAATTCCCATATATGCCACAGTGCACTGTCTATGTACTGGCATAATATTAGAAGAGAGCAGGTTTTAATGTTATTTTGGAGGCCTAAAGATGCAGCTCCTCTTTGTGTGTGGGAATCTGAGATGTTCTGGGGTGCCTAAATGATTAAAAAATGGAGATGGGCATGTGGAACTGACTGAGACAGATGTCATCTCACTCTGAGTGTGCAGTGCCCGAGGCTGTGGTGCCTGAAGGGGAGGGAAGGAATCCTTCAGGAAAGCCATACTGCTGTTCTTGCCTTCCAGAAACAGCAGCTGCTCCGTCTCCAAACTCCAGTGAGGAGGGATTGCAGAAACCCAGCAGCTCAAAATAGACTTTTACAGACATTGGGGAATACAGAGGAACTTCCTCCATGCTGTGAATGTTCTTCAACATCACATCAGTTGTTTCTTAATGTGGAAATGAGTTTGCTGCTACTGCTCTGGTCAGGGATTGAAATTAGCTCTTGCTTGAATTGCTCTGGGGCATGCAGAAAGAAGGTACTTTCCAGGTCTTTCAGTTTCTTCAAGATCCTTCAATGATTTCCCTTGAAGCCTTACTTGCAATGTTTCTCAGTTATCAAATAAAATGCTCTCCTAGATTCCAAGTTCAGATAAGAAATTCTTAAATCAGAATGCTTAAAACAAAAGTTAATTTCAGAAAGGTCCCATGAGTTTTCAGGCTTGTGATTTTTCTCAGCATTCATCATCCTCTTCAGTTATTTTTGACAGGACCACTGATGTGCCAACAAATTCTGCCCATCAACAGATCTGACAGTACAGGACATAGCAGAGCTGCTGCCTCTGAGCAAATTACTTGAGAACTAATACCTCAAGTTGTGTCTTTTGAATGATGCATGTATCTTCTACCCCCTTTGACGCTCACTTAATCTCTGATCTAATTCAAAGAGTGAACTAAAGTGGGAAAAGGATAGAAAGTTTTGAAACATGGTCACTTGTAGTTTTGCCTACTGAGTTTTCCCCTTGAGATCTTGTATTTTGCTCTTGTATTAGGTGTGCTGCTGGTCCTAATGCCTCTATAAACCCATTTACAGTCTCACTCTTTGCTGTTTGATTCTGTTCATCATTATTATCCACCCTTGTCAGCAATTTTAATCACAGTGATGAAACCAGATTAGAACTATTTAAATATGCTAATATGGTGACAGGCAATTGAAGGGCTTCTTATAAATGACTCAAAACCAAACATAACTTCTTGTGCTTTGCTGCATCTTATTAGCTGTGATATTTCTGCTTGTCAAATACATTATACTGCCACTTACTTTCTCTGTGGTCTGACTTTTCCTTTTGATTGCCCTCAGTTTATTTCATATTCTTCCCAAAATTGCATTTGTGCATTTCTCTCCTCACCAAGGTGGGTTTGTAAAACTGCACCACAAATTGCACCCAGTTTCAATGTACCTACCTTCAATGGAACCTACCAGAAAAGCAGGTGATCAGCCTGGAAGAGTTAAACAACCACTTAAGGTCTTCAAAGACTGAATCAGGAATTCTTGTCCTCTATTTTGCAGCTATGAACACTGGAAGTGTAAGCTTTAGAAACCACTGACAAGAACAACATAGGAATACAAAGGTATCACAGAGTTGTCAAATCTCCAGGTGAGGAGCTTTCAGCACTACATCAAGACACTTTCTGCCTGTCAGACAGTGATAGGACAATGGGAATAGTTTTAAACTAAAAAGAAGAGATTTAGATTAGATATTAGGAAGAAGTTCTTTATTCAGAGAGTGGAGAGACACTGGCACAGATTGCCCAGAGAAGTAATGGACACCCCATCCCTGGAAACCTTCAAGGCCAGCTTGAATGGGGCTTTGAGCCACCTGCTCTAGTGGAAGGTGTTCCTGCCCATGGCAGGGGGTTGGAATTAGGTGGTTATTTGGATCCCTTCCAACTCAAACCCTTCTATGACTCCATGATATTACAGGACTGACTTTATTGCCAAGCTTAATTTGGTCAGCCAGAAGTATGACTTCATTTCATGCTTCTGACTAATCTAATTATGGCAGCAAAACATTGAGATTAGCAGTCTGCAGTGTAACCCTAAATGAAAAAGACAGCCCAAATCCCAGCAGAGATCCTGGTCTGTGTTATAATTCTGTCAGAGTGGGAGGGAGTGGGAATAGAAAAGCAGTGTGAAGTTTTGTGGTTGCAGCAGAAGTGCTTGTCCTACACGGAGTTACATGGGAGATAAAGACTTTGCTAGAGCATGGGGTCTCTAGACAGATTTCTTCAGAAACATGTAGGGTTTTTTCCATGTTTACGAACCAAGCTAGTAAAGAAACTCTTTGCAAATTTGTATCAGAAAAATTGAATATATTGACCTTTTTTTTTTTGTGGGGTAAGGGCATGTCTAGGTCTCAATGTTTAATGAAAACTAATTTGTGGCCGATATTAGCATTTCATAAAAGGTAATCTAAAGGAAATCTAATTTTATGCATTGTCTTTTTGTGACATCTTCATGACCCTTGGTGTACTGTGCTATTGCACACTGATATGTAGGGATGGAGATGCATCAGGTGATTGTTTGGGAGAGGCTGGAGGTCCATGAATGTTGTAGCCAGGAGTGGTGGATCTCAGCTGAGTGCCACAGACACATACCAGTGAGACATTTGAGGAAAATGCTGAGCAGTTGTAGAGACCCTGAAAAACCAACTCCAGAAGCATAGAACTAGAAAATGTGATCTAAGTTTTCAATTTACTGAAAATAGAGAATATGGATTTTGCAGTGCCCTGGGAATTGGAAAAGAAGTAGTGAGCTTAACCCCTAGAAAGAGAGGCTCAGGTTAGAATGACATTGAAGTTAGGAAAAAGTCTTTTTGGAAGAGCTGTGGAGTTGTATGGGAGATGCACAATCTCCATCACTGGAGGTCTTTCAGAAGCACTCAGCTCAGCATTGCTTGGGATGGTTAAGGCATGGAAAATCCTCAATGGGACTGAGTTTATAGATCTGCTGGAGTCAATTGCTTTCTATTTATTGAATCAAAGGGAGCAATAAGGAAGTATAAACTCACAAAACCCCAAGATAATTTATTGTCTCAAATAAAATAATATCAAAATAGAAACCCTGAATTCCCAATTTTAGATTCCAGGGATAAATGAACATTAGATGTATTCCAAGATGAATTTGGAAAGTGCTAGAGAGATTAAATCACATACATGTCATTCTTTTCAAAGCAGGATATTATTTGCATGTTTTATATCAAAACAAATACTATAAAACAGCAGTGGTTTGCAAAGCCTGTCTTCACTCAGACAAAAAAAATCTCTTACTGTCATGTATTCCCAAGTAAACTCCTTGAGAGTGAGCTGGGAGAGAGTGAGTGACCTCCAGCAGAAGAAGGAGGTCATGTGTTGAGGATACCTTGGGATGCCTTGTCTTGCTGCATCACCATTGCAGGCAAAGAGGAAAGTTTTTCAAGGGGTAACCAAAATCCACCTCTTACAGGGATTTACAGTCTAACATGATAAATCTCGTTTGCTACCCAGGCATGAGAATAGTCTTGATGCTATTTCTACTACTCATAAAATCAGAAGCTTGCTTTATGAAGGAGCAGGCATTAAAACTGGGCTAATAATTCTGCCCTGCTATGCATAAATATAGCAAAAATATCTCCATGTCCAGGGATGCAAGGTTTGCCTCTGAGTTTAAAAAGCTAATGCAAATAAATCAGTGTATATAAAACTGAGAGAGAAATGTAATTAATGCCTCTTAGTGCACTCTTCTCCAAATAAGAATCCCCCTGGCAAAAACTACACCTGCGAGCAACTGGGTAATGTGAAGTGTCACTTACAGCCATCCCTAATGGAGCTCTCAGTACATAACATGATGAGCTCCCAGCCACAGGGTTTATTGAAGCTGTTAAATAGTTCAGAGCACATAAACACAGGCTGAGCTGAACTCGCAGCTCGGCTTTGCCAAGCGATCTGCAAAAGGAAGATGGAAATGGGAGATGGCAGAAAGCTACTGCCCTGGATCCTCTCACCCTCCCCAGCCAGGGCAAGGATCTTCTTCAGAGTCTGCTTTCTAGTGGTTGTCTACAATCTGTGATTGAAAGGGACAGATCTGAAGTTAATTGCATGTTGTTGAGCACTGAAATGTTGTTTTTCCTTTGTTGAATTATTGTTGTCTTGCTGAGTCGGGCCAGCAAGAGGTTTATTTCTTTTTGTCACATAGATTTATTCTGCAGTATCCTGTGATTAGAACAGGAGGGAAGATGCATTTCAAAATCTGCCAGAAATCTTAATGTAAATGGATTTTAAAAACATCATGCCTTTTATTGTCATTTTACTGAACTCCCCTGAAATTATCAACTTTAGCTTTGAATTTTTCTTAATAATTTTTACCTACTGATGTTCCAACCTGTGACCTGAGTAACACAAAGCACTGATGTTATTTTTCTTCCCTGTTCTTCTCATTTTGTGCATCCCAAAAATTTATTGCCAGGGCCCAGCTCTGAAATGCAGCCTTTGATTTAAATTTAGTTCCCTGAAAGATAGAAAGTGGTTGTGGTCTGTAGAAAATCTGCTTCCCTGAGCTTTGGTTTCATATTTTGGAGGAAGCTCTTCTATCTCTAGGAATGAGCAGCACTAGCCACAACAGAGTCTTCAGGATTGTTTTGCTAAAAGTAAATAATAGTTAAAAATGGTAAGAAGAACATAATTAGAGAGCTATTAATCAGCATCCACAATCAAGTACTTTCCCTGGCATCATTGTTAACAGTGTTCAGCTAATCCTTTGGAAGAGTTTTTACTCTTTATACTCAATATAATTTATTTATTTTCTATTTTCACTTCTATTTATTGGTTTCTATGATAATGAGTGTTTAATCCACCATTCATCACTAGTCTTACCATGATCCATTTTTGAACACTTAAATCTGATTATACCAGTGATGTATCTCAGGGAATTATCACAGCAAAGTGTGAACAGCAGGACATTATCTGGCTTTTTATTTTTGTGTGGGTAACATTTTTCAGGTGGTATTTCTAATTTTTTTTAACAAAAATAAATGAAATAGCTGCTGAAGGGGAATGTAGGAGAAGGGAGGATTAGGCTCAAGGTTAAGATGGGTTAATAACAGCCAGGAAGAGTAGTTTTGTGAGAGCTTATCAGCATCACTCTCTCCATGGATGTAAGAAGAAGCCTGGAAGGAGCCTGGATACTGCAACAATTCAGCTGGGGATGGCTCCCCAGTGCTCTGGTGATTCATTTTTACTGGTTCTGTATAAAACCACAGAATTAGGAGAAACTTAAGAAAAGAAGAATATATGAGTAATGCTGTCAAAAGTGATACACAACAGAAGAGACCAGACCTGTTTTTGATGCTACACTGACAACCCAAAGCCAATGTTTTATTGATTTTCCAGAAGAGTAAGATCTGATGGTTGGTGGCTGTTGGCCAAGGCAGTGATGGGTGTTTGCAGGCAACTTGTATTGAGGAAGAGAAGTTTCTGCAGTTATTGCTTCCCCTTGAGCAGCACAGCAGCAGTGCCACGTGTCCAACACAACCACACTGCAAAGATTTTGGCAGCACAGCTGCTGGTCACAAATCACAGCTCACCTGGCTGCTGGGTGAAACAAGAACTGTGGCAACAGCTGGTGGCAAAGATCTCTGCTATAGCCCTGGTCCCTCAAAAAAACCCTCCTGCTTCAGCAATGCTGGCAAGACAAGCAACCCAGACCTTCGCTCATGCCAGTGTTGTTGCTCTTAAAAGTTGTTAGTTAATTACAGAGCTATTTCATTATAAAGTTGCTCAATTAAGTTGTACTGGGAACTGGTTCTCAAAGTTTCTTTGGACATAGTTGGGTCAGTTCCCAACAGAAGTTTTTAAACCTTGTCCAAACCCTTCTTTGCTGTTTCTTCTTAATAGTGATATGCTATTGAGGCACCGAGCAATAGAGGTTTATGAGAGCAACATTGCACAATGCAAGAACAACACAGGTTATTTATTACCCAGGTAATGCTAACAAGGTGAGAATAATTACTTGTTACACATGAAAATTAAAACTATGGCCATTTCCCTGAAAAGCACTATAGCTTATTTCTGCACAACCATCTCCTGCTCAGCTCAAATGCTGCAGGCATTAAGGAGAAATCTGGGAGTGTGCAGGTTGTGTGGAGTGTTGGGGCATGAGAGAAATAGTAGGGAAAGAGATCACCTTGCAGGCAGATTTATGTAGGACCTTTAAAGAAAAAGGTGGAAGGTCTGGACTTGATCTATTAGAGAAGAATACCTGGATTCTACTCTTTGCCAAACAGTAGGAGAGGAGATTTACAGACCTCTCTTGGCAATGTTCAAGAGTAAGGCTTGTTGTATGTCACTCAGCCAGCCCTGTTTCCCCTGACCATTCCATACTGAAATATGGGCCTGCTGAGAAGGCAATGGAGAGTGGCCAGAGAGGCTGCAGAGGAGGTGGAGAACAGCCAGGGTGAGGCTGATGTGAGTGTGGGTAATGGAAGAGGCAATACCAGAGGTGCTGAGATCTCGAGCCAGCTAATCAACACCTTTTTGTAAAGATAAAAGCTCTTAAAGAGCAGTCTCCATTTTATGGGCAAAAGCAAAGAATCCTGCAAACTGATTAATCTTTCCAAAAGAGGACTAAAAGCTCAGACAGAGGCAGAATTATGTCCCTGCTCTTCTGCCACGAGCCATTGAACTTCAGTGAAATACGAAAATGCCATTTTCGGCCAGATTGGATTAGTAAAACAACCACATCTATTAACAAAACCTAAGGCACTGTGAGATATAGTTATCCTATGGAAAAAAAATGTGCTGCAGTATAAAAGGTAGGTTCATTTGGCATTCTTGATACGTAAAGTCATTGAAAGTGCTTTTGTTAGAACAGCACGGGGGGAGGGGGCTTATGAATAGGAGCAGAAATTCTTTTGTGCTTATACTAACTGTGAAGTGACTTAGGGATCACACAGAACACAGTTTTCCTTCCTTTTCTTGATTTTCTTTTTCTTCTTGCTGTCCTTCTACGGGAGCTTCTTCCTTCATTTTGATGTTGAGATAAATAGGATGGAAAAGAAATGTTAAGTGAATGGACAACTTATATTCCAGCACTGTCTCATTTAATTTTACAGTGACCATATCCCAACTGGGACGTGGCAGAGGACACAGATACTTCAACCCAAATTTTTGGAGTAATTTGGTTAAAATTGAAAGAGGCTTTTTTAAAAATAACACTACTACAAAGTCATATTTTTACATAAATAGGAAAAAAAGCCTTTTCATCCATGTATTAGAGGTGGGTACCCAGCTCTGACTGAACTTACCACAGCAGGTAGGGCAGGGAGAACTGCCTTGAGCAGGTGGACAGGCTGGGTCTGCCTGGAGAGCTCCATGGGGAGCTCCAGTAACAGCATTCCATGTCAACACATCACAATGGACCCTCAGATCAATACTCCTTTGGTCTGTATACTTGTAAGGCTGAATGATTAATTTAGCAAGCAAATACAACAGAATGACAATTCCCTGCTGGAGACTGTTAGAGGAGCAGCATGATTCCCTTTCCAGCAGATCTGGAGGCTTGTGTGTATTGTTACATCTCATTTTCAGAGAGTGCTGCTTAGGTCTCTGCTTGATCAGCTGTGCAGGAGGTGATGGGAATGAGACTCATGGTGCTCACACATGAGGGGTTTTGTGACCTCTCCAGCCTTGTATTTCCACTGGATAAGAACATGGGACAGGGGTTATCATCTCAGTGCTCTGCCTGCTGAATCCTTCTCTGGGTGGTCAGAAAATGGCCTTGCATGCTTTGGGCTGATTTTCTTTTTCCATGCAGCTTTCAGCATATTTCTCAGTCATTGTTCAGCTGTGCCTTAAGATGGAGAGTCCAGCATTTTATTATGAGTATTTTATACTCCTCATGCTAAATGTGCACCATATTTATGGTCTGAAATTCACAGAATCATAAAACAGTTTGGGTTGGAAGGGACTAGCTCATCTAGTCCAACCTCCCTGCAATGAGCAAGGTTGCCTTCAAACAGATGGAGAACCCAATCCAACCTGACCTTGAATATTTCCAGGGATGAGGCATCCAACACCTCTCTGGGCAACCTGTGCCAGTGTTTCACCACCCCCACTGTAAAAAATCTCTTCCTTAAATCTAGCCTGAATTGATCCTCTTTTAATTTAAAACCATTACCCCTTGTCCTTTCACAACAGGCCCTGCTAAAAGGTTTGTCTCTATCTTTCATGTGGCCCCTTTTGCTACTGGAAGGTGCTCTAAGGTCTCCGAAGAGCCTTTTCTTTTCCAGGTTTAGCAAGCTGAGCTCTCTCAACTTTTCCTCATTGCAGAGGTGCTCCATCCCACTGATCACCTTCACCTCTAGACTCCAACATGTCCATGTCCTGCTTCATTCTGCCTTAAACCTCTCATTCCACTCTCAGAAATCCCTTTTTCTCTGTGGGACACAAGGCTGAAACAGCCACTCTCTATGAGCCAAACTAAACCCACAGCAGAATATCTGAGCTATAATTTCATCCATGCACTCTGAGCTCCTCAAAAGCATCCTTGTGCCTTCATTTGAACTTGGGAACCTTGGTGCTCACATTTGGCAGTTTTGGCTTTCTGTAGCTTACAGTAAGTGGGAAGGCTGAGCCTCCCCCAGAAATGAATTTAGAGCCCTTTTCCTTTTCAGTCTTTTTCATGGGACATTGTCTCCCACAACACCCACTTCCTGGAGATGCTGTCCATCTGTCAGATGCTGCTATCACTCCTCACCACACCTCCCCCTGGGCTGCTCCTCAGCATCTCTGCTGTCAAACCCACCTGCCCTCAGCCCTGTTGTGGACTTTGGAAGTACAGGCTGAATACTGTCACACAGGGGCTGTCTGACACTGAGGTACATAACGAAGTGATGACAGGGGATTTGCATTTGTTGTTGCTTTCATCCTCTGCTCAGGGTGACTGCAACTCTTAGGAAGTATGTTTCTTGGTGCAGAAATTGTAAATACTTCAGTGGCACTCAGCTTTCAGGAGGAGAAGGGAAAATGGTGATATTTGAGGCACTTGTGATGGTAAGTTCTGCACTCTGCATAGAAATGAGGACGAGGCAATATGCATGTGTATTTCTTACTTCTGGAGGCTGGGTGGAGCTTGTCAGCTTGCACTTTGGCAGAAACAGGTTCAAATCCCAGCTTTGCCTAGCTGATAACAGTGCTTCCCTGTCCTTGTCATCCTGAATCGGGTAGAATGAGAGCTGAATTTATCTCTTCAGGCATCCAACTCCACTAACATCTGTGTTTTCCACCCCCAGCCTCTGGTGTGAGCTGCAGGAAATGGCAGAACCCTTGCCAAATTTTCCTTCTGAGCAGTTCTGTACAGAGGCAACGTTACAGACAGTTCATTTCCAAGGCACACGGAGAAGTGGAAGTAGTACTTTCTAATTAAAGATTAAATTGCCACTTAGGTAGTCAGGCGTTAAGCCACCTTCTGAGCTGAAGGAAATGGCTCCATGTCAGAAAGGAGGCATAAATCACCTGAGAATATGAGCCTGAAGTAGCTTGGTGGATTGATATATAGAGAACAGCTCTTAGAGCTGCATTTAGTTAAAAAACCAACATGCATTACTGAAGGGACATGCTTAAGACAAACACTATTTATTTAGCTTGATGCAGGAGTATCTTCAATAAAGGCAAGAAAATCGGCATCCAGGTGATGCAGGAGGTAAGAGCTGATGTTATAATTGGTCTCATGGGGTGTCACTTCAAGGGACAGAGAGAAGAATCTAATATCAAATTTATTTTGGGGGACATCTGAACTGTGAATGTCAAGCTTAAGGAAAACAATAAAGAGTTAAATTCAAAACAGGAAAATCATTTGCATTTGAAATATCGGTCCTTTCCATACTTCTTCTCCAGTTAACTGCCATAACTTCATTGACAGACTCAGAAATACAAAAGATAATTTCCACAGGTCACATTGCTCTCACTTTGGTAATAAAAAAGACTATTTATTCCAGAAATGCTGCTATCATGAGTCACTGCCCCAGTGGTCTGCTCTGTGGATAAGTCCCAGGGAAATCACAATACACAAGTGGAGGCAACTAGGAACAGAAATGTCAGTGGAATTGGTCTCAAATATCTGAGGACTGAAGTAGACTTCTAATCAGAGGGATTATATCTCTCATGACCTTAACTCCCTCACCTTATCCTCGGCGGGTTGTTTCTCCTGTAGGTATCTTCCCATAAAACCAAAGGTGGTTTGGTTGTCTGTGTGTGTAGGTTGTGGGTAGGACAATGGTCTCTGAGGGTTGAAACAGCTCATGTGCTGTTCCATGATCAGGCTGAGACAATAAACTGCCTATCTGTATTTCTTTTTGCGCTCACTGGTAGAAAACACCTCCTTGCAAGTTGTCCAGAGCCATTAGCATTTCAGTTGCATTAGTGCTTCCTTCATGCATGTAATCACAGCCATTGCCTCTGCTCCTCTCAGACTGAGGGGAGGTAATTATCAAAGGGAGGAAGGAGACGTCAAGGTCAGGTTTATGTCTGAGTGCTTTGTATTTCAGACAGCAGCAGCATCACAAACCCTGAGACCTTCCCATGAGCCTCCCCCACCTAAAAGGATGTGTTGTGTTGGTGGAGCATGACTACACATGTCCTCCATAGAAACAGGGGAAGTTCAGACATCTGCCTTGCTCTTGAGACTTCCAGAGAGTTCCACTGGGGTGGAAGGAACCCTTCCTTCAGTGAGTAAAAGGAAATTTGTCTGCTCTTCAAACAACAGGAAGAGCAATTTCAAGGAATTGATGAGTTTGCTGCCAGTAGGGTTTCACTATGCCCAATACAGGTCAGTCAGGCTAAAATTGCAGTTTTATGTATTTCTGCATTTTAAAAGAAATTAACAGGTAAGCAAAACAGTATGATATTGGTATTGATTTTCCTGTTTGGGACTTTGCCCCATTTTTTAGATCTCTGGAAAGTGGAAACAAATTTTGTTATTCTAAAGAGGCACTCAGCTCTCACTTGTCAACCATTGAAAAATGACATCTAGAGGAGGAGAAAATTTATACCCTTAAACCTAATGTATGGTCATTAAATAGTCTCACTTCCTTATATGACTGCAGCTCATTAGCTGTGCTGCACAAGAGGGTGTGACAGCCTGTTTTTCTGTCACCATTAAAACATCCCCCTTTTTCTATCCTGCTTCAAGCTGCACCTTCCCTGGGTGATTGCCTGTCAATTGCTGTGCCCATTGCCTTTTAGTAAATATTTTTCTCTTTATATGTCAGCCAGAGGGGTGGGAATTTCCAGAAGAAGCAAATGCTGGAGGAATTTTTGGTAACATTTCGTGGACTTTTCCAAGCCAAAGTCTTTCTCCTTTCCCTTCATCTGAGAATCAGTGAAGGCTGCCTTGAAGATCTATTGTTTTTTATGGTAACCCTGTGGAATAGTAAGGTTTGAAACTTCACTGGTTTTGCTATCACTGTGCTCCAGGAGACGTGCTGTGAGGATAGGGACTTGACATACCATTTCTTCTCCTGTCATCTCTGATGATGCAGATGCACAAACGAGGTTCTAGTTGTTTACTCGCATGTTAATTTAAAGCTTAATTAGTAACACAAGGGGTGCAGGGAATTAGTGTCTGACAAATAGAAGAAGACACATTTGGAAGGAGAATGAAGCAATGTTTGTTTTTAAGCTCCTAAGAGGCTGTTGCAAACTATGGAGAGAAAAGGAAAACAAAGTAGAACTACAGGAAAAGTACTTAGGAGTGTGTCCTTTCAAGTACTCCTTCCTCTAATTTAAAAGGGTAATGACTGCAAATATAAAGAGCACTGCAAAATTTGTCCTGCATTTCATTTTCTAGAGGAAAAAGAGCCATGTTCATTCCCAAGGTAAGACATTGGACTAGCTTACAAAGGAAACATTTGGTGTAACTCCCATAACTTCATCCACTGGCCCCCTGTGATTCCTGCAGTCCTTTAATAGATTTATTCCAGCCTTGTGCTGGTTAATCAATCAACAGAAGAAATTGTTTCCTCATCACTATCTAGCACTGCTGAGGAACAGGGAGAATGGCTTTAAGGACCCCTGCCAATTTGCTTTACCCCTAATATTTCCCCTTCCTAGCTGTAAAGCAGCCTTTGTGAGGATTTCACATTCCAGTATTTCTAACCCCTTTCTTAGACTGCAAAATGGCACCAAGGCTCACATGAAAACTGACCGAGAGTCAAGAGCAGGGCTGAGGGGTGTGACCTGTGTTCTGAGCACTGAGCAACAGCATCAGTTGTTGAGGAGATAAGATTTACCACTGGCTCATGTTGTGCTGTTGTTCCCAGTGTGTTTAGAGGCAGCATCTCCTCCTTTCCTGCTGTGCATCCCATCGCTCACCTGGAAAAACAGAGCAGCAAGATCAAAGCACATGAGGCAGCTACATTGCACTTGCAAGGTTACTTTAAAGTTTTGTGCCTCTGTTCTTGGTAAGACTGTGAGCTGTCAGCTGAACAACCTCAGCAAAGCACGGCAGCCTGGCTGCACAGCTTTTCATTCTGAGAGTCTCTGGAGGGCAAGAACTCAATTTAGAATGGGAGGGAAATCAGTAAGAGCAGGTGAAGGGTGGGAATTACTGTGCAGCTCCTGCATGAGAGCTGAGGGGTCATGGTTCCTGCAGTATATCAGCTGGGAATGATTATCTCTCTGGAATGGTGCTTTGTGCAAGAAGCTTGTCTCAGGTCCTCTCAGCAGCTGGAGATCCTTCTGGCTTTGTTTGGTTTAAAATGTCATTTCAGCAGTGCTGATGAGCAAGGGCATGTGGAGAGGGCACAGGTTGTCACTCATGCTGCAGGTCACGAGGAACTGTTCAGCATCCTCATCTCCAGAAAGGCTCCTTCCAGCACTGTCCTCCCAGGGGTTCTCTCCATGCATCTGTGCTGTTGTAGGGCACCTTGCAGAGTTGCCCTGCTCTGTTTTGCTCTTTTGCCTGGATTATTCTCAGGTTCCCTGTAACTGTGCTGACTTGGCAGGGAGAGGGAAGTTCAGCACCTTCTGGTTTTGTTGGTCTCATGGAAAGCTCTTGTAGAGACACTGGGCACTGCTTCCATTTTCCCCACCCTACATCTCTGTCATCAAAACTTCAGTGGCCAATTATTACTACCATTGGCTAGGAACTTTGGTGTTTGCCATGTTTCTTCTTGCATGTACAGTGAGTTGAAGGGTAAAGTTTGAGTCTCTGCCATCTGTGTTTGGGTCTTGTAATTGGTTTTTGTTGTTTTATTTAGTTTTGGTTTTTACCCCTAGAAAATTACAGCTCTGGCACTGGGCTCTGTTCTGTTCCTTGCTAAACTGGTGAGCATTTAGAGAAATTTCAGAGTGACTGGTAGTAAAGTGAATTTACTCTGGGGTTTCTGAGCAGAGCAGCTGGCCCTGCATAGATCTGTCTTCATTGCCCTGCATAAGCTGGTCTATACAATTTTAATTGTGCTGCTTTATACTTCCCCTGAGAAACCATTTGCTTTTCCTTAAAATAATAAGGAGCGCAGAGGAAATTGGATTGGTTCTCAAATGCCATAAATCTTTTTCCTGGTTTTGGGAGGGACTTCAGAATCATTTACTAAACTGCATGCAGAGTTAAATACATATTATACACTTACAAGAAATCTACCTTTAATGTTTACTCTATGTCAACGATCTTTATTTTTTTAATAAAACCAATCTATTACAATATTCCTCAGGGTTTCAAGCGGTTAGTGCATTCTGTAGTCATTTATGTAAAAATGTAGTATATGGGATATGTAGGGAAATAGTTGCCTTCAGCAGCCCTTTGCTCAGTTGCAGAAAAGGAAAAAGCCCATTCCTCAAAGCCCATTAAAGCTGGTAAATTTTAGATTTATCAGCTTTAATAACAGTAAAAGGCATAGGGAGATTTCTCCTTCCTCCTTCAGACTGAGCTGAAGCCAAGTATTATCTGTCTTCCACCAGGGAGCAGGTGAAGGATGCTCAGAGCTTCCTCAGCAAGGTTTTCTGAGATCTCAGGTGAAGCTCTCCTAGTCAGCAATTCAACAGACATCAGCACAAACCCTGGTTCTTAAATCAGCACACAATAATACTTCCCTTTTGTATAAAGTCAGCTTTCTCTAGATCGAAGAAGGATTTTTCTAGAACAAAGAGGCGTGTGAGGTTAAGTGTTCTGGTTATATTATCTATGCACAGATTGTCTGAAGTTTTTCCAAAATATTTCTGGACTATTGTTGCAATATTTTTATTGCAGTCTTTTATTTTTCCTTTTCTAGCATTATCAAGCAACCTGTTTTTTTCCCAACAAAATATTGAGATGAAAATTATAAACCTATCTTCTTCTGCACGGAAAATGATGGGGTTTGATATATTTTTCATTGATTATTTTAATTTTTTTTTTAAATATCAGGATATAACTTCTATTTTGCTGGCAAAGTTTTGGGTCACAATCATCTTTTGACTCCATGGCTTTCATCATTGAGTTGAACCTGACAACTTTTTGACAGTCTTCTGCAGCTGAATAATAATTCCATTGAGGATCATGTAACAACTCCATCCCCCTTCACCTGCCAGTCACTCATGCTCAAATAAATCTTATTAATAGGACATAATGCTCCAGACCTGTGCTGACTTCAATCCTGTTCTGCTTTAAGGATAACTCCTGCCCCTTTCCCTGTGATATCAGTTTCCTGTTCTTTGTGCTTCTAAAAATAATATACTCCATGCTTTAATTTAGTCTTTTTGCTGTACTTTCTTTATGCATTGTTTTTGCAAATTTATTTTGCCCACATGATTGAAATTATTCTAACAAAATTTCTCTGCTTGAGACTCTTTGCATTTTTATGAAAGTTTGTATTGCTCCCCTCAGAGAGGCTCTTGTCTCCAATTTGCACAATCATTTTCCTATGCACCTAAATTTTTCTCGGAGAAAAAGAATTTGTATTCTCTCTTGGCCTATGTATTAAGATTTTTGTTTTGTTTCACCCATTTTAATTTGGAGAATGAGAAAACATTACTCACTTTGATCCAGATTGAAAAAGACAACGTTTTTGAAATCCAGAGGACATTTTTGTCAAATTGTTACCAAAACTCATCCTTATTAATAGTGTTCTAGTGTCTGTGTACTCATTTAGGGACTAAGTTACCTCCTCATATTTTATAACTATATATATTATATAGTGTGGAAACAACTATTAATTGCCTCACTGGTGAATGCAATGCTACATTCAATTTTGTGCATTCATACCTATTCTTTAGCATCTTTTAAAGTTATTGATGGAACACGATTTCTACCTACTTCTACAAAAACAAAAGTGATATTTTCTTCTTTCTTTGACAGACTGCTTTACCTCTTGCTGAAAACCTAACTGTTTGCAGTACTTCTCTTCATGCAGGAATTGTTTCCTTTCTCAGTTGTTATTTTAAGGGAGATTTGCTGATTTGGTTCTTTCTAACCCCATAGTTCAGGTGCCTCTTGTTATGTTGGTTGGCTGCACTCCTGTCTCCATATGTGATTCTATAGTGCTGCTTATCAAGATGAGATATTAATATCCTGGCCCTGTGGGATTTAATCAAAAATACTAATATATGGAAGGGAGGATGAATGAATTAAATTCAATTAAAGAAGTAACTTCTAGAATAATGATATTTCCTGGTCTGCATTCTGTATGGTATCCCTCTAGTAGAGAAGACCTGACCCTCACATATTTCCCTTTTATCCCCAGGTATGCCTCCTTTTCTTCTTCCCACTGTGTCTCATTCCTGTGTGGCTGCACACAGCAAGGAGCAGTGGGTGATCCAGACTGGTTAGGCTTTGCCCTGCAGAAGGCTGTGAGTGGACTGAGTTTCTCTGACTCGGTGGAGAGGCTGTGTGTGTGGGAGAAAGGGCTGGCACCAGGGTGGGATAGCAGAGCCTTCCCTTGGGGTGAGCTCTTCTGGGACGAATGACCAAAAGAGCAGAGCTGTGGAGCTGGAGTTTTAATTTCCTCCGTGCAGAAGATAGTCAGAAAGAAGCACCAGTTGGATGTTAAACAGACCACAGAACAGTGCTAGGGAAGGCTGGTCTTTTTATTTACCCCTCCCCTGACAGACAGATTCACTGTCTTCTAGACCTACACATTTTATAGGTAATGATCCTGCTTTATCCTTTGGCATCTTGCTTTCCCTGGGGCAAAGTTAATTTGCATTCACTTTTGCTTCCCCTGCACTGCTGTCTTTCCTTCTCCTGGAGGATCTGTGGTACTTTTCCAGTGTCTCTAACTTACCTGGGTGTGTTGAGGAGACCTAAACAACACCACCTCTTCTTAAATCTTCTGCTGTCACAGGGAGTGCTCCAGAGGCAGACATAAATCAGGTCTGATGACTTTTCTTTCTCTTTGTAATACACCTGGCTCCATACAATTTAGAGCATGAGGCCCCATCTCTCAAAAACCATCACTCCTTTGATGTGTTCAGGGCCTGATGTGAAGAGCCTGGAGCTAAGGAAGGAGGGGAGACAATCCCACCCAACCTTCACACTCTGTTTTCTTCCCTGAAAACTCTTGTGTTTCTGATGTTGATCACGAGCACAGGGCAACTCCAAACAGGGAGCTCAGCATCAGCTGGAAAAGAAGCAATTTCAAACAAGAGACAATTTAGAGCAATCAGCAGCAGCCCTAACAGGTAACCCAAGGAGTCACTGCTCCCTTCCCATGCCATTAACATCAAGGCAGCCACCATGTGCAGAGAGACACAATGTCACTTTGCTTTCCAGTCTCCCTCTGTGGATGAGGGCTCTTTCCTGCTTCTCCCCATGTCATAGCCATGACCAGTCCCCAAAAGGCTGGGAGATGAACACAGACCTCTTGGTTCAAAAGCTGCTGCTGAAGAAGTTGCTACTGAAAGGGCTATTGTCCTTTATGTGTCTTTCTGCAAATATTGGGCTTGATTTCTTTTTGGAAATGCTGTTCGTAAACATTAAAGAATGAAAAATGCATAAATATCTTGCTTTGTAGCACTAAAAAGAAATACCTTCACACAGTAGTTCTGTCCCCTGCTGTCCCACCTCTGTTATCTGAGGATGTTCTTATAAGACATTTCAGAGCCTGACACGCACTTTGCAAATATAGATTGTCTTTCTCTGCAGTGCTGCTGTAAAATGTGGTTTTTGGGAGGAATCTCTTGGTTTCCCCTGTGATCACTCATTTTAATCTTCCCACTCCTCAGCTCTTTTTAACGATACCTCTAAGCTTTAGGGAAGGACTAAGTGGCCACCAGAGTCACCTGCTCACAGACTCTAAAGTCTTTAGACAGACATCAGGAATTATATTGATCACTCCAACATCAAACCTGTTTGCATTTCTGTGCTTTCTCTCAAAGTTCATCTGGTATTGGGACATAATAAAAATAAAAACAAATAGAAACAAAATAAATGTTTCTATCCACCTGAGGACTTTCAACCATCACTCACTGATGAGCACACCTGTGAATAATAGCAGCAGGACACTTGTATCTGTGCCTTCTTCACTGTATTTCTGTGCATGAGCTACAACATCTTAAAAAACATTGACACAGCATAGAAGGAGCAGTGTGATCAGGGCACGCTAATTTGGGAGCACAGCTGTCCCCAGAGCTTGTGCCATAGGCCTGATGTGATGTGGGGTTGTGCAGGGACTAGGAAGAGTGTGATAAACCCTCAAATGCCTCTTGTGTGCTGAAATGCCTGCAGTTTTTCAGCTCTGGAAGAAACACTTCCAAGTCTGTCTAGACTCACCAATGACTGAATCATCTCATTACAGGAGGCTACCAGAAGCACATCTAGTAATAATCTCAGCACTTATGTCAGCAAAAGAGCAGCAGTTTCACAATCTGAATAATTTGCTAACTCAAAAAAAAAAAAATTACTAGTAAAATGAGTGGTTAAAAGTGACAGCTTAAAAAAGTGAATCTCGTAAAAGTAAATTGAATTTAGACAAATGAAATAAGATGGTCTTTTAGTTTTTGGCTTCCCCAAATCCTGTTAATTTTAGGTCCTGGTCACTTAAATGTTTTACTCAATGAAATCACTAAAAATAATTAGGTACATGTTGCTGATGTAAAGGAAATTCCAGCAGCGATTGTATATAAACTGATAAGGATTTGCTGCTGGTGGAGTTCTTGGAAATAGGAGTTGAAAAAAAGATAATTATTGTAGAAATCTTGTTGTCTTTACTCAGTGGTTACATAAAACTGTCCTGATCTGTTTTGTTTTTCCTCAGAAATAAGGCAATATTTTCTCAACAAGGGTATTGTTTGGCATTGCTGATGCCATCCCTCTAAGAAAAACCACATTCCCTTCACAGAGGAAAAGATATAACATGTTGCCTCTGTTCATATGGAGCTACAATTTGGATAGGACTCTGTTCCAGGTAAGGCAAAAGGCATCTAAACAAGCAAAGCTGGGCTCATGGTTTTGTGCAAATTCTTATTTTTCCTGCAATTATCAATAACATGAAAAGTACATCTCACTTCATGCCATTGACAACATTGCCAGGGGCTGGTAGTTTGTAATTACCACTGAGGATTTGGGGAACTGGGGGCAGAGATTGGGGGTACAGGTGTCATTTCAGAACCTGAAGGGCCATGATCTGCCTCTGGGACCAGCCACCATCAGCACAGGATTTGGGGCACAAGACAGATCTGTGGGGAGCTCTAGGACATGGCCCTGCATAGCCCAAGGCCAGCTCTCCATGGTGCCCAACTTGGGGCTCCAAGTCCAACAAGAATGCAAAAGAAATAGACTAGATTTTCCCTGCTAATATTCTCCAAAGCAGCTGTCCCAGTGGGTGATTTGCCATCAGCCTGGGTTTTTTTTGGGTCAGGGATGACCCAGAGTCACCCTGCACAAAGCCTGGTACCTGTGATGGGAGCATCTCCATTGCTCCTCGTGCTGAGGTACCAGGAGGGCTGCAGGCTTGAGTGTGTTCTGCAGGATGCACAGTGAGATGAGTCGTTTTCCTTGGATTTTTGGTGGATTTTCCAGGTAAGGCACAGCTGTTCTGTGGGGAGGAGCTGGGCAGTAACAGCTCTGTGAAGGAGAAAGCTGGAGACTCCGTGGGGCAGGAATATCCTTGTGGGAAAGGTTGTCTCCATGAGAGTGAGTTCTTCCTCTGCACCTCTGCTCCTGGCTGCTGCCAGCTGCTGATCTTGGTGTGACCCAGAGAGTTCTCAGCCCTCAGAGCTGGACAAAGGGCTCTCAGTCCTACAGTCTGCTGCATGACAACTGTTTTCTTGTGCTGTCAGCTCCCATACAGACTGATAATTTGCTGTTTTGGAAGCTGGAATGCTTGAAACTCTGGGATGCTTAGGTTCACCTTATGGCAGATAATTGAGTCTCAGTGTCACTGAACTCCAGATTCTTAAAATGATTCAGTTTGATTCATTCTTCCATGAATTCAGTACCGTGCTTTTGTTTGTTTCACCTTTCCCCTAAAAGCTTTCACGCCTTCAGAAGCAAACTCCAGGTAAAAGGCTGTTGTCAGAGTGGCAAAATGTTGTGCTCTGTGTGGGTGTTAAAAAGACAAATAATTACTGCAAACAGTTTCACTAGCACTAATAAAGGTAATTGGAATTGTTTGGCTTAGAAGGAGCATGGTAGGTTTAAAAGCCCAAAAGCTACAGAATTCTACAAATAGAGAGATCCTCCTCAACAGGGAATGATTTCATTTATTACAAAGATATAAATTCATACGCTGGACAATAAGTGCTGAGAACAGCAGGGTTAGGAATATTATGGCTTTTAGAATAATTGGCCTAATAATTTGAGTCATGGAAGAGGTTTTACTTCTTGAATCCTGGTCTTCAGAAAAGCTTTGTGTGAATATTTAGAAAAAATTCTGTAAAGTGTCCAGTTTGACATGAGCTCATGCTTATGAGGAAAAGAAGAGTATGAACTGAGATCCTGATTTCAGCAATAGTAATACTGTTATTTGCTTAAGTGGGAGAAATTGCCTCTGAGACTGATACTGGGAGAAGGGTGATGTGGTTTACAATTATCCTAAAAAGGGACTTCTTGTGTAAAATTAATCCAAACTGTCAACAATCCTTTCCTAAAAAGCAGGGAAAACTGGTCTAAATGTTAGTTCATAACTGTGGAAAAAATGTTACTGTGTTTATCTGAAATGACAAGAGAAGAATAGCAAAAATAAATGTATTGAGAGAACTCTAAGTCCTGGTAAATGTGAGATAATGAGGCTTAAGCTTCTTGCACCTAGATTAAAGGAACTCATATTACACTGAACTCACTGTGGGCAACAGTGCCTGTGGATGGTTATCAAGGCTCAGCTAGTCCATGGTAGCTGTTTCTCAGTAACCTGAATGTACAGATTGAAAGAAAAAAAAAAAAAAAAAAGGAAAGAATGGGTCTGAGCACTTCATAAAGCACCAGAGGTAATGGGACTGGGATTTCCTTCACCATTATCTGGAAGATCAAAGCTGCTGGCTCTCTGGTTTGTCTTCCCCTCTCATACCATGGCAAGCAGCCCATTTACCCCTTTGGTACATAAGAGATGTTCAAAAGCTTTTACATTTTTTCTGACTACATCAGCTAGTCTAATAAAAATAAAGTCATCTTTCCCTGTATTTCCTTGTACCCTTAAAAGCCTACAGCATTACCACCACCCTATCCTTAACATATTCAAAATGGGAGGGAAAACAGATGAGAAATGGGGAGTTAACCCTGTATCTTTTGTCAGTACAGTCATCTGATAATACTGTATCAATTTTTGTGTTAAGGGTATTCAGGTTTAATTGGGGAAGGTACTGACTTTTTGATATCACTTATTCTGCTGTGGTCTGATCCATGGAAGTCTGAAGCTGAGTTTATCAAGCTCCAGCTGCTCAGAACTATCTGCAGCTCAGGTAGGAGACACTCATGTCTGTAAATATTGACTTTCTCCTTCCTACCCTGCTGTGGCTGACATATGCTGTTCTCTGTTCCCTCCTCAAAACCAGATTGATAATACTGAGGAGCTCAACATAATCCTGACTCCTTTTGTGCTACTGAGCCAGTGACTCCTTTTCTAATATTGAGGCAGTTAACCTCTGATCTGTTAACATTAAACTATAAAATTCAATAAGCAAGGGCTAGGCTTTAAATAATGGAGACCAGGCTACAGGGTAATTAGACATTATGAACTGGGGGTGAAGAAGATCTAATAATCTGGAGAGACATGCAAATCCATAGTGAAGACTTCTCTGGAGAATTACTCCCTTTTCATTTAGGGGCTGCTAGAGAGGCTGTGCAATACATATACCTGCAAACTACTCTGTCAATACTGAGTGGGTTCAGGAGGAAAAGAAGTATAATGCTGACTTGACCAATATAGAATATGTGACAGACTCTAAGTAAGTCAGATGAAAATTCCTAATTAGTGTAGGAAACATGTCGTAATTCAAATATATGAACACTCCTAAGCATCTTCATGGTTTATTCATGGCTATTCCTTGCTGCTATGGAAACAAACCATGACATACTACAGGCTCCTCAGCTTCCTGTTGATAAGAAAACCAAATCCTCTGGTAAATAACTCCACAAAAAGTCCTGGTGCCCCATAAGACTTTTTTCAGGCATCACTGCAGGAAAAAGTTTCAGATCCCAATGGAGCTGATGGAGTTAAAAGATTTACTCAGATCTTGTAAGATCACTGAAGCTGGAGACCCCAAAATTTAAGGCAGGGACATAAGATCCCTTGATAGCCACCAAAGAGCTGCTGTTGACACAACTGTGTTTAAAATCAAGCTTTTGTGTTCATGAAAGCCACTGGTGTTTGAATCCAAACATCTTCAAGGAAATCTTGAGAGGGATTCGGTAAGGGAATTCTTCTTCCTGTTCTCTCCTGATGTTTGCAAGCCTTAAAAGAGTTGAGTCAGTTTCCATGTGCTGTGGAAATTGCCTATGATTATCCACCAGTTCACAGCAATTACTCAAAATGTGACAGAACAATATTTCAGTGTGACTAAGTCCAAACAGAGTTTAAGTGGGCTAAGGCACTTTGAACTAAATGGGACTGCTCATGTGGTTAGAATTAAGTTACAGTTCCAAAATTAGTCTAGATTTCCCTATCAGTTTATTCATGTCCTTTTTAAGGGCAGGTGTGCAAATTGCAAATCTCAATAATGGGCCATGAAGGGCACCCTGAAATAGTAGTTTTGAATCTTTGTCAGCATTTTATGAAAAAAAAAAAAGATTAGAAAAAGGGGTGTTTGCTGCTCCTGAAAAGAGCAGCTCATCTTCCTGAACACACACTGTTCCTAAAGAGGAGAGAAAATCCTCCAGACAGTTGAATTATTGACATCTATCACTAAACCAGTCATTCTATGCTCCTACCATAGTATCTGAGCTGAGATGCACTGAATCTCTACATGATTCAGTCTACTTCACGTGTTTGAGGTGCTACATATTCCTATAGCCAGCAACGTCCTGGGAAGTGGTGCTTGACATGAATGAAAAGCAAAGGAGAATTCAGGATTTTATAATTTCCTTCTTTTCTGCAAACCTCTTTCTGTCCAGTGTGGAGGGGCGGCAGCCCGGTGCCGCCCATTGTGAGATCCCATTGACCGAGGTCAATGTGGCGGAGGCCGGAGCCGCCGAGGAAGTGATTTCTTGGGGCTCAGTCGAGGATGAGCCTTGAGCCGCCCTCCCTCCTCCCACAACAAAGTTTTGTGTTGTTTCATAGGTTGAAAGTTTGCTGTACCCCTTCCCTCTCCGCCCCTGTTGCCTCCCTGCTTCTAGCCTGTTCTGTTGCTGTGCTCCCCTGATTGGTTCTAGGTATTCCCCTCCCTTGTTGCTTCTAATTTGCTCCCCCTGCTGCCTGTCATGTTTCCCCGGGCCTGATTGGCCCCGCCCCTGCGTTCCCGCCCCAGGAAACCCCGGGGCTCCCTTTAACACCTCGGTGCCATCTTGCCCTCGTGGTCAGAGGTTTCGGACCCCAGACCCTGCCGGACCTCTGCCCGAGGACCACAACAGCTCCTTCCCCGCTTGCACTCCTAAATAAAGGACTGTTGCTGCTCCTCCACGCTTGGAACTGGTTTATTTCGTGGGGATCGCCGCCTCATTCTCCTGCCTTCCTGGACTGCTCCCTTACCCTGCAAAGGGTTCCCCCAAATCCAATCGGGGCACCCTGGGATTGGGTAAGCCGCCGTCGGGTGGCCGCAGCGAGGGTCGAGCCGCCGACCCTGGGGAAGGAACCTACCTGCTAGCCGGGTTCCCCCTGCCTCGAGGAGCCGGACAGCCGCAGCGTCCGAGGACTGTTGCCCTCAACAAGGGCAACCTCGAAACGCCAAACCACCGCAGTCCAGGGTTCCACAAAAACAAATGAGGAACTCTTAATATTCAGCAGGGAAAGCACAGATATAAGTGCCAATATAGCAACTAGTCTGGTTCACTTGAGCCATTTGGACAACTGTTCATATTCTGGGTGTTTTCATGTCTGCCTTGTGATCCCAATAACATCCCTGAATCCCCTGGGTAGCACACAGGGCAGAATTGCTTGTCTTAAATTAATTCTATTTGAGGCTTCCTCTGGAGTCCCAAGTAAAATCAGAATGATGTCAATGTCCTTGGAAAGTATGAAGAGACAGCTTTGGAGGTAAACTCGGGATCTCAGCTCAGCTTTGGCATTTATTCATTATGTGGCAATTCCCAGTGAGGGTCTTAAAATGTTCTGCTGGAAATACACACAAATGGAAATTCTTCAAAAGAGGTAACATAGATGCTGTTTATAGATTAAAAGTAGGTTATCAGGAAATTAAATTATTTTAGTGAAAATTTGGCTGAAAATCATCAGTCTCTTGGGCGAAGATAAAAATAGAAAAAGAATTGCACCAAATTATTTCTATCAGTAATTTCTGATGACTTCAGTGGTCTGTAGAATTATGCCCTCTGTGTCAAAAACTTTGTTAGAGAGATCCAAATGAAAACATAGTCCTCACTTGGAAAAGCAGACATAAATGCTACAAAAAGAGAAAGAGCACAAAGAATAAAAGAAATTTTCCTCTTTAATCCACTTTATATCTATGCTACAAGCTTTGCTGTAAGACTCTTCATAGTGATGAGTCTATACCCTCCTTTCACAGCTTAGACAGAAAAAAGAATAAATGATTCAGCTTTTATACCCTCTCCAAATACAAAGCTCATCTGCTTGCTTGTGAATCCTTTCTTTGCTCCCTCTTAATTGCATCCATGTGTATCAGCAATCACTAATGTGTCTAATAATGAGGGAAAACTTGCAAAGGCTGAATGCTGAGAGTGGCAATTCTGAAGTGTGAGTCTGCTGGCGCAGTGTTCTGTTTCTTTGTTATGTGGGAGTGGGAATTTGTTTTTGCTATGTGCCGCAGAAGTGGCATCCCTTGGGGGGGAAGAGATTGCTTCTTGGAACCCTAGCCAAAAGAAGAATCAGGAGTAAACAAGAGAGTTTTCCCTTTTTTTTTTCCCCTTTCTATTAAAAAAAAAAATTCTTATTTCAAAGGTTTATTTTGTGTGAAATAAGAAAACTTGCAATATGTGTTTAATGTTATATTTAAGCAGAAAAAACATGTCAGGCATTGCACTTTGGGGTGATAATAGGTGGTAATTTACTTATTTATTCATTCCAAGTCTCTACATGCACATTAATGGAGCATCTCTCCTTGGATCTAAGCACCCTACCAGATCCTTAAAAATGCAACAAAATTAAAACAAGAAAGAGCACCAAGAAACTAGGAGAAGCCTTTTTGGACACAAAAATAGCTGTCTGCAACGCTGATATCCTTCTGATCCATCCTTCTGTCTGATTCCTTCTTCCTACGTTTTCTTCAGATCATCTCAGTGCTTGTGAGCAAACACACACCCTGAATCTCTGACACCTTGGGAGGAGCATCCCCTGTGGGATTTCCCTGTGCCCTCAGGAGCAGACCTGGGGTCCTTTGGAAGCAAACAAAATGAGGATTACAAGCTGTAGCATTCTCAGAGAGGACATTCCAGTAGTATTTTCCTTTCTTACGTTCAAAGCCGGGTTCAGCATTTCTGTTGGTCTTCTCTGTGGGCACATGGGGAGAGAGAGTTGGATCAAAAAAAGTTGTGCAGAGAAAATACACTGATAGAGATGTAGAAGTGCTGCCAAATCCTGAAGCAAAATACTTCAGACTATGTAGAATTATTGACCTTACTCCCAGGCATTTTAAAAGGCTGGATATACTTATATTTTTTCTTGCTATAAGAAACCATGCAGAACTCCTCTACCTGTATGCACACACATTTCAAGCTGTTCAATTTGCAAAATCAATATCTCAAAAAGTTAAGACGTGTCAGTATAAAAGAATGATATTTAGTCTGCTTTTCATCACTTTGGGCATTTAATGGTATGATATTGGCTTTAACAATTTGTAAACATAATTGATATTTCAATTTCCACAACATTTTTATTTCTGTGTTTCAAGACCAACAGACTTCTTTGTACTTTTTTTTTTTTTTTCCATTAGGGGTCACCTGGCTGAAGGAGGAGCAATGGGAGGGAAAGTTTTGCTCAACTTCTGCAATATTTAGACCCTTCTCAGTACACTCAGTATATTCAGAAAATAGATGCACATACGTGGTTGCACACCTGTTTGTGTTGCAATCTCTAACCAGATCTTACCTCTAAATTCTCATGATCATCTTGGTTGGAGTGAGGTAAGAGTTTTGCACTGACTGTGAGGGGAAGCTGTGGGAAATATGTACCATAAATGGATATCCTTGGCTGATGATTGAATTTTTTCATGATAGTGGCAAGGATGCAATGCCCAGTGGTGTCCTGTATGGCTGCTTTCTGAGGCACAGAGCCATTTCCAATTCAGGTGTGATTTCAAGCCTGCTCTTGCTTTCTTCCTGACCAATTGCATGAACTCTGTAATAATTTGTGCTGCTGTGTTCTTAGGTGGTGGAATAATTGCCCAGTATTCTTCATTTCCCTAAAAGCAGGGACATTTCCTTAAGTCACAGTGTGAGTGAGAAATGTGAAGAGCAGACACATCTGGTGGCACCATGAGAGGGTGGCTGGAGAGGGCATGTCCAGCTGTCAGGAATGCAAAGAGCTGCCCCAGCTTGCAGTGAGCTCATCAATGACAGCAGAGCCCCATGAGAAGAGAAGCCTCAAGGGGCATGAGATACTAACCTGCAGCTCTCAGCTGATGGTACCACAGGTGGGCTGCTCCCAGTGCTATCAACAATGTGTCAGCACTGCAGAGGTTAAAAACTGGATGGATTTTGGATTATGGACCTTAGATCCCTCTTGGATAACTGGTGACTGAAGGTGATGATCATTACACAGGAATTAACAGGGAAAGAGGGCTTTAAGGAGAGCAAAACCATGGGAAGGTGTGAGAGATGGGACAGGATATCAAGCAGAAGGAGCTTTGGCTGCTGTGTAAAAGTAGCTGGAAAATATGCTGTGGTGGTGGTAATGTTAATATGAAGAATGCAATGGGAAACTTATAAAAGAAGCAGATATATGAATTCAGAAGTTATTTAACCTGAACTATTCTGAGGTATATGAATAGCAGACTGTGTTGCCTCCTCACACAAAAGGTTCTTGGAGGACCAACTTTCCTTCAGTTTCTCAGGACTGATGAAAATATACATTAGAACATCCTAATCCAGTTTGGATTCACCTTGAAGCTCTCGTTAAAAAGGTAATTTTGTTTCTAGTTCTCTGCCTTACTACAGCCCAACAGTGTTCTTCCCTCTGAGATCAACAATGGGATCATGCAGCTGGAAAATTGACATCCACCAGACACTGAGACATCTCATGTGCAGACTATTTCCTTTGAACTGGAAAGACTTGGATTGGGCAAGCTAGCTGCATGCTAATCGTGCAAATGTCATCCTTAACAAGTCTGTGTAACACAAAAGGTGATTTGTTTCTGTTAACCTCACCTATGTGAATCCACAGAAAGCTACCTGTATTTCCAGCATGACTCACAGGAGCAGAATTCCCCACTTATTACTTGGCTTTGTTCTCTTTTGCTGTTCTCTTTGTTCTATCTGCTTTCCTTCATGCTCCAAGCCCACCTTCATCTTTTAGAGCATCTTGAAGCATTTCACAAATGTAGGTTAAATTAGCAGTTTCAGACCAATCTTTACAAATAGGCAGGAGCTTTTATCTAGCATAAGACCAGAGTGGTTTGCTCTGTTTGCTTTGGGTCTGAAGGATGCTGGCTCTGCTGGACATGAGCAGGTGCTGACACCAGGAATGATATTTTTTCTCTGGCCCAGGGTGAAATTTAGCTACCAGTTTCTTAGAAACCTCTAATGACAGGCTAAACCCCTCCCTACAGTCTTTTCCAGCTTTTGAATATCCATCTCCTAGCTACAGCAGGCATGAAGAACACCTTATTTCTTTCTTTTTGTGTATATCTTTTATGTTGTTGATGTTTGTTTTCTTGGTCTCCTTTTTCAAACTGAACTGAGCCCTAAGTCTTTCCCATAGGTCACATTTTCTAGAGCTCTTGTTGTTGTTTTTCTCTACTCTTTCTGATTCATGCATTCCTTGAACTGTGATGCTCAAAGCAGAAGAGTGTTTTCTTAGTGATTTGGTCAGCTTTGATTTTTAAAGAAGAAATTCTGTTTGTATTTCAAGAATTTTTATGGGGTTTTTAAAAATTTTATCTTTTTTCCCCTCTTTTTAAAGTAGTTTGACATTTGCTTCTCTTCACTTTGTGATCATCTAAAAACCCCAAATCCTTTTTGTAGAAGAGCTGCATAATCAGTTGCTTCTTATCTCCTATGCAGTTGATTATTCTGTGGAGTTTGTACTTGTGCTCTGCATCACATTCCTTACAGGCTGCTTCTCCAAGGGGACACTGTTATCAATTCTTCACACTGAAAGGCAGAACGTACTTAGTTTATAGAGAGGTTAACCATATTCACAGCAATTCTGGCTGGTTTAGTGTCCAGGGAGAGTGTGACTGTACCTGCAAAAGATTTGGAAATTAACATAACTTTTCCTTGAGCACGTTTTATCCCAGTCATGTGTAGTACATGTAGCTGCTGCTACTTACTGTCCTGGAACCACTTTGGAACACTGCAAAGTTCAAATCTAAAAGTATAAGGGAGAATGTAGTTCGTTGAAACACTTGTTTTCTAGAAGAGTTTTATGGAAACATTCAGAATTTTGTGTCCTGGATCTCCTGAGGCTGAAGTCACAGGCTGTAGTATTTTCCATCAGCTCTAGATCACAGCTGGGTTACAGCTGGGCTCCTTTCACATGCCAAGTTATATAGGAGATTTAGGAACTTCATGTTGTCTCTTTGCATGAGCCTGAAGATATTAACTACTGGTAATTAGTAACTAATGGAAATTAATATATGACTAATATGGGGAATAATTCAGGTCCTACTTATGTTCTTCTGTAATGAACAGCACTTGCACTTTCATGGTTGCTATTAGCACAGTGTGAGCTCTGACAGAATAAGAGAGCTGGGAGTATAGATCAATTTGCAACAATAATAAAAAAAATTCAATTGGAGGAAACCAAATCAGTGATTGAAGTATCCCAAACAAATTCATGGAAATGCACTACTGTTCACTCAATGACTAAGCCAAATTGATGGTGTACAAATCAAATGTCACAGATGTCATTGTCTGCAACTTCTAGTGGGACAAAACCCCTGAAAATGAAGTGAGTCTTCTGCAATCTGCATGGCCTGTTTCTCCCTGAATTTTCCCTTGGTTGCGTCCCCTTTCTTGGACGTGGTTTTGTGCTCTGCTGTGCAGCAGCTCCCCTGAGCTGGTGGTTTCAGGCAGTACAAATCTCCTCTCTGAGCTCACAGGGTGCTCTGTGCTGTCTGCTGGCAAAGAGTGCCATCAAATCGAGCTACTGCAGCTCTCGCTCAGCCGACAACTAAGAGTGATCCTAAAATGTGCTGTGGTCCAGAGCCTGAGAAACCTGACAGCTGGGTTATGAAAAGTAGGAAGATTAGCTTTCCCCCTAAATCACAGAAATCTCCAGTGACACTGTATTTGTGAACAATGAATATAAATAATATATGTGTTTTTTACACACATGTTTTAAAATATATGAACAGTTTAGGAGCTGGAGTCACACCTCTAAAATCCCTGTGAACTCTGTTTTACTTCTTCCCATCTTGGTAACATAAATCTTGTTTTGGGGAGCTATTTGCAAGCCCAAGCAGGGGATTTCAAGCCCATGTGAGCACCTCCTGCCCATATCACAGTGGATCAATCAATACCACAGCAGCGTGATTATGCTCTGCATCAGAAATTCTGCAGAAGCCTTATCAGGACCTACCAGGGAGCAAAATCATAGGGTGTTATTTTGAGTGCAAAGGCTGGCCACACGTTTTGAGAGTGAGGTTGTTAATCTCAGCACTGTCAAAAAGTGTGGTACTTGGGGAAGAAATAAACAAATAGTATCAGCTTGCTTCTGTTTTTATATTTATGGTTGTGCAATACAGTATTTCCTTTTCTTATTCCTACTTCTGCCTTCTTCAACAGATTTCCCACCACTGTGATGCAATAGGTCAGGTTAATAACTGATAGTGCCACTTGGTTTGACAAGAAGTTGGCATATGTTTCTTTTTTTTTCCCCCTTTCTTTCTGTATACTTTTGCATGACTGTCCATTTGTGGTATCCATATCATGCAGATTATCTTGCAGGACTTGGCTCCTGAGGCAGAAGAAGGACAACATTGTGAGGGAATATTCATATCAGTTATGCACATTTTGAAGCTGACTCTCCAGCACCTCGTTGTGATGCAGCCACTTCTCCCCTGAAAACAGCTGTAAAGTGCCTACTACAAATGCAAATATCTGCAAGAGCATGCAAGGCAATACACTCTCTGGCACTGTGGAACTAGAATTTTGAGGGGGAGGAAGCAAAATTGTAATTTAACCCACAAAACATGGCTTACTCTTGCTTCTATTTGAGAAGATGTAATCGTAATCTCTTCCAAAACCACTCCCATTAAGCTCACAGCATTTATTTTAATCACAGCCATTCATGCAATTTGTGTAGAAATCAAGAACCTATGATGTCTCTTTTCACAGCATCAGTGTGATGGGTAATTAAAAGCTAATCAAGTGGTGTCCCTGAGTTCTGGGCCATCATTTACCACTGTGGCCAGCATGATGGATTAAAGCAGTAATTCAGCCTGAAAAGACAGAATCCATGTTATTTTTCCTCATTTTAATTCAAATGGTAGAATTTCACCCTTTTGGTAAGATAGATGATGCCATTTCAGAATATTGTATGTTCGTGGGTAGATTTAAGAGGGGAGGATAAGGTACAGGAAAAAGAGAAATAGGTTGTTGATAGAGCAATAAAATGCAGACAGCACAGCAAGGTGGGCAAAATAGCAATCTTGGAGCTCAATCCCTTCTGAATACAATGTGCAGTTTGGTGCAGTTCAGACTGTGATCCTCTGAGCTTTGTTGAGTTTTTTCTGCTAGAAATGTTCCAATATACCTTTTTCTCTCCACCTCCTAAATTCCTGCTTCCTATTTCCTTTGGGAAAATCTCACCCATTTGGAAAGCAAGAGGCCAAAGCTCAGAGACTTCAGGCTAGCTGGTGTAAATCACTAAAGCACCTCTGGAGACTTTGTTAGCCATTAATCTGCTCTGTGATATGTCTGAATTGTAAAACTCTCTGGGTTGATGGAGACACACATGAAGGTTTGCTCTATTTATTCTTTTGACTTGGCATTAATTTGGTACCTAGACTGTTCTCTATTAACACTATCAGAAACCTAGAACTAAACCCTTGAGGCTCTCATATTCAAGAGTCTTCTCCATAAGGTGAAAACCACACAGTGTAGACCAGTCAGGGGAAAAGCAATTTTTTAAGAATGCAAGTCTCCTGAAGGCCTTTTGGAAGTGCAGTCTCTGACAGGAACATGTATTTTCTGTCTCTCCTTAAAGCCCTGTTGTTGGGCTGCTTGTGTCAGTGAAGGAAAAACCATTCTCTTCTCCCCAGCAAACTGTCAGACTGTGTCAGTAAAAATGATGCACAGCACTGACAAGTTCATGGTGGTATCAGTGCTTGTTTTCAGTAAGTGGTGTGACCTTGTGTTTGCCTCTACAACATTTGTCATTAGAGATAATTAGGTGTGCTCTGCATCCCATAGCTTGCAAATATTCTTTACCCAACTTCTTCTCTTCATTCTCCTCCACTGCTTAATTTTCTGGGTTTTTTCCTAGAGCACTTTGTATCAGACATACATGGTTATTTATACTCAAGCTCTTACTTCTACATGATGAAAAATATGAAGCACATGGTTATCTTAGATTGGACTGAGAATGGTCAGCTATTAAACAGCTCTAGATTGCTGTAGGTCAGAGCAGCTCACCTTACTCAGTACTGTCTATGAGAGTGGGAAAAAGCAGAGGCAAGAAATGGGGAGTGATATTTCCCAGCACATTCTTCCAGCCTCTGATATGTGACTCATCAAATTTCTTAGCCAGAGGCGATATTTAGCACCCATTTTCTCTATTAATTTGTATTTCTGCTTTGAAATGTGTTAACCCTGAAATTTCATGTACAATGATTTATAAAAGTTCTAAAGGCTAGATAGCTCCAGGCAGTGCTGGGTGCTGACCTCTCTGCGCTGCATTGTTCCAGGAGGAAAGACTGTCTGCTATGGACTGACTATATTAGATTTTATCTTTACATGAGTGAGTCTGGGGGAGATGTTTCCCTTCTCCCATGCTGTGCCAGCTCTGGGCAGCCTTGCATGGTGGTCCCCAAAGGATTGACTGTTCTCAGGCTTTCATCTGTGTGAAAAAGAGGTTTTCATGGTAAAGTTCTGTGTTGCTCCAACAAACTGCACACTGGTTTCTCAAATAATTTGTTTTCATCTGGTTCAGTGCTGTACTGATTCTGCAGTGTAGCTGAGTTTATGTCATTCCATGGCAGTGACTGGTCTCTTAACAGGCAGCAATAAAACTTGACCTATAGCCCATTTTTGACCCCAAAATAGTGATTCTATTTTAATGTGGAAGGAAATGTTCTCATGGCAAACATTTCTCAAAAGTAGCAGTAATAAAAAACCCCAAAAAACAACAAAAAGGAGACGAGAAGGAATGGAAAGAAAATGGGACGTTGCTTATTTGCTCCCTGTGACCTGACAATAATTTATGTGCAGTATTAAGTAAAAGAGGAGTTACCATAAAGTTTCGTATTGTCTTCCTCTTGAGGGAACAATAATTGTAAAATGGCAAAACTCAGACCCAGTTTGCTGTTATAAATGGATTGTATGTATGAATAGCTTGTGGAGATAAGTGGTGAAACTGTTGCTTATAAAGGTGTTTATTTTATATTGCTTTTGTGTGCAGGGCAATCAGTCTCCACTTGTTTGTGATTTTTATTAAATATGATGCCCACTCATATTTTATGAGAAATGTTTATGCAAAGTAATCTATTTGAATCGTTGTCTGAATATCTACCTAATGAATATATATTGCATATGATTAATCTTCTTATATTTTACTGTTCCAAGCATTTAAAAAAAGAAAATATAACCAGAACAGGCAGCTTCATGCTATCCAATAAACTGCAAATGAATAGAGGCTTTTAGCAAAAGGTGTTTGAACTTGCAGCTCATGGCTTGCTGGCAATGTTTTGCTTTCAGACAAAATGAGTTTTCTCAAAGAATCTTTTTCTTCTCCTTGTTCTTGACTAAACTGAGCTAAAATGCCTGACTTGCAGTTTATACAATTTAAGAATTTGAAATGTGTAATTGGATGGGGTCTGTGATCTGTTTCCATCCTGTGGTTGTGTTTGTCTCTTCTTGTTTCATCAGGTGCTGCAGAGGGAAAAGCAATCCCTCTTCACAATGAAACAGAAAACAACAAAAATGTTTGCAAGTTTGGGCACCTTTAGCAAACTCTTTTTCTTCTCTAATGTGTTCCTATAAATTAAAATGTCCCAGAAGCTGTTTTTTCTGTCTGTTATGTCATGGAAAATCATGGGCTTCCTTTTAATACACACTGGGATTCTCTCTTAATGACTCTGTCCCTTGAGGTTGAATTGTCATAAGCTCTGAAGACAAAGAGTGATACATGACACACATTGTGACCCTTTTGTCTTGGAATCAAGGTTGTATAATGGAGATTTTGGTCTGTCTGTTCCCCTTCTACAGCTTTTATTGCAGGTGGCCATTTTCACTTCATGATGGAGAGTGGCTCTGTCCCTGCCAGCTCTGAGGAAGCCACATCTTGGGTCTTGTGGTCAGTTTTGGGTCCCTCACTACAAGAAAGACATTGAAGTGTGTCCAGAGAAGGGCAATGGAGCTGGTGAAGGAGGTGGAGCACAAGCTCTGTGAGGAGCAGCTGAGGGAGCTGGGGGGGTCAGCCTGGAGAAAAGGAGACTCAGGGGAGACCTGATCACTCCTGAAAGGAGGTTGTAGCCAGGTGGGGGTCAATCCCTTCTCCCAAGGAACAAATGATAGGACAAGAGGAAATGGCCTCTAGTTATGTCAGGGGAGGATCAGATTGAATATCAGGAAACATTTCTTCATCAAAAGCCATGTCAAGCATTGGAACAGGCTGACCAGAGAAATGGTGGAGTCACCATCCCTGGAGGTATTTAAAAAATGTGTAAAGGAGGGATTTAGGGACATGGTTTAATAGGGGCTTGACAGTGTTGGGTTAACATTTGGACTTGATGATCTTAAAGGCCCTAAACAATTCTTTGAGAATGAAAGGCCTTAATGATATCTTTAAAACTAAGGTATGTAAAGGACAAGAATGCCAAAGAAGGGGAGACCCATCTAAAGAGGCATTTATGAGCTCATATATCCCAGGGGTAAAAGTCACCCAGCCAGTGCCCACCTGCCATGTCACCTGAGACCCAAACATGTCTAGGAAGGAGCTGAAACACTGGTTTGGATGGCAAAGAAGGCAGAAAAGCTGACTGGTGGGAGAACTCCAAGAAAACAGTCTTTTTTTAAACTTTAACATTCATCAAACACCTTTAGTATTTTGGGGCTGGATTGAATTTCTGTTCTGGTTAAGGCCATGCTGTGAATCACTACTGACAAGGACAATTTTGTTCATGGCCAACAGTCCTTATATTGCAAGGAAAGCCACCAGCTTGGAACAGTTGAGCCTGTGGCAAAGTCATCGTGATGAGGAAGCAGAGATGCTGATTAAGATATGGATATTATCACAATAAGTAGGAAAGTAAGGGAAATATTCCCTTTTTCCATAGGCTGAAAATTTTAAAAAGCCCTATATCCCATTATTTCTACACATTCTCTAGTCTTCATAGAAATGCATGGCAGTTTGGTCTGGAGGCTTTTTTTCTCCCCCAAAGTAGTTAAGAATATTGTTATTAAAAAGATAAGAACCAGCATTCTGGGCTAGATTAAAAGCAGGTAGTGTCCAATCCTTTCTCTGTTAGTAATCAGTGATTCCCATGGGTGAGGATTAACAGGTTGTATGGGAAGTTATTTTTATCTGGTATATCCTACAAGCTCCTGGCAAACAGCAGTTCAAAGAATTCCTGAGCCACCATTAATCTGCAATGACATATTCTCTATCAGTGAGATTAAACTTTTTTATGAACCAGATTTTGCTTTTTTTTCTACAATTTCCTGTAGCAACAAACTCCACAATTTAATTACAAAGTGCATAAAAATAATTTCTATTGGTTTTGGGTATTTTTACATTCCTTCAGATCATTGCATTTCAGACTGCCTGGTTCTTGGGAATCATGAATAATTATTTGCAATCTTTCTTGTCTGCATAGTTCCTATACAGACCTCTCCTATCCTTTTCTTCCCTCTCTCTAATTCCTATAACCTATAATTTTGTTATGTTTTTTTCCCCCAAATGCATTGCTTTGTATTCATCAGTATTGAAATTCAACTGCAATCTTATCACTCTGTCATCCAGCATTGTCAGCTCCTTTTGTGAGTCTTTGAAATCAGCACAGAATTGACTGTTCTGAGTAGTTTTTTGTTATTTATTCCTTTCCCTAAACCATTTATGAATATGCTGAGCTGAACAAACTCTGGGACAGATCCTTGAGGGACTTCCCTGATAACTTTACCTCTCTCTCCATTTTTTTTGTCATTCTCTTTGTTTCCTGTGTTTTGATACATGCATTAATCTGTAAGGAAATATTTGTTTTGTTGGTCTGTCCATGCCTGTGGTTCACTACATTGTTTCCCATCCTTATTCCCATGCTCTTCCTCCAGATGAGGTTTGTTTTTCACAAAGGGAGACTTTCTCTGCTGATTGCACAGGAGTGAACTGGGAGCAAGGCCAGTGGAGTTACAAGGAGCACAGGAAGCCTAGAAATCCCACAGATAAAGGAGGCTGTGATGCTTTTCTCTTTCCTTCATCACCACTGGAAGAGAAGAACATCTTCAGCTCCCACACTGCCTGCAGCCTGGGCTCAGTGCCACAGCAGGAGAAGGCAAGGGGAGAGCAGCAGGGCTGGCTGGCCATTAATTGAACCTGACAAGTGTTTACATGAGGAATCACACTGGCAGAGCCTTAAATGCCCTGATTTATTTGGCTATTGATTAGCAGTGACCAGTCAGGAAGAGCAGTGGCAAACTGCTGCTTCAGCATTGCCCTCAAGAGCAAAGATCAGTGCAAAGAGCCCAGGCCTGTGTATTTATAGCAGTATCCATGCACTCATCACCATCCCAGGCTCACATTAACATATTCATATATCACAACATCTGTGCATTCACCCGACCAAACCCATGCTCCGTTATCCTTCTTATTGATTAGGTTTTTACACATATATTGGGACAGATGTACTAGATATACTTGTTTTTAGCTGACACGTTTATAAATGTAGAAAACTAAGTATGTGCCTGTGGTCACAGTTTATCTTTTGTTGCCTTGTTTTCTGAGGGATACAGCACAGCTCTCTTCAAGATTACTTCTCTTTTCACTGGTATCTCATCTTCCACACTGAAGCAGGCTCTAAATGCCTTAAAATTATAAATATATCTTAACACTCCCTGATGTAACATGTCATATTTACGCATCTCACAACCCAAGTAGGAAATAATCTCTTGGTCTACTTGGGTTTCTGTACATGGAATATTTTAACATTGTAAAAATCGGCTTTTCTCAGGTAAATATTTTTTCATTGCCTTTATATTGGAGTACTCTTTTCAAATGTACAAATAAAATTCGGTGTCTTAAAATCCCCATTTATAGCAATGCTTTTGAACTTAGGATGTAAATACAATGCAAAACAAGAGTTTTACCATTTGCCCTTTCTCTGATAGCACAGAGAAATATTCTATTTCAAGTCCGGTGAGCCGTCTCACTCAAATGCCTTCTGTTCTGATGAACTCCCACCTCCTGAGAGGGCAGAAGCCTCTAAACAGAAAATTCCCTACCAGTTCTACTGACATGCTTTGTGACAAAAAGCCTGCAATTTCCTTTCTCCATCTGTGCTCTATCTATCTATCTATTATCTATCTATCATCTATCTATCATCTATCTGTATCTATCTATCTATCTATCTATCTATCTATCTATCTATCTATCCACAAACAGATGAGAATATCGTGGATGCAGGACCCAAATGCATTGGAGCCCCAGGGAGCCTTCTCAGTAATATCAACCCTCCTCATTTACACAGTTCATTCATATCACTTGGTATTAGTATTTATTATTTTTCTTCCCCCCTTTGCACAGCTTGGCAATGCCCCACAGCCCTGGGGCTGCTGGGTATGGAACTGGAGTGACCAAGGGAAGCACCAAGAGGTGTAATGCACTTCTGCACTTCCAGGTCACCCCTGACCATCCATCAGGCAGGAGCTTCTACTGCTTCCCATCATGAGGTGAAGGAGATTTTTCTTTCTCCTCCTCAGGTGAATCAGACTGACTTTCGGAGTCCTGATTTCCATTACCATTTTGTTTCTCAGCCTTTCTTGGAGAGACTTAGCTGCTGGCAGGTGCTTTTGGAGGGATGGTGGCTGGAAGCTGTCTGGAACCACAGGATCGTCCTTTCAAAAGCAGCATTGTGGATACCAAAATCAGCCAGAAGTAGGGGAATACCCAGTGCAGCATGGGCACACTTTGCCTCCTGGGCAGCTTTTGCAACATCTGGGACTGCAAGAAACTCAGATGTCACCACACTGTGGCTACAGGTTAGATGTATTGCCAGGAAGCTTTGCTTGAGGCACTCAGAGGAACCTGCTTGTTCAGTATTTTATGGCACCAGGAAACTTTTGGGATGGGTGCTGTGAAGTGCAAAATGAACAATGTCCTTCAGCAAAGAGCTGAGAGTGCAAAGTAGGGCAGCCATCAGCACAGTGCCATGAATGCCATCTAGCAAAAACAGCCAAAGTTTAAGTCTCTTTGCTAAATAAATAAATTAATGCTTTTGGCTACCAAAGGTCTCATCTGCACAAAAACTGTTCTGGCCATTAGCATAATATTTACCTTGGATATTGCAGAATGAAAACATTTAAAAGACTCAACTGTGCAAATGGGCTTTAGAAGCAGCATTATCTGGATTTGAAAAGATCAATATTATAGCAATACTTGTAGCTATACTTTCACTGGACTGGTCAGAGCCCCTGAAACAAACCCACTGCTTTCTTTGCTGTCTTTTGGTCTGCTGTGGCAGCTCTCACAGCTCCAGACTATGATACCCATTAACTCGGTTAGTCCCCACTGTGACCAAGGTAAGACTGACCTGTGAGCTCTTCCTGGGTCCACATCCCTAATTCTCTTGCTCTGGAGAACTAAATGAACTTTCTGGGTGCCTGGCAGGAGCCAGAGTTGCTCATCCATGAGCACAAGGACCCTTTCTGCATTTCACACCTCTACTGCTTCTAAAGAATCTTTGTAGGAAGTTGTGAGTTCTGCAACTCTATAAATTGTCCTGGCAAGAAATCAATAAAGACTAAAGCCTAATGAACTGGGTTTCCATGACTGATTTCATTAAAAGTCCCAGATCAGCCAGGTGCTTAGACAGACTTACCTTTAGGCATCTGATCAGTCTTACTTTTAGTCAGCTCTCTGCTGTCTTAGCTCCAGGCATGCAAGCAGCTCAAGTAAGGATGTCTTGATGGAATAAGTTTATGTGCATGATAAATCACAATAATGAAATATGTGCTTTCTGCTTTCCTGACCATAGATCTAAAGAAAAAAGAAAAAAAGATGGCAATTTCTGGTTTGTTTTTGCTTTGAATGTCTTATGTATAATGTCTGCTATTAAATTTTGGTATTATTAAAATTCCCTGGGCTGTATGAACAGACTGATAACTAGAATAATTTTCTAATCCAAATTAGCTTTACTGTAGCTTTACTGCTGGGGAAAGTTTAGGGACTCCAGTGTGGCTCCTCAAGCATCTGTTCTGAATGCTATTTTGAACACTTGTTATAAATAAGGACTGGATTTCACCTCTCTACCCCTCTGCTAGCCCTCCAGCATGAGAGGATGATGGACAGCCACACCTTGGTCTTGGAGGTCATTTTACACTTACAATTCTTTCAGCCTCCACTAATCTCTAGGAATTACAAATTATATTTCTTATTAGTGCCCTCAGAGAGCCTCAGTTTCCTTGACTGAGACAGAATGTTGGAAAGAGACAGGATTTAAATGAACAAGAAGAGCAGAACTGCAATACTGAAGCTCTCCTGGTTTGCAAAGCACATTCAGCTGTGACTGTTTTTTTGCATATGTCATTCCTGGTTTGCAAGCTGCAAATTGCAGCATGAATGGATTCACATGTAAATCTGTCCCATGATGATGCTGTGCAGCAGGAAAGAACATGGCTCTCCAGGGCTTAGCTGCTTCAGTTCAAGGGGTAGCCAGTTCCTCTGTAAAGCTGGCTGATACCCAGGAGTGAGATCAGGGGAAAGAGTGAGAAATTCTTTTTTGCTGAAAGAAATCAACTTTGTGCAAATGTCAGCAGCAGACACAGCACACAGCAGTGTGTGTGAAGGGGTAAAGGGGCATATTTCTTTTAAAGACTTCAGAACCAACCTGGTCCCCACCACTGTTTAATTGCTGGGGCTCATCCACCAGGATGCAGAGGGCAGGCACTTCATGACTAAGGGGATGAAAAAGCAACCCAGTGTTTTTCAAACCGTATTCACCTCTCCTGGGCTGAGTGATGGCACACTTCTATCTGCAGTATCATTTAGTCAGCTCCCCCTGAAACCCAACTGTTTGTAATGGAAATGCTGATTTCTTATCCGCAGTGACAATAATGGAGGAACCATGAAATATGCCCAGGGAGCCCCTTTATTGGTTTTAAAGTGACAACAGAGGCACATTCACAACTGTAATCTGCTCAGGACAGAAATCTGCTCCTTGTTATCTGTGGGTCCAAATTTAATGTGTTTTTAATTGCCTATTCACCGCACCTACCAATTAAGGCAAAATGATATCTCTTCATTTGAAAAATGTATGAGCTTTACAATTAGAAGTAATTGTCCTCGTTAATTGAAAGTGCAGCTTTATTTTCTGTTGATTGTATTTTTTTTTTTTATTATTAAGAGATTGTAAAGGCTTTTGAAATCCCATTAAAGGGCAAATGCTATCGTGTGCTTCCACTGCAGTCACAAAGGACAAACTAGGGGGTCAGCTCAGCACTTGGGGCTCTTTAAGCTCTGTGAATATTCAACACAAAGTTAGTGATGTTTAAATATGCTAAACTGTGCCAGAGGGTAACTTTCACACTGGACATATTTTTTTCACTGCTATCAGTAACACTCAGATTCTTGCCTCTTGGGACAATGGCGGTCACTACATTATGTATAAGTGCTATTCCAAGGAAAATAATGCCAAGCTCTTGTGTGCTGCTGTTTGATGAAGGAAGGTTAAATATATCTGCAGTGCATGCAGAAGAAGACTCTTGGGGAACACCAAGAATTTTGGAAGGCCCAGAATATTGGACCGAGGGTCAGCAAACCCATAGCTGGATCAGGGATTCAGCCAAAATGGAGCACACAGCACAGGAACCACAGCTGGTGTTCACATGAAGGTTGCAGGAGATTGGTCTGATCAATCTGTGTTTCAAATGATCATCTCAGGGCACAAGGCAAAGCTCCTGCCTATTGTGCTCATATCTCATGCTGAGAATGTTCAGAGTAAAGGAAGACAGGAAAAATGTTGAGCTCAGATGAAAATGCTGAAGAAAATTTTGGCAATGGAAACACCAGGGCTGTCCTTGTACATTCTGAATATCTCATTCCGTATAAAAAGTTATCTATGTTATAAGCTGCATCATGACTTTGACAATGGCATCACACCTTCAGTAGAGGAACTGGGACATCTTCAACATCCAGGCTGCCCTGCCTGTCAGTGGATGCCAGAATTAAACTTCACTGCATGAAATCAAGCCTCACTGCTGTGCAAAGATCCTACCCAAGAGCCTCAGAGTCCCTCTTCCCCCTTCAGCAGAGAGCTGGAGCCTGCAGAGATGCACTGACTGACATGTGAAGGCATTTTTCATCTTTTCCTGTCCATGCTTTTGCAAATGGAAGCAAATGGGCACGGCCAGGCTTTTTTTCTGAAAACTCTCTGCCTTATTCTTCATGTCACCTTTAAATTACTAGATCTCATGTTTCATAGAGCAGCTCAGAAGAAAGACACAAGGCAACTGCTTCATTTAACACTGCTTGACAAAATGATCTCTCATGACCTCCCAGCAGCAACCTTCTCACTCATTTTAAGTGCAGTGTAATTGCTGGGTGTCTGACTCACCTCGCTGTTTTTCAAGTGCACTTCTATGGCTACATTTTTAGGCATGACTTTAAAATACACAGCTAAATGCTATCTGTTCATATTTCTGTATTACTCTGGTGTTCTGGCTGAGATGTGTGTCAGTCAAATGGGCGTTTAACCTTTTCTTCTGAGGGAAGAAAATACTATGGAATAATATTAATTGGTTTGTGTGAAACGAGTACTGAGAGCTGCATGCCTTTGTGTACATGTTTGGGTGTAATCAGATTTAATGGGACAATGCTTGGATTGCTTCACCCCAGACCTGGCAAACAGCTCAGCCCTTTGATTTGTGGGTTTTTCAGGCAGGGTCCAGTTCAGTTTGAATGGTTCACTGCCTCTCTGACAAGGGACTGTGTATTCCCAGCAAGATAACAGAGATACAGACTCACTGGCAAAAGGAAAGATCGAACCATGGTTGTACTCCACATTAAAGCACAAATATATTGTTTGGGCTGTATTCATGTTCAGAAGCTCTCAAAACAATGGTCCTGCTTCCTGCTGAAGCTGGCAGGGAGTGAGCAACATCCAGAGGTATTTCATCCTGTCTTAACAGCAGTGTCTGAGCAACGAGCCCGTGTTACTCTCAAGGGCTGCTTCTCTTTGCTTTAATTTTAGTGGAAAGCCAGGAAACCAGCAAAGCTAAATAGCTGGTATTAGATAAAACCAATTCCTATCATGGTCTCTACATAATCACTGTGTGATTAATGTGTTGGAAATACCCTATTTCTACCCTTTGTCAAAACCGACATTTATTCTACATAGGAAATTCATGCCAATTCTTCTGACATTTACCTCAAGATGAGCTGAAGAGCTCTGTTGAGGTGCCTCTCTCCCCACCAGCTATTCAAGGAGCTCAAAGAGTATAATTCCAGATAGCCAGAGAAGTAAGAGCAAACCCAGTCCAGACTGGTGAGCCATATTTGGCCACCACTTCCTTATAGTCTTCATGTATAGTTTATTTCTCAAGTTTTTTGAGAATATGCCTAGAATTGAAATGTATTAGTGGAAAACTATAAGTTACTATAATAAAATTAGAAAACACATGGATAATATTCCCTTAAAGTTATTCCAGGGCATTACATCTCGTGATACCATTTTGCACTAAAAAGATGCATTTTTAAAACCCATGATTATTCCAGATTAGGTTTAGGAAATTGTGGAATTAATTTGTACAGAAGGGACAGATTTTTGGCTAGTGTAAATGGGAGCCTCATCCTCTGTCATCAAGTGTCTGCTGTTTTATCTTAATCTGGAAGTCAAAATGCTTTTCAACCCCAAGACCATGTAGTGTAATGTACAGGATACTCAGGAGAAATCTTTTCTTCTTCTTGTTATTGGTCTGCTGGGGTTCCTTGGATGCTGCAGTTTTCTATCTTAAAGCTCTTCCAGGCAAAATAGATCCATCAAAGGCTTTGCCCCACAGGGCCCTGAGTCTTGTGGGAGCTCTGGAAATTAGACCCAGCTCCAGTGGTCTCCCACAGGCACTGGGAGTGCTGACTGCCCCCCAGCAGGGAGCTTTGAAAGAGGAGGGCTTGATGCCTTCCACATGTCCTTGTTGATATCTTTTTCCCCTAGCCTTCCCTCCTGCTGTATATAAGATACCTAAAACCAGATTTTGGTAAAACCAGGTTTTGATACCTAAAACCAGAAGCCAGTTTTACAAGAAAGCGATTACACAAGGCCTTGTTTGGGTTTAAAAATATTAAAGCATGATGAGAATTTGGAGTAAAGCAATGGTGCTACCTGCTAAGGCTAGAATGGTGTCTCAGATGAATTTATACTAGCTCTCTCCTATATTCTATAATTCATATGGATTTTTAATTAACCTTTGAGAAACATACTGTGATGTGTGGTTTTTATCTTATTTGTGTCTCCTGCCATTCCCAAGCTGGTGAGTGGGGAGAAGGCATCTTTGATCCATAGGCTGGCAATTACCATGTCTGTATGTGATTTAGCCATGAGCAGTAGGATGTGTCTGACTCCATGCAGACACTGCAACGCAGAGGAACCACTTGGCTGAAGCTGCCCAGGGTAAAGGGGTGAAGGATAAAGGAGTTACATGGGGCTGTATTTTGGCTTTCACAAATTGGGATGGAAATATCCTTGTTCTTGAACCTTTCCTGGTAGAGTTGTGAGGACCAGGGCCAGGTTCCTTTATTTTTAAACTATTTTTAGGGAAAGTTTCTTCTTGCCTACATTCTTGCTCATTCTCATTATCTTTTACATGCTGAACTTCCACTTCTCTGACATGTCTTTTCTCTGCTCTGCTTTTCCCTGTGCTACACATCTGTTATTCTGCCTCTTCCTATTTATTTCCTCTTCCTACTTTATAAAATCACTAGAATCCCTCCTCCCTCCCCTTCCATCTTTCTTCTTTTCCAGAAACCCTCAGGCTTTCTGTCTATTGATCTGTTATCCTGCACTTTGTCTTGTTGTATTTTGTTGACTTAAGAGTGAAGCTTGGCTGTGCAGGAGGCTTGTCATTCCTGCACTGGCAAAGCACAGGCAGTTAAAATGGTATTAACATATTTTGCAGTAATAATCACCTATACTGTTTATATTTGCAAGGCAAGATGTTACCTGGACTCAAGTTAGAGGCTTAAATCCTGAAAAGTGCAGAGATTTCTAATTATGTAGCTACAGCAAAGACTTAATAAAATCAATGACCGTTCTGTTCCTCTTGTGTATGATGTGAGAAAAGAGGTAGCAGAGACCTGTTAGAGGTTTTACTCTTTGCCTTACTCTACCCTTACCAGCAGAAGTATCACCACCCAATTCTGCGCCTAGTTGATTTTATCACAAATTTCTGAGGTCAGAGCTGTGCAGAATCTTACAAAGCATGAGTAGGTTTGTAGTCATAGTATCATGTAGCAGAATATCAATTAAAAGGATGGAAGCAAGAATTCTTTTGGTATACTTACCATGTAGACAATTTGAGCTCTAAAGGTTTTCAACCAGCATGTTGTTTTATCGCAGGGGCAGGCTGAGCAGCAATGGGCAGATCTTATATTCTCACTGTGTAAATGGTGACACACATCACGAGTGAGATTTTCAAATGTACCTCAGGAATAAATCTTTACAAAAAGCAGACTCTTAAGCATTCAGGTTCTGCTAACATCAGCTCCAAATGAAGTTCATGTGGGCACACATGAAAGCAAAAAACTTCATATCATAATAATGTGGTATTTTTTATTGCCACTTGAGTATCTAAACAAACCACTGAGGTGTTTTTGCTAACAACCTCAGCACCCCAGCACAAAAAACGCTGCTTGCTTGGATGCATGAGTGATGCACACGTGTCTACCTGCCCTGCCATGTGCACACAAATCTCCAAACACACACGGCAGGAGGGAGAAAGGAAGGATGTTTTTTTGCACCATTACTCTCAAAGATGTTTTGGAGCAAATTCAGGGAGACGTTAATCTTTGTCTGCCACATTAAGTCAATGTGTATTAAAAGCACAATAAAGATGCAAAGATGTCAATGAACACAACAGCCAATGCAGTCAGAGCTGTCAGGCTGAGGTCTCTGGAATGCATGATTTCTTCCCTTTAAAGGCTTTTTGAAAAGTAGCAGTGAGCATAATTAACTGTCCTAGAGAGATATAAATTGTTTTCTGGGAAAAACACTGAGCTTTTGCTTACATATTTCATGCAGCTGTGATTAGAGAAAAGGGGGTTTTAGGAGACTGCCCACCTCTGATTGCATCCTTGTTATAAATGCTTTGATTTCCATTTCTTTGTTTTGTCACCTCGGCAGAAACATTTTGTGATTTAAAAAAAAATTTCAATTAATAATTATTTTTTAATTTAAAAAATATGTCATAAGTAAACGATTTCTTTTAAACAAGTTTCCTTACCCAAGTTTTAGTCTTTTACTCATTAATTTTCTTTCTCAGCGATGAATCTTGCCCTGATGCTCATGATAGGGACAGACGCGTCTGTGACATAGATCAGGTGGTAGGAGCTGCTGAAATATGTTCAGGTAAGTCTGTCTGAAGTCTCTGAGGTCTCCATGTACCTGTCTGAGGGTAAAATTAGGCCTTTGCTATGTTCTGTGTGGAACCAAGACTGGAAGTGGTGTGAGTGGCAAGATGCACAGAGCTTCAGCAAATGAAACACATATTTTCAGGTCACAGTGTCAAGGATCACAGGTTTACTTCTCACAGCCTGGATAAATTAATTTTCTCCTATAGGCCATAAAGCTATTACAGCAGCCATTACTACAAGAGATGCAACACTGTGAAACAGTCTTACCACTTTTGCATCTCTGGGTCAACAGGCTTGTTCAGTTTTGCAATTCTCTGCATCTGCTACTGTTTCTTGGCCATGGCTAAAGCCCTGCTCAAACCTTTTTTTTTTTAACTGATAGGTCTGATGTTATTATTTTCCTATATCTTCTATAATTATTGATAATTTTTGTTAAGATAGAGCGTGCAGTTTGCAAGTTGTTGCTAATTCTGAAGCTGAAATGAAGACTCATGTTCTTAATAGCATTTTTGTAATCATTCCCTTGGATGAGTAATTTAGAGCTGAAAACACACCTATCTCTACATAACTGTCTTTTACTAATGGGTTGCGTATTTAGTGACAGTACAGATTCAGGAATCTTTTATTTTGAGATAGCCAATGGGGAAGTCAAGGATATACTTTTTATTATCCCCAAACAATGGCAAATCCTGAAGCCTTGAAAATAAATTCTTGCTAAAAGAAATATCTATGGCATGGAATCTAGATATTTTCTGAATCTGAATTCTTAGTAAAGTTAGCATAATGCATCCATTGTGTAGGGAGATATTCAGAAAAAGCAAATCAAACTCTCACTCCAGACAATCAAAAAACCATTCACAATTCACTCTGGACAAATCGAGTAATAAGATAAATTCCCTGCTTGCAAGAGCTTCCCCAGAGGCAAGACATCATCACAATAAGAAAATGGCCAATATGGCCTTTCTTCAACACTCTTGCATTTCGGAGATTTTATAAATACAGGTGTGACAGAGTGTTTTAGAGTCTCTCAGAGTAGGAAGAGAACGAGGTTGTGTCTGTGCCAGGTAGGCAGGCAAATAATTTACCATTGTCTGACACTATGAAAATTCGAACAAACTGAACTCGGAGTTTTGGGGATGTTCTCAGTTACTTCTGGCTCTATTCATTTGAGAAATAGCTGTCTTGCAGCTTCTCAGTAGGAAGAGACAAGTCCTTCTTGGAAATGCTCCATAGTCTGAAGAGATTTGTATGGGATTTCCTACATAATGAATGGCAGTGGGGAGATGTGTGCTGAGAAAATAATGTCTGCTTAATGGAAGTAATTAAAGATTTTTTTTTTTTTGTTTTTTCAAATTCTTTTTAAAGCCGAAAATTTCATTAATCACAAATACAAAGAAAATGTTGTTAGAGGGTGTAAGCCTCTGGCATAATATTTTTTACTATACAGACATAGCATGGGGAAATATTGTAAGGAAGGTCCATTTGTGCTCCACTTACTGGCTTTTCCTCCTTGGAAAGATTCCTTAATGATAAATGTGTTTAAAAATCTACTACAACTGGTATATAGGGCTGTTTTCAGTTGGAAAGGGGGGAAAAGCAGCATAAACAATTCTATATTTCAAATGCATTTCATGCTGAAACATTCTGCTGTGGCAGAATTTAAACTGCAGACAGATTGGAACAAATAATGCAGAACTGCTTTGTTTTAAAATATCGGTGCAGATAAAAAAATGTATTATTCAAGGGAGCTCTTTGGACTAGTTCTGAAATAGCAAATAGTGAATGCAGATGGTCTTAAATACATATGTAAGAGAGAAATTTGAGGGAGACATAGCACATGGGACCCAGCTGTGATCCCATCAGATGCTCTGCAGGGATGCTTTCTAGCTTGTAAAGTTTGTTTTTCCTTCTTCCTCCTCCAAAAGCTGTGGTAAATATTTTCCATTTTGTATCTTTTTATCTGCTCACCTCATTTAATCTTCCCTGGCCTCTTCCATCTTAGACATCCTTGATGTGAATATGATCATTTTTCAGCTTGCTTATAATTTTATTTCTTCTGTTCAGTGCCACTACTTTTGAGGTCTTCATCTGAAACCTGTCTTGAGTGGCCACAAGGCAAATATCTTTCTTATACTCTGGCCATCTCTATGTTTCATTTTAATTTCTTGGAGGGTACTTGGGACAGAGTCTGCTCTGAGGCCTCCACAACACCCTCACGCTGTTGGTTGATCTGAAAGGAGCCAGTGTCCCTCATAATACCTTGGAATTCCAAGGTCTCCCTGGAAATACCACAGAATTTCTCCATTTTCAGGATGGTGGCCCCCAGAGCTGTGGGGATTGCTCCTCTTGCTCTCCCACACTTCACAAGTGGTAACTCTACAGCAATGACACATTCTATTTCTACCCTCCAAGAGCTGGACTTGTTGCACCCTGTGATTTTAAAGAAGGGACCAGTAGTGTTTTATTTTGGAGCACAAACACTTCAAGGGGAAAGACTGAGGCTAATACGTCAACAAAAAGTGCTGTGTTTTTGCATCAGGCTCCCTCTGGGAGAGCTAGAAGGTTTCTGCCACAGGGCTGGCAGGTCTTTTCAATGCTTTTCATGTCCAGCAGCAGTAGTTGGACAAAATTTTATCAAACCCTACAGCTTTCTCTGCCCCCAGCCAACATATTGACCTGGTTATGAGTAAATTATCAGCAGGATATTCTTCAGCAAGTGCTATAACTGCCCCTGGGGCAAAAGTTATAGTGATCCTCCAAGAGAAACATCAGTCATTGCCCTCTGTGGTGATCTGAGTTTTAACTTTTCTATCTCCTGTCAATAAGTGGCAGCAAAGGTTTTCTGACCACCTGAGATGCTCAGGACTAAATTAATCCACCTGCCATTACAATCAATTTTGAAGCCAAAAATATCCAGCCAGTGCTTCAGCCAGAACAAGTATGGAACATGTGATTCACACCTGCTGCCATGTGCTGACATGGGATGAGGCTTCATTTATTCTGGGCTGGTGTGTATGAGGGGGTTTGTGTTTTCAAATGTGCCTAAAGGTAGCTGGTGAAAGGACCTGCAAACCTGGCAGGCCAGGGGGAGTCTGTGTCTCCACAGTCAATAATGTCATATTTGTAGTTGACTGAGAATCTTGTGATGATATTGATATGTGAATAAGAGACGATGTGGACTGAAGTACTGGTGAGAAAAAAGTCAGTAGGCAGCACCACAGAAAGCAAAGAGTATAGTTAACTTCTGTGCTTGAGAGAACTGGGGATGGGAGGGACATTTCAAAGCAAAGACTGAAAAGGGTATTAAATTATTTTATCTCCCTGATGAGTTTTGCTATACATTTTTCTTCCACCTTTTCAGCCAAGGAAGCTGTACATCAGATGACATTTAATATAAAAACAGCTCAGTAAATAACCAGATAAGAGCGAGGGATATCTTTATTATCAGCAATGTGCATAAGTACCTTTAACAGGCATGGCACTAGCTCTGAAAGTGACTGCTCCTTATGAACACCTCAAATTGGCATATTCTGCAGAATCCTTTTGATGTGCAGATCTAATCTGTCTTTGAGCAGTAATTGTGCAGCTCACACAATGGTATTAGCATGTAGACCATGCAGCTCTGCTCTGTAAATGTGTTCTGCTGCAGCAGATGGAGTAGCAGCTTGTTTTTGTAATTGAGCTAAAATATAAAAAACTAGAAGCAATTTAAAGTTTTTTTTCAAGGGGAGGGTGCTGTAATTTTGGAAGATGTCAAGAGAGCAAGATCAAGCACTCTTTAGCTAAAACTTTTATCACTATGAGATACAAATGTTGATTTATTCTCCACAATATCAGCATTTTGATTTTTAAAAACAACCAGTTATTTCTGGTGCCCCAGTTTCTAGTTTCCTATTTTTTTTCACAATACAGAGACCTATTTTCGCAGAGTGACACTTCAGAAATCAAGCCTCTTCAACGAGATTTAAGTTGGATGTGCAATCTCCTTAGTTATTTGGGAATAATCTGAACCCAGATAGTTCTAATGTAAATATCCACTATTTATCCATATCAGAATCAGTTAATACCAGAGAAAGAGTTGAAACTGATATAAATTCATGAATGTTTTCTCTGTATGTGAAAAGAAGAAGTTAGTTATACTTTCTGTTCACACTGGGCAGAAAGTGCTGGGATTGAAAACAAAGGTTTGGCTTAAATAAGAAGAGCAGCTGCCTACTAGCAAGGCAGACAGCACCTGAGTAGTTTATTTTGGAGGCAGGGCAATCTCTGTTTTTTGAAGATTTTCAAAAAGCTTAAATACTAATCAAGAATAATCTGTTAGATCAGGTCCAGCTTTGCAGAGGAATATTCACTTAGTGAGATCACAAGGTTTTTTCCAGCCTCATTTTCTACCATTTTGTCAATATCTATATCATGATATATTATTTTATACATATATATATATAAAATATCTATATTCAGAAATTAATGTATATGTTTGAATAGATGCAACTGATTCTGTCCCCACATAGACACATATTCAACATACTAGACCAATATACATTGATAGTTTACAGAAGTGGCCTGCTGGTTTGTATTTATATTTCTAATTTTTCACACTGTGGAATGAAAAGCTAATCAGTCTAATAGTGATGAAGGCTGGCAAGTGCAGAGCAGATGCAGAGGTTTTGCTAAGGAGCCCATTCTTCTTTCTCAGCTCCAGGAAAAGTCTGCAGATGAACCACAAGGTGGCAGATGAGCAGCAAAGATTACAGATTAATAGCTACAAAATGAAAAATAAGATTGTAAACGACAAGTTTAAAAAAAAAGAAAAAAAAGCAATAATTAGGGATGGAGTCATTGCTGTGCTTTTGGGTGCTTTCCTTGAAATTCAGCAGTGCTACACATTTCCATCACATAACAAAGTAAACCAAATTCCCCCATTCCCATTGCAACAGGTTTGGGTTCTGATTATACTCGATGGTCACAAAATCAACCACAGTAATTTTTTTTTATAGGCTCCTTGCCTTGGGCAATATTCCAAAAAAATTACTGTTTTTGGCATTTCAGCAGTGTTTGGACTGAATCAGCTCAAGCATGAATTATTTTACATCTGCTGGTTTGGAATGGCAGTGAAGAGATTTCCTTGAGCCTGGAGCGTGGCAGGTGCACTGTGTGTTTGTGCTGCAGCCTCACCTGCTTGTTCCAATGCCTTTGTGTATCTGGTGCTTGCAGCACAAGAGAGAGGAGTGGTAAAAACTGGCAGCAGCTGTTTTCTGCATTTCAGAACTGAAAGATGGTCAGAAACAGTGAGCAAGGGATCCTGGCTCTGCTCTGTGCCTCATCCACTGTCTGGTGGATCATTTTCTCTCTGCTGGTTCACCAGCATGTGATTTTTTCTGAACTACAGACAGTCTGCTCTGCACACTTACAACCAACATTAAAAATATATGCTCCTGAACTGTTATAATTTTCCTTTTGGGATGGAATAAATGGTGGGTATGGTCTGAATCACTGCCCACCTCAACAAACATTCAGCAGACAGAAAAAAGTTCTAATTAATTTCATTCTTCATTTTTAGAAAACTGAGTTCTCCTTCAGCTGTGTCTCTGAGGCTGATCTGGGCCCATTCTTGTGAGAGCCATTTGAAGCACAGATTAGCTCTCAGACAATGACAGCTCCTCACTAGCAGTAAAAAACCTAATTGGAGCAAAGACATGTTGCTTCTTAATGGAAATATTAATAATTGTTCCATTGCTTTTGTAGTTTTAAATAATTTTACTGAATAATTAAACAGAAATCTATTCTTTGTGTTTTGAAAGCAGCCCTCTCATTTTTTCAGCTTGTGTTTGTTATGTTGTTGTTGATTTTCCTGTGTTTGATCTTATGTTTATTATTATTAAGAAGGGTATATACTGGAGTACTTTTAAAATGTAAGAGATAAATGAATTTGCTGGCTGTGGTCTTATGTAAGGCTTTGAAATTATATGAGTGAATGTTTTATTATAAATAATTCAGTCAGTATTAATCAAAAATTCTTGTTTAATAATCACTGGGTTCCACCTCCTCTGTTTATTAGTTTTCTTCTTATTAAAATAATCTCTCATAAGTTAAAGGAACTCTCTGAGTATATCCCAGAGAGACCCAGTGACAGTCAGAGTAAGTGGCTGAAAATAGATTCCTGTCTTTTCAAAATGCTGTTGTGTGTCTGTTACTTTTCTTAAATCTCAGTGTCCTGAGAGCAAGAATAGCCAGATTTTCAGAGTGCAAAAGAGAACTTTTTACAGTCTTATGGTTGGTTATGGTGGCATAGTTAATCAAGACTATTTAATGATTGAATCACTGAGAATTCTGCAAAATCAAGAATTATATTTTCTCTGTTTCAAAGGATAAGTACAATTTGGCTTCTACTACAAACTGAGCTTATAGTCAGAGAAGGAAGGAAAAAAGGTTTTATGAGATTGTCCTGTTTGGGTGGGATAGAGTTAATTTTCATCCTAAAAGCTGGTACAGTGCTGCATTTTGAATTTAGAATGAGAATAATCCTGCTAGCACAGTGATGTCTGAGCTGTTGCTGAGCAGTGCTTCCTTTAAATCAAGGTCTTTTCTGCTTCTCACACAGAGAGGAGTCTCCAGGGCCACAAGGAGCTGGGAGAGGACACTGCCAGGACAGCTGACCCCAACTGGCCAGAGGGATATTCCACACCATCTGGCATCACACACAGTTTATAAACTGTGGGGAAAGCTGCCCAGGGGCTGCTGCTTGGGAACAGGCTGGGCATGGGTTGGTGGGAGGAGAGCAATGGCATTCTGCATCACTTGCTTTGTACAGTCTAATATTATTATTATTGATCATTTTCTGTCCTGTGAAACTGTCTTTATCTCAGCTTAGGAATTTTACCCTTTTTCTCAATTCTGTTTCCCATCCCACTGTGTGAGGGAAGGAGGCAGTCTCTGTGTGGTGTTTAACCATGACAGATACATTTTTCTGGAATCTCTAAGCTGAACAACAGGAATAGTAAAATTCTAGTCTTGTTGTGCTGTGAGCATCCATCACTTAGGCTGGCTTTGGGGGAATCAAAGGCATTCAGAACCTCTCAGGTGTGGGCACAAGTCCTGGAAGCATTAGCAGAAGTGTGTAATGGCTCCTGGCTGGAGCAGGAACAGCTGATTTTCTGATTTGGAAGTGCTGATTTTCTCTAAGCTGTAGCACTTACACTTAATGAGACAAAATAATTTGATTCAGGTCGTATTCCTTCACTCTTCTTTGCATTTTCTGATTTTTCTTGGTTAGTTATTTCTGTCCCTAAAGAGTGGTTCCAACAAACCCACATTGCTGCGAATTCTAATTACAAACCACCAAGTGCTCTTTTTTAATCAGCTGTTTTGGTATTCCTCATCAAAATGTGAACTCACTTGGGTTTGCCATTTAGTAAACTCTTCTATTAGGGGACAATCACATATGTTATTAGCTGTATTGAAAAAATTACTTTGAGTATCTAAAAGTTTAAGTTGGGGGAAAACGGCAATTAGGAAATTACAAGGAAGGCATAGTGTGTTAAGCCTGCTGGACACTCTCAGTCTTTTGAATCATGTTTCAAATTTTGTCTGATAACCTGAATAAAGTCAATATTCCTTTGGAAAAACTCAAACAGCAAGCCTTTGTGCACAAAAGTTACTTGCATAGATGACTACAGCTGAATTCATCATCCTTGGCTTCCTTTACAGGCACCAGAGTCAAAACATGAGACTCATAAGCTGTTATTCTACTCATCCTAAAATAATTTAAATTAATCACATCCTTGAATCATCTAATTCTTCCTGATGACCATAAAGAGAAACTCAGGAATTAGTTTGGCAGCTGACATCCTTTCTGTGGATGTTTCAAGTGAGATGAAATCCCACTCACAGAGACTTTGTGGGATAAGGCAGGAAGATTTTGTATAATATGGCATTGTAAGAACTGAAATGGTGTAAAGCTGAATTCACTGCATGAGTCAGTGATGCTGTTGTCAAGGGGTTTGGAATAGTTAAATCAATATAGTGATAACAGATTTTGACTTTTTGCATGTTTTTAGTTACAATATCATGATTATCTATGCTATTATGCCATGGTTCAATAGTAATAATATAATTAGGAGTTATTGTGCTATGATGTATTTCCTAGGTCAGGAAAAGGAGGAGAAGCTGTCTCTGGAAAACTGAACTGAAATCATTATTGACTTAAAAGTCTATGTCCTTTCTTTATGGATTAGGTTTAAACATAATGTTTATGACTTTAAATGGGAACTTAGGAATTTTTATTCAGAGTCCTTATCTGAGGGATGTCAGGTATTTCATGTACTTGTTATAAAGTGTGAGTATGAGAACTTGAGAACTGAAGTGGAGAAGCTCTGGCTTTGTAATAGCTGTAGCTGAACATTTTATAACCATTTTATAAAATGGTTTCAGTTTTATCTAGTGTTTGTTAGTTACACATCAGAGTAAATGAATATAGTACTTTAAGGAGAAGTGTTTTTCTGCCTTTATAGGCCTGAATGTATATGAAGACCTGTTTTGTTGCTGGACAGTGGGATGGGGTGGAGAGAATACAGAAGATGGGATTGTAAATCATGGCTCTTGACAATCTTGGTAGAAGACATCTTGAAAATGAGGTTCTTGCTAAATCAAAGTGGCATCTACATTCCTACATCTGCTTACTTAGAAGTGAAAGCTTGAGTGTAGGAATCTGTGAAAGGAATGGAAAATTTTACAAGAGACACTTAGTAAAAGGCAAGGTAGAGGTGATGATAGGTTGGGAATATGTTCCCACTGATCCTGGCAACCTGTACCAGTCAGAATCTATCATAAGAGAGAATTTCTTGCCGCAAACACCCATTTATCTTTCATGTAAGTAGCCTGCAGGAGAATACTCATGGTATATTGCAGCAGATGAAAGACTGCCAAAGCTGATTAGCTGGAGTCAGCCTTCTCCATATAGCTTTTATTGGAGGTCTGAAATTAATTTTATGTCCTTTGGTATTGTTATTCCTGTCTCTTCCAGTGACACACAATACAAGGGAGAGTGTTTTCAAAGATGTAGGGTCTGTATACTTTCTCTTTGCTATCTGCTTTCTGAATAGTTGCTCATTGCAGTCAATAATTTTTCACCCAGGTATGAGCTGGAAAAGCTCTACATGAGTCATTGTTGTACAATGCTGATAAGATGTTATCAACAGCTGAAGCAGTGGCATATTGGTTTTTCTTCTCACATCCTACACTACAGATAAAAGACACATGCCAGTTGAAAACATGTCCATTTGGTGGAAATGTTCTTATATAAATCTTCATTATCTGTTTGATTTTTTTTTCTGTTATCATTGCAGACAATCCTTTTGTCAATACCTCCTCAGACTAATGTTTATAATACAGGAAATATAGACCAGCAGTTGCAATATTCTTCCTTCTAGCACATCTGGCCACTCTCCAAAATGCAGTGATGTCTCTTGGAACTGACTTTTATAACAGGACTTTTCCTCTGGACTGGATGAAGATGCTGGGAGACAGATTCAGATCCTTTTCCTCCAACTCTTTGGCACTGGCATGATGTCCCTGCGACACAAACCAGTCCATATGCATATTGCCAGGTTTTCTTATGCTTTGAAGTAATCTACTGAGAATGGTCAAATCTGCCCAGGAATATTTTGAGATTCTGGGAGATACTGTTGAAGCTTCCCTGGGAAGTGTACCAGGATGGACAGCATTTCAAAGTCTGGGGACATTGCCTGGCATCTTTCAGTTTAGTAGTAGAGATGCAGCTTCTGCAATAACCAGAGCTATATATATTTTGACATCACAAATGCCAGTACTCAAAAGCTACCTCTATCAGCAAACTTAGAGTTCTGTGCCAGTTACATATGCTGTCAGTAAAACCTGGGTTTGTAGTCTCTGAGGCAGAGGATAAGAGGAAGAATTAATGATTCAAGAATTCAGAAACGAAATTGTTCTTTTGAATATTATTCCATTTTGACAAATACCTCTAAAAGCCAGACTTCACATGTCCCACAGCTGTCTCCATACACAGATACAGCTGCCTCCCTTCAAACACTGTGGCCATTGGTAGGAAGTGAATCCATGACTTTGTGGCTGTTGTTGGGAAGTGAATCCTCGACCTTCAATATCAAAAGACTAAACCTTTTAGCTGTAAGAAATCAGTGGACTATTACAGACACTGGGACTTGCTCTTAGATGAAGACATGATTATACACTAAGCCAGTGTATTATTACACTTTCATTTTCTCTACTGAAAGGTCTATTACCCTCTCTGTGAGCATGATCTAATATCTGTTGAAGTCAGTGTGAGCTTTTCATTGAGTTTAATCGGCTCTGATTCATGATCTAAATGTGTGAGCCTGTTCATACCAGCTAGAATTAAACAGGGTACAAGAAGTGTGAAGATGTAATCTTTAAATATCTATATATTTATCTCTATATCTGCCTCTCTACATACATCTGTTTTCCATGTAAACACTTAGACATAACAGTTTATCTGAAGATGGTAACATAATGTGTGAAGGAACCCAGTCTAAATTTAATCAAGTGGTTGTTGTAAAGGGTAACTTAGGTAAAGCTCATAGAGTGAAAAAGGAGACTTGTGAGTGAAAGGAAAAGAGAAGATGAGAGTTCACATAAATAACCCTCCCAAAGAAGGGAAACTGAGATGCAGTTTCATGGTGGATGATTTTCCTTCTGCTGCTCTAAAAAACTCAGCTATCCTAAATCTGATAAACACATTCTCTTAGAACACGTGTTTTAAAATCAGGGGTTTTTTTAGTCATCAGCATATATTTGTTTTGTTTGCAGTTAATTTTCTACTTTTTCTTACTCTGCCACTGCAATGAATATTTTTTTTTTTCTGAGCATTTTCCACAGATATTTTGTTCACAATCATTAAAAGCTGGTTCTCTGAAGGCAGAGTGGGCCCAATCCAAATCCATCAGCAAGGAATCAGCCCACTGAGGCTGTGCAAATCATATGGAAAATACTCCCATCTTTCTAATCCTGAAGCATGTAAAATAGGCCTGAAGGGCTGAAGATTTAATTATTCGTAACTGTTTCCAGAAGAAAATGCTCTGATAAGGACAAGACTGGGGCTCTAGGGCAGTTTTGTATTGCAGAAATGGGCGCTCAGACATCTTCAAGTACTTGACCTGAATCTATTAATTCTCCTTTTACTACTGTGTACATGAATGGCCACACTGCTCAAACCAAAAGGTTGTCCAGCAGTCCATCCTGTGGCTGATATTCAGTAGGTGCTGATATTCAGGAAACATTTAGGAGATCAGCTGAAGTTGTACAAAGAGTTGTCCTGCAGTGTGTCTCCCTCATCTTCTCTTGGGCAACAGTCCAGCATCTTTCTGAGCTGTAGTTTCATAAGTACAGTTATTTTTAACAGCAAGTCTCAGTCCTCCCCTCTGGTGTTCTAGTAAATTTTCCAGCAGAGTAGGGGATTTCACAATGTATTTCTTTCTTGACAACTCCACCTCATTTGCATATATTTTAATGGCAATTCATTCACAAGCAACCAAGTTAGACTCCAGCAGGAACTCTGTGTGCCACAGTTCTGCCCACACCTCACATCTCCCCACTTTCACCAACTGGTGAAACTGCACGATTACAAATCTTGGTTTTGGCAGCCAAAATTTACACCAGTGGGAATTACCTCTGTTGGAAAGCAGGCAAGGATATTATCCTGCAAATTGTGGTTGATTGCCATGAGGAGTCCATCCAAATGGAGCTGCAGTTGCTCAGTTACAGCAGTAGATGGATCACTTTAAATCTATTGTATAGACAAATGTAGATTATAAATCAGTAAAAATCCTCAGTAGACAAGCTATTTCAGCCCCAATTATTTATTGTGGTGGAAATTAACATGCATTTGATGTGTGCATATAAAAGGTGACAGGATACAATGACTGGGAGAGCATTACATGGGATGTGGCTGTGGGCTGCAGGCTGCTGGGAGAGAATTCTGCTTTGCATCAAACTCAGGGGGAGACTAACACCACTCAAATCTTTCTCAGTTTGTCACTGCCAATAGAGAAATCACCTGCATGGTGTTATGCTCTCTATAAGCAAAGGAAAACTATCATAAATCAACCACTACCTTTTAAAATAAAAAGTATATATTTTAGTAATAAGGCACTGCTGACAACTTTGAGCTCTCTGAAGGGCTTGGAGAGACTTGCATCCAAAACCCTCTGCAGAGAGTAGAAATAATCTAAGGATTTGGGCCAGGCATTCTGAATTTCCCTATCTCCCCCTTTATCTTCCAGTCAACTGGCATCAACATCAATTACTGTGCATACTGCAGGAAATGAGGATGCTTTTCATACTGTAGTATTGGTCTATAAATCACACTTTGACTCACTGGACCTAGAAACTAAAAATGGAGGCTGAATCCTGTGTTAGGTAGCAAGAAGGCAGGTGCAGAATGAGGAACACTGTGGCTTTTTTCTTTTTTACTTTCTTCTACCAGAGTAACGCAGTGGCCGCAGCACAGACCCCAAACCCATCCCCCTGAGGGTCCCCATGTTTGCAGAGGCTGTGACAGAAAACATGTTTGAGAATGTGGCTCCATCCCACAACTTCTCTCTTTGCCATCATTCTCCTATCTCATGACTCTTTACCATTTGGTTGAAAGAAGCAGAGGAGCAGAAAGCAGTGAGAGGAAGCTGGAAGACACATGGTCTGGAGGTCCAGGACATGTTTGTGTGGCACAAGCTGTGCCTTTTGGGCACCCTGAGCTATAGGATGTGTCTGTGCTTTGGCTGGACTTGTTGCTCTTAGATATCTTTTCCAACCTAAATGATTTTATGATTCTCTGTAGCATCTTCTGCTTGCCCCACATACAGCCAGAATAGCTTGGATTGTGACATGGCTGGCACCAAACCTGTGGATGAACATTGCTCTTTTGAGAATATATTAAAGTTTCTATTGGGGTGAACCAATTTATCAATTTAGCTTTCTCCCGTAGCAACATGACATCCCTAGGGAGCTGGTTCAGACAGGAAATGAGGATAAAAAAGAAGAAGGTATAATGTAGGGCAACAGTAATTTTTTTTGACATTACCATTTTGATGCACTTAGCAGGGGTGGGCAGGTTTTCTGATCTAATTTACATTTGACCTAATGACTTCAGTCTGCCTTAATATCAGTGCAGACAAGTAGGCACTGCAAAGGCATGACTCACCTCCTGAAAGCAGACATTTGAGTCAAGGGAAGCCCCCAGCAGTGCCTATTTCTTTCCATTGATTATGTAGGTCAGATATAAGTGCTCACATTACAGAGGAATAAAGATGGGGGTCGTGAAGACACTGCAGAAAAGCACTTTCTACCTGTCCATCTACCAAATATAAAATAAGTCAATCAATTACATGATTAAATGTGTTGGTCAGGAAATATCTTCCTGACATGCTGGTGCAGGTAAAAGTCTTGGAATAGCAGTAAAGACTCTTAGAAATATCAGAAGAGAAATAATAATCATTTATGTTTCTTATTTTACAGGGTGGAAACTCAAGCACTACACTGAGATCTGTCATGGGATCTATGAAATATGACTGACATTAAAAGAAAGTTAGAAAAAAAAAGAGTAATTTGGTAACCTCATAACTATTCTGGGTTAAATTAGTTTTTATCATTTTAGAGGATTAGGTTTCCACATAAAGTTTTATTGGCTACAACATCTTTATTACTTGAATCAAATAGGGTCTAGTTTTCTGGATCTTATTTTGGTCTTGTACAGATACTTAATTTTATTAGATTGTTTGATCTTGCCTAAGTGCAGCTGTTAATCAGTCCCTTTCTACATCCTCCTTTCTTCCTCTGCCTTTTGTGGTAAATTATGTCTGCCATTAAGACCAAAAATCTGCTAGTCTTAGTAAAATTCATCTTGCCCACTTGCCAATAGGAAAACTTGACATGATTTCCAGAAACCCAGATGCTTTTCAAAGGGCATCCATCAGGTAGATCAAGGAAGATCTTGGTGGTTTTGGGCAGCCTTGTTTCGCTCACCTCTATGCATTGTTTGAGATTCACTGTTTGTTACCCCCACAAATACTTTGCACTGGATTTCTGAAGATTTAGACCTTCCTGCTTTAACTACATATATAAATATATCAGACTATAAAGATTTTTTTGTACATTGCACTTAAATATAGATGAGTGCTGTCAACAGGGGCAGTTGTGAGATATCTTCTGTTTTGTGTTTTTGCTCATATACCATTTTTTTCTGAGTTAACCTAGTCTCAATCTTGTATCTCAAAAATTTTCTAAATGCCTTTTTCTGTCTTTTTAATGCAAATATAAAAATAGCCCACTTAAAAAAAAATGCAGGTATTTATTCTCTATAAATAGAAAGAAATAGAAAATTGTTTCATTGCTTTCTAGATTGATAGCTGTCCAATGTTATGCAATATAGAAATACAGCCAACTTATGCAGAAAATCAAGGAACAGAAACTAATGAGGAGGATGAAAAGAAAACTGATGTTGGACTGATCTGTTCTTTGAGCATCTACAGCCCAATCTTAAAAAAGTCCTAATTTATTTTTACACCACCCAGGGTATAACAAAGCTAAAAATAGTGTAAATTAGCCATTGTATATCTCTTTTACACACTATGTGCATATATATTTTCTGAGAAAACACCAATTTTCAGCATATACTAAAAGATTGAAAGGTACAGCTGAGAGTCTGCTGTCCCAAACTAGCTTAGATTCAAAGGAGATAACGAGGTGAAAGGAAGGATGTCCTAAAGTTGTTTATTTTATATTTATTGTGGATCTCTAGGACCCCCAAAGGGCATTGTTAGTGGATAGGCAGTCAGTCCACATCATCATCTGGTTATAATTTTGTTCTTTGCATCGGTGAACCCCATAAGTGATTGCAAACATGTAATGAGTTCATGTAATGAGAGCTGCTGGAATTTGTGGGTGGTTCTGTGTAGTGCTTGTTTTGGTGTTTTTTCTTTTTTTTCCTTTGCTGTTCACTTTTGTTTTGTTGTGTTTGCCTCATATGATGTAGTTTAAGCTGACAGGATATAAATATCCAGACTTCCTAGCTTGCCCCTCAAATAAATCAGTGTTTTTTTCTACCACTTCTCTGCCGGCTTTTGGAGGGTACTGAAATCTTCTTTGTATCCCTGGCCATTTCCTTGCCTTGTTTGTGGAGGGCTGTGTTAATCCAAGTAACATTAACTGGGTTCCCCAGCACCACCCATCCTCTTCATTTGGTCTATTGCCAGCTGTGCACACTTGGGGCCCCCTGTGTGTCTGGGGCAGCAACTTTCCCCTGATTTAGGTTTTGTGCACCACACCTTGTTGACTTCCAGGATGGAGGAAGTGAAGCTCAGCTGCAGTGACCCAGCAGTATGTGCTTTTCTCTCAGCACTCTGGCAAGTAAATCAACACAGTGTCTCTCTTCCAGACAGTTCATCAGCCCCCAGGCTCCTCCAGCCCCTGTGTCATATGCTTTGTGCACATAATACACTCTTTGTAGCTAAGAATTGAGCCCGAAAGGAGGAATTGCTGCAGCAGCTCAGTGACATTTCTTCTGCAGCTATATTTTTCTTGTTCTTCCTAGTTCATTCTCCTCCAGAAGTTTAACAGGCTGAGCAGGACTTTGAGTTAGAAAATCCCAGCTGTGCAAAATATGGTTTAAAAAACTCCCTACAGTACAGAAACAATATTAATGGTAGGTGATAATTGGAGCTATTGGAGCTTGATTGTTAATTGGGTTGTTACAAATGAAACACATGGATCATTAAAAGGACATCAAACATGGTGGCTTGCAGTAGGGACAGCTGGCTTTGGCAAAGACAAATTGTTCATTAAAGCCATATGATGACTACAAGTAGAGGTTGTTAACACCAAATTTCACTCTAATGGGATGCTCTTTGGTGCCTGGCTAATTTCCTTTCTTCTCTTCTTGTGCTTCTTTAATGGGTTTTCTCTTTCCTGGGTGTTGTCTTTGGCTTTGTCACTGTCAGCTGTGTGCACTGGCCCTGACAGTCTCCTGACAGGTTTTCTGTTTGCCTGTTTGTTTGTGCAGCCATTTCTTAACTAAGGCACTGATGTACACCAGACACATCAGTCCTTTTTAGCCTGGTGGGACCACTCCAGTGCACATGAGAATCTCCTATTCCTCTTTATTATCTTGCTCCTTTCTCCTTTCTGTTCCACTAGGGTTACCAGCACAGCCACAGTACCAGGCTTAGAAGTACCTATTGCTCAACACCCAAACTGCTTTTCTCATTTACCCTGCCCAGATCAGAAGAAAATCCCAGCAAAATGACAGGCTAAAATACCACCATAAGCAAAATCAGGAGCAAGGCCTGAAGTAGAAAGATTCTTCACATATGCCAAGGTGATATCATAGTTCTCTAAGAGAAAGTTGGTTCTGGGGAAATTTTTCAGCTAGAATATCTTGCGTGTTTTAGACTAATTTCAGGATGGACCTTTATGTTTCCAGTATTTAATTTCCAGGGGAGTTCTGCACTCAGCAGCACTTGGCACTAAGCATTAATGGCAGTGCTTGACCCAAACACCAGCTACATCCCTCTGTGTGCCCCGAGGTCCTGCCTCCCTCTTTCCCATATCCATGCCCTACCCCAAGTTCTGGTTCTTGTCTGCAGCTCCTCTTGGATGTTTTTTTCACCTCAGAGGGGGAGGTCAGGTGCCTCTTGCAAACTCAGACCTTGTCCCAAGACCCTGAACTCAGTTTGGGATATAGCCATGACATGAACCCTTCCTTAGGGTCTTGGAAATCCCAGTCTGACTGCTTTTTCCAAATTATATTGGCCATGTACTGGCAGCAAGAGCCTGCAACTGCAAAACTTCTTCAGACAGCTCAGCGCAGCACTAGATTTAGCCCATTCCACTATTCAGAGCCATGGTTTTACTGCTGCTAGAGGATATATAGATAGGTCCATGTCCCCCAAACCCCCAGATCCAAGTACTACAGATACAGTTCCTCTTTGTGTCTATTTGACCAGTTGTTCATACATTATGTAGCAATGGGAAAAATCACCCAATCGCTCTCATTAAGCACCTTTTGCGCCTAATTTTATTGATTAATTACTTTGTCTGTATTTCTAACACAGCAGACAGCTCCAGTCTTCAGCAAGACCAAGTATTCATTTCATGCCATCTATCTTTAAATGCTGTATTTGAACATTTTTCCAATCTACTCATCCTCCTCCATATGAGTATCACACCCAGCTGTTTTGTGCAGCCTTTCATTAGTCCTCTGATGGACAACAGGCAACCAGCTCATTAATCCTGTATTTAATTGGTTTTTAGTCACACTCTCAAACTTTACATCCCTTCAGCTGCACAGATAATTTTATTGAATTTCACCTTTTTTTTTTGAGGCCTTTCCATCACTTTTGTTTGGAGAGAAGAAGCCTCAAAAAATTTACAAGGCCATGGTGCTGGCCAAGAAAAGGGTGAAGAGGGGAGAAACTCTCTATTCCAGCTTTACCCCAGATAAGTGAGGGAGTTTCAGTACTTGAAGGTGCTTGCGAGAAATCTGGAGAGGGACTCTTTACAAGGGCATGTAGTGAATGGGGAACAATGGGGAATGGCTTTAAGTGGACAGACAGTAGGTTTAGATTGGATGTTAAGAAGAACTTCTTTACTGTGAGGCATTGGAACAGGTTGCACTGAGAAGCTTTCAATGTCCCATCCCTGAAAGTGTTCAAGGCCAGGCTGGCTGGGTCTCTGAGCAATCCACATGAAGCAAAATAACCAGGTACTGCCCTGGAGGCAGGGCTGCTGGTTTGGCATGCCTCTCTGTTTGAAAAATTAGACTGAATAAATTCATGCAGATTCCCTGTCTATCAGCTGCTGCAGCTGTGTGGTTCTGAGGAGCCTGAGGGTCATTGGTGTCCATCAGAGACAAAACTACAGCAGACACATGGTGTGATAACAGCATCCATCTCCACACAAGCCTTGATTCTGCTGCTGATTTTGTCAGCAGAAGTCTTTTCCCATGAGGAAACCCTCTGACATCAGGATTCCCCAGGCTGGGCAAGGCCATCTGCAGACAGGTGACAGTATTTGTAACATGGTGCCCTGTGCTCTATGGTGACAGAAATCACTTTGATAAGAGACTTTCGATAAAGACTAAATGATGCTTCTCTCTTGTTGATGAGATTAACACATCATATATATTCTAAACACTGTCTCTTAAACTGGCTGGTTTGAATTTTGGGTAATGCAAATGGTAATTTTTTCTTCTTCCTGCTTACAGTACTCTTCTGTTGTTGAAGGACTAGCTTTTCACAGGAGAGATCACATTTTGCAATGCTTTAATCTTTGTAAACGTGGAAATCTGATCTTTATAATCACTTCCAATTATTTCTTATAGCAGACCTTTCTAACCCTAAGAGGTTATTGATGTAATTGTGCTTGCTCCTTGTTAGGCAAATGATATCCTGTAAAGTGTCTTGAGCAAAATTAATGGCTCCACTTTTTATTGATCTGTTTGGCTCATGCAATTGATTTACCTTTCAGTACTGATTGGCTGATGATACTCACAGTAAGAGCTGATAAATAAATCCTTTTCTCATGCAAAGCATCACAAAAGAAATTGCCCACTGAAATCCTTCTCTTTTCTATAGGTGTTTAACTGATACAGAAAGGAGATTTGTCACGATGAATGAAAACTAAAGGTTGTTTTCTTATGATGTGAGAAGATAATTCCTGACAATTGAATCTTCTTTTTCTTGTCACAGGCAGGCTATTCCCTATGGAAAATACCCTTCTCCCCAAAATATCCTTCCCTTGTAATTTTCCCTTGTAATCATCAAGTTCACCAAACCAGTTAAAGAGGATGAAATATGGGCAATGGATGCACAATGACAGGATGTGAAGCTTCACTTCTATGTGGCATTACCAGCAATACCTTGGTGCCATCCGGCCAGTAGTCCAGCATGGGACATTGCTAAATTAATCCTTACCCACACTGAAAGGGATCTACCAGCCTGGAGATGCAAAGGCAAAGCTTCTTTAAGACACTGGGGAACCACTTGCTCTTTCCTTTTCCTCTCTAATCATCTTCAGGGCTATTTTTTAAATGCCAAAGATGTCAAATGCATGCAGATATGTACAAAGCTTTTCCAAAAGTGTCAAAGCCTTAAAAACACAAAAACAAAGCCTGGGGTATCATTGTGCAATGTGGGTTCATCTGTGAGATGTGCTTGGATCCTCTGGCCTTTGCCAGTCCTGTTTTGGGGGACAGAAAGGGTCAGGGGACCATTGCCTTAAGAGCATTTTAACTCTCTGGTGCCAAGTAGCAGGCTTAGATAAGATGTTGAAAATTTCTACCACCTCCAAACATGAACAAAATGTGTTTGTGCTCAGTACTCAAGCTCTTGGTAGTTTTTCCATCTGTACAGCATCACTGGGAGTCAGAATTCCAGAGCTAAGGTATTAGGTACCATTGGCTTGTGATTTTAAGGGTGTTGCTGGAAACGAAGAGAGAGTTATAATGTCCATAGGAAAATACCAGGAGAATCAGCATCCAGAACGACCTGCCTCATGCTGAGATTAATAGTATGACACATATTTTGCAGGAACAGGACATGAGAAATCTGCTTCAAGAGTTGCTGAAGGTCGGAAATGATGAGATAATCAGAACTGGGCCCTTTGATTTTTTCTGCTGTTCTGTTCTAACCTTCTAACCTTCTGCTTCTTTCCATCAGAAAATGCAGAGCAATATTAATTTCTCTCACACAAACCACGTGCTCTTATTAAAGACTCCTGCACCTGGCTTGTGGCTCCTCGAGAGCTCCTTTGCATATCCCACTCTCTAATTGCCAGTCACACTGACCTTCAAGTGCTTTGTGCAAAATGCTGGAGAATGACCAAGAGCATGTTTTAATAACTTCACTAGCATGTTAAAGTGTGTGTGGGGAAAAAAATCTACTTTATTGTGTGGAACAGCTGGTACTCATTTCAATAGGGTTTACTGAAAAACTTTTTTGCTTCTGGGTTTAGGATGACTCATAATTGATCCCAAGAGGGTATCTCAACTAATCTCTGAACAAAACATAATTATGATAAGTATTTCCGAAAATTTAATTATTCTGCCCTTGGGAACTAACAGCCTTTAGAAGAGATCCGCTTTTTACCACATCTATTTGGGCTAGTGATTTGTAAAGGGACAAATAACATTTAACTCCTGTCATAAAACAGCCTTAATTTTGGCCTCATTAAAAAATTAATCAAGGCGCATATAATTTACTCCAAATGGCATTGGTGTGTGGGCCAAGACCCAGGTCCTCAAAGGCATACAATTGTCCAGATAGGAATTAGCTGTCTAATACTGGGTGATTTTGATGGAATTATTTACTTAACAGCCTTTGTGGGTCTGAGACTAAATCCTAGTGGGGAGCTGGGTACCAGCTGGCATATGTGATGCTGCATAAATGCTGATGCTGCACAGCAGTGACTGAGATATTGAGAGAGCAGCTCTGACACAGCTGGCTGATAAATGTGGGACACCATGGTTTGGGCAGCAGAGGCAGAAAGCAGAGCAATGTTAATGCCATCAGGCAGGGAAAGGAAACAATTTCACACAAGGGAAGCAAAGACCCCATCTTAACTTTTTAAAGCATTTTCCATAATTCACAATTGCTCTATTGCTCAAGTGTATTGACAAACATCCTCTGAATGGTGTTATATTTTGTGGGTTCAGACATTCCCTTGAGCATCTGGCAAAGATCAGAGCTAAAGGGTTACACATTAAAATAATAGCAAATTTTTCACAGTCAGGTAATATTTGGATTTTGATTTCCGCAGCTCTTTCTGGAGATGTGATCTCACCCCCAAAAAATTCATTGTTCCAGTGAATGATGACTAGAACAATATATTCCTGATTTGTTTTAAGAGGGAGCTCTCAGAGTTAAATATGGCTTCTGTTCCTAGACTCCAGGAATGACAGTATAGAAATGTTTTAAGTGAAAAAAAAAAAGATTACTTGATGCAAGAAAAACCTTTAAAATGAAAAACCCAACAAACCAAATCCCATAACCAACCAAACCACAAAACAAAACAGAACAACAGCAAGGGGAAAATAAAGATGTTTTCTTCTGACTTCAAATGAGCATTCATTCTTTCTGTCTGTGATAAAACAGTCAAAATAATTGAAAGAATCTATCTTGGTGTCCCACAAAAATAATGTCTTCTTTATTTAAACAATGTAAATATATTTTTGCTGGCAGGAAAAAAATATATTATAAGTCTAGACTATTTTCTCAATTCCCCAAGATAGTCTTAACAGGACCCTGAAGCTAAACAAGTGCTCACACTTATCAAATTAATTTTCACTACATACCTGGCAGAGTAATGCTTGAGAATGGAAACAGTTTGATGGGTATCAGTTTATGCAGAACACTGAGAAATGTGGATTTAAATGTTGTATAACTAATTTCTACCATGCAAAACTTCAGGGGCTTACATCAAGTGATAACGTTGACACCAAAACGTGGTGATGGTTCACTAGGACGGTGTGCTTGTATAATCTGTATGTGTAATTTTATTTGATTTTGGTATATCTATGCTTTACTGGGGAGGGCTATGACTTCAAGAGGCTCCAGTAAGCTGTGCTGTGCTGTGGACTATATTCACATTGTCAGCACTCTGGAGAGCTGGAGAAAGTGGCTTGCAAGATAGAAATGCATGGGTTGGTGTTTACAGATCTCAGTCAATTTATTTTTCTTGCAAGTAAAGACTCATTTACTGATTTCTGCCAAATATCAAGTTCAAATTCATACTCAAATCTGGAAGTCAAGTTGGACACCTCTTCATCTTCATCATCACCAGTAATAGGAGTTCTTTGGGTCAAGATGCCCCTGTGCAAATCTGTTAGCATTTAGCTGGACTGTAGTATTTCTGCATTATTTGGGGACAGTGGGATTATACAATTGAAAATGTACATTCATGTCTATGACTTCTGCTTTTGATCTGCAAGATGATCTTTATTGATGAGCCACTTTTTTTCCCTGATGTTTATTTTCTTCTTCATAGTTTATGAGCATTTCAAATAGCTTTCTTTCTTTCTTTGTCTTTTCTGGGGTTTTTATTGATACTAATGTGTTGGCAGTTGTTTAAATGAATAATTGAGTGGATTCAGGTTTAAATATTGATTAATTGTTAAGGAGTCTGGGTTCATAGTGGGTGGCTGTACAAAGGGCTGGACATGTGAGATGGGAAATACCGTGAAGAAAAAGACCATATTTAATGAGTGGTTTTGTCACAAATTACTACAAAGCTTTAAAAAATAATACTATATGTTTTCAGTCCCAGATCTGATCCTGCTGCAAGAAGACAATGTAATTTTCCACATTACATTGCTACAAAGAAAGAATGTGTGACATGCCCATGCCTACTTGCAGAGGCAAAGAAAATCCAGCCACTATATCCAGATATTCTTGCCACACCATTATGTTGCCTGATTGTACTTAAATGCTGGTTGGTATTTGAAATCCAGTTCCATTTCCCAAACTGTACATTCCTCACCAGCAAGACTACAACTCCACCAGCTTATCAAAACGTGAATGATTCCTGATATCCATCCATATGAAAGCGTGGAGTCTTTGAATTTACTGTGCAGTTATGTGATCCTAATGGCAAATTCTCAGCTGAAACAAGCTGTTCTGTTAAAATCAGGAAAGTCACAGTGGTTTAGAAGAAAGTTGGAATAAATTTACTTAGGACAAGCCGTTAGTGGATGACAGAAATATCCTTTAGGATGCTGCAGCCCAATGGATCCCTGATTTTAGGAAGTAGCAGAAACTCTCAATTGCAGTCCTCCCCTGCTATCCCCTGCATCTCCATGTCTTGCATCAAGAGGTGGCACCTGTGTGACAAGGACAGTCACCCTACTGAAATCAGCAGAGTTGGTTTAGATTTACAATGAGAAAAGTGGGATCAGAATTTGGTTTCCTCTTTTTATACCTTAGACATGTGTCAGTGTTTGTTAGGTCTCTGCCTAGATGGAGAGTGGCCAGGAAGAGCTAGGTTTAAGAAAGAGATAAAACCAATTCTATCAGTCAGCAGTAAAAAAAAAAAGCAACTCTCCCACTTGCTGATCCATACAAAAAAGCCCATTTTTCTTCCACAAAAAAACCCAAGGAAGTGATTTTTCATTCTGGACGAAACTGCAGAAACGACAAGAAAAGTGCTTTTTCCACGGATTTTTCTCCAAGGCAGATGCACCTTGCATCCCAATGATGACAAAGGGCTGGTGTGCTGTGCAGTCCCTGTGCTCCAGAGCAGGGTGGGGTGTATCAGTCCTGAATGACAAGTGAAATAGCCATGTCCTCCTGCTATGTTCAGACCAGGGAGATCAGTCTGCCCATCAGTCTCAGCAATGGTGCTGCTCCCCATCAGTAGATATGTCAGCATTTACCATGCAAAATTCACTGGCAACAGCAGCTTTTGACTGTTCCATTATCATTCATTTCATTATCAGGCTGCAAAACCCATGTGGCTGAGAGGCTCAGAGAGAGAGAATTAAGGGAGCCCTTTCTGTGTGAAATAAGCAGTAAATCTCTGATGTAGTTGTCTGTTTTGGTGTATATGGTGTGCACGCCTGGACATACTGTTTCTGGTTGCATCAATTTATTATATCAAGAGATGTGGTGTCACTATCAGAAGCTCCAGATATTTCTATGCCTGCATGTGGAAAGTCAAAGCAAATAGGGGATTCTGGCTTTGACTCTTTTTTGTTACATATTTTTGTTGGAAGTGGTGATCTGAGGCAAGCATGAATTTTAAGAGGAAAAGTAAAGTTTCAGAGACCAGTGCTCTAGAGATTTCTGCCTCCCAGCATCGAGTAGTACATTTCCACAAGCCAGCGCATTGGCTTCTAAGAGAGGGGAACAAACAGGACTGTAAGGATTCATTTTTCTCCCAGAGAACAGTGTTTGCTGCTTTGTAGGCAGGTTTGTAACCCTGCAGAAGTCTTTATTCCTCACTTGGCTAGTCCATGACTGGTATCAATGCCTTCCTTGCTGTAGCTTGGTGCTTTGTGCTGTGAAAGATTGGCACTGCTGGGGTGAGAAACAGCCAGCAGGCTGGAGGAGACACAGATCTGAAGAGGACGACCACATGGAGATATTTGGTCTTTTCAGCAACCAGACAAAAGCCCTTTGTGTTTGTGCTTTCAGATCGTGACCCCATGCCTAGTGATTTGATGAATCAATATCTCCAGAAACAATCTGGCCAGGCCTGGATTTCAAATATCCCCAAACAGTAAACTACTTCAGAGCTGTGCTGCATAACAGGGGTGAGTGGAGAGGTCATTTGTCTATATCTCTATGATCAAGAAGATGTGCCCTTTAGCCCTGCTGAAGGTCTTAGCACAAATAAACTCTCTAATACCCAGCTGAGAACTAAAAACCTGCCTGATTTTAAACGAAGCAGAATCAGACTAGCATTAAGTGCTCCCTAAAACTTTAGCTTCCCTTGAGCTTTTCTGACAATTCAGATTCATTCTTTGATGTGCTACCAGCAGAAATACTTAATTTGAAGAAAGAGCAATATTGCTCTCCTGAAAGAAGCACCAACACGAAGGCTTGGACCTTTGCAGCTGCCAGTGCAAGATGTCAGAGTGTTAACAACACAGCAGTGACCGTATCAATTGGGCTAAAAAGTCTGTTAATCCTAGCACTGCATCCAGCTGCTGCTTATCAAGCCTCAGTGCTCAGCTCCTGCAAATCCCTGAGGTAGAGACTCTGAAAAAAACTGTGTGAGGCCTGTATTGAGAGCACTGAGTTTGAGGGGCTCAGCCAGTTGTGTTTTCCAGCTCTTCCCTGCCAGATGGACAGCAGCCACCTACAGCCATTGATGACCCAGCTAATGCTTAACTATAAGGGGAGTCAAATCTGAAACAAATCACACAATCTAAGATTAGTTTGCTTTTCTTGTAACCTTTACTAACTTGGTCGGTGAACCTATCAAGCTTTCAGGTTGTTTCTATGCCAGGTCTCTCTGTGATGCCTTTGTTTGCCACCTGCTACATCTTTCAGTTCCCAAGAGGGCTTTAAGTGAAAGGTGAAATGTTGCCATTGGTATTTTGGCTATTTCATGGCTGGGCTCCCTTAGGAGGAGTGGATGCCCTGGTCAGTGGCTCTTGTTCACTTTCCCTATTTGTCCCAACACCTCTCCTGTGATTATTCAGTCTCAGACAGACCTACAGGCTATACAAGACTGTTCTCAGTTTCTTCTACCGCAAACACTTGTAAAAAGAATTTATTAGCTGCCTGGCAAAGGCCTTGTCTTCCTGAGAGATCCTTCTCTGCAGGGATCATCAACTGGCCCTACAGGCTCTCTAGGCAGGAGTTTTGCTTCTGGTATATTGGAAGAAGAAATTACTATTTGTTTTAGCATTTTAGTCCATTGCTTCTCAATTTTTATTTTTTCATGAGCCTGATTTTATTTTGTGTTTACTAAAAAGAATTTATGATACTTCACTAGTATTTTTATTACTATTATTTGGTTTGGCTAGAGTTTCAGTCTGTGAAATGGTGCCTTCTTAATTCTAATAACTTCTTTTTCTTTGCTGTGTCATAGTGCTGCTTTCCTTTTATCCTTTCTCAAGATTTCCTTAATGGATGGTATTCACTGTGCTTCCAGTTTCACATCCTTCAGTAGTCTTCATACTGCCTAAGAGGTTTTAATTCCCTCAGCTGGTTGTTTTAACTTTTTAACAAGCTTCCTCATATTTTACTAAACTTGTGTATTGGAGTTTAGCTCTACTGCTCTGGACTTTTGCTGTGGTTGTAGGGATATTGAATCTCAGTTTATTTTAGTCTCTGTTAAAAGTGGGCTTTCCACTGTGCAGGTCTGAATCAGACCCAGTGTATTGCTCAGTGTGAAGGCAAGAGCTGCTTTTCATCTCACCATCTGCTCCAATGAACTATTGCAGATAACTGAAATCCCTGAATACATTAAAAAGATAATTCCTATTTCACTTAGGTCATTGCAATAACCATTTTAGAGGATCTAGCTGGGGGAATTTGCCAGCATATGAAGCTGAAACCCATGCTCCTGGAATTATCCATTCATAGCCAACCTTCACCAACAGGATGGAGAACAAATTGAAGAATGGGAGCTACCCTCGACATTTGGATTATAATTTCCCCTTTCATGCATTTCAGTTCATCAACAGCCAGTGCTTGGTTGTTGCTGGGAGTGGGAATGCTGCTCCCTAATTCCCTAATTCACCACTGTTGGATGATTTGCCCATCCCTTCCAGGCATCCTGGACCTGCAGGTGGCTGCAAGGCAGGAGGGGAGGAGATCTTAACAGAGGCATGGAAGGAAAATGTCCTCCAACCACAAGCCAGACCCAGTCTTTGGGGGTGTGTTTGTACCATATGGCACCACACAGCTCTGAAAAACAAACCTGACAGAGCAGGCTCTGCACACAAAACCTAAAGCTGTTTCTTGCTGCTATTTCACAGTTCTTAGGTACAGCTCTGGGAGGTCTTCAGCATATGCCAGCATAATCCAGATATTTACTCTACTTTTTTTTCTTGGCTGGGGTTGGTAGTATTAAGAAGAAGCTTTAGAGTGAGGAACTGACATCAAATATACCTTATTCTGCCCTGAGATAATGTGATAGTCTAAGAAGCCTATTCCCTATTTTGTATGCATCATATCCTCTATTGTGTATGCATTTATGTCTGTAATGAATTTTCAGGTGTTTTCAGGAGGATTACTGAACAAGACTCAAGTAGTGTTCACAGGAGAGAAAGCCATTTTTCTAAATCATGAATACAGGGAGTCACCATCACAGATGTTGGCTTTTACTCTGTGCTATTAAACCCTGCTACAAAACTGGATCCAGTTAAAGCTGAGGTGCTCAACCTCTGGCTTTTTTGTTCTTGCACTGTGAATATCCTTAGATGAGGTGAAAACTTATCAGGGACTAAAGACATTCTGGCAAAATCCATAGCAAGAGGAAAGTATGCAGGTGAAAGAAGACAACTGAGGGCAAGCATAATTCTGCTCCTGAAAATGATTACTTTCTGTTGAAAAAAGGGGAAAAAAAATCCACATTTCAAGAACAACACTAACAATGATGTATCACAAGTATTTACCTCTCCCTCTTCTTATGATTGAGTAAAGACAATTCCCATCACTGAGTTGCACTCCTGCTGGTTTTGGGTACAGTTTGACAGTGGTATCACACTTTTGGCAAGAACTCAATTGAACAGAAACCAATGAAGATACCTAAATCTGCACTACAATTTCTGAATGTGTTTGCCTAGTATCCTGTGCGTTCTTAATTATCTTGCTGTCCAGCTCTCAGCACTGACAGCCCTCATTTGTAAGCTTGGCCTCTCAATGGAGCATAATGGAGCATAGAGATCTCTGAAACACAAGCAAAATACAGATTGGAATTCCCACTGTATTTCCCTGAGCTGTCATATGACAAATATTTAATTGGTTGTAGATCAGTAAAGCACATATCCCAACTACCAACATCGTTATTTGGAAACAAATCCTTGAGAAGTTTGGCCTCTGCAATGTAACTCTTGCTAAGAGCAGGTAGGACTGAGACAACATGTTATGGCAGTCTTGTCTCTAGACTCTTGCAATTTCATTAGGATTTGATAGTTTCTCCTAGACAATTTTATGGGGCTTTTTTTTTTTTTTTTTTTTTTCCTATAAATCGTTAGAGAAGAGGATACTGCTCCAGCAGGTCTTAAAGCAAGTGCTCTTATGAACTCTGGATGCCATGGACACTGCTGGGAGCTTTTTCCTTTTATGGTGAATTACAAAGCTGAAATGTGAAAAACAAGTTTGCTCCCTTTATTGCTTCTCTGTGATGCATAAGGGCAGTTTCAGAGTCGATTCTGCCACTGACCTTTTAACACAAACATCAGGCTCTGAATACCTGGTTTTGCTCAGGAGCTCTGGGGAGTACAGGTGCAACAGGATAGAACTATCACAACACACAGAGCAGAACCTGCTTTTTATTCCTTATTCAGTGCCTGAACTGGTGTGTGACTCCAAATTCTACTTTACTTTGTCTGTGTTGGGGTCTGCCTCTTTGCTAAGATTGATTTCACCCAACTTTAAGAGTCACCCTTCTAGTTAAAGGAAAAGAAATATGTATATTTAGGGAGTGGCTCATCTGACCCATCTCAGATGTCATCTTTAGCTTGAGAAGAAACACACCATTGATCAAGACATGCTTCACCTTGTCATAAATAAGAACCATAATAGATCACATGAATCACTTAAACTTGGAAGAAAAATCACTGACAGGAGAACTTGGTGCCTCCTTAGCCTTATTTGCACATAAACACTTCAACTACACAACAGAAAGAGTCACCAAGGCCACAGAAGCCTTCATCTGTTTCCTGTGATCACATACTGAGCAGCATTATCTGATTCTGAGGGCACAGCTCTGCTTTATTTATGAGTTTAGTTATTTTAAGGCAGGAAAACATCAGAGCTTCTGAAGAAATCCTCCAGCTTTTCATCCATTTTAGCAGAGTTAGATGCTGCTTGCAGGCAAAGAAAAAACATATTGGGAGATGGGGTATGACAGTGTCTTTTGACTATATTCAAGCATTAGAAAAGCAGTTCTGGGTGTTGTGTGGCTGGAGATGGCTGACAGCACAAGTCACGGTGAACTTAAACCCTCACTTGAGTAGAGAGAGTGAAAACATTCCAGAAATAAATGATGGGTCTCACATACAACTTGCGTTTCAGTCTATTTTGATTTCTACCAAATAGGCCCAAGGCTAAAAATAAGCAAACTTATTCTTGGGAGATAACAGGAAAAAACCCCAACCCTGTTGTGATTAAAGGACTGGAAGGGACATAGTGACAGGCATGTGAAGAGATTGACCTAACACTTGATCAAACATTTCTAATATGTTAGAAAACCTATTCCTTCTGAACACTGATGCTGATATGCCCTTGGGACACATAGCAGGGACCAGGCTTGAATATAAATGTGTGCTGTAAAGGTTGTTCACTCAATAGGGGAAACCTGTGCATCATGAGTGCCTCCCATGCAGATCATAGCTGCTGCTGGGGGCAATCTGCTGTAGATAACATTAATATATCCCCATACCACTGTTATACAGGCCTGTATTTCCATCAGTATTTTATATTCCTGCACTTACACAGGCACAGGGAAGAAGTGTTGGGGGGTTGGGATATCTCTGTGAGATACAGAGTGTTTGACCAGCTTCCAGTGGCTGGTTATGCTCCCAGTGGGTATCTTTTAAGGGTAATTGATTCCACCCACAGATATATCACGTCTGAATATGAAGAAAGTCTTGAACATTATTTAAATTATACAGGTAGAGTGGGATAAGTCTGAGCACTTGAACTCTTCCTCCTAGAGAGAGGAACCATTTTATCTTACTTTGTTTCCTTTTAGTCAATTAACAGAAAGGAGCAATTTAGAGGATGATGTATGCGATTGCTTACCCATCAGCTTTAGGGTGAGATAAATCATAATTCAGATTCTCTTGACTGGGCATGAAGACAAAGGTTGAGTCATGTTTAAGTGAATGTGAGCCAGACCTTACTGAATCATTTCTGCCTCAACTCTTCTTTTCTTCCTGCTCTGGATGCATTTCTTCTTGCCATCTCAAGGGCAGTAGTTAATGCAGGACAGAGCAATGTCAGACCAGCAAAACAAACAGCAAACCCAGCAGTACTAAGGCATCACCTTCTAATAAAAAAATTGGCAGGCAAGGCTGAAGAACAGCACTGTGTGAAAGATACCCATCATAGACTGCATTTTGGAGGCAGCACTGGAGCATAGCTGCCTTGCCACAGTAAAATATCTGTACTTCAGATTTTAGATTTGGGTTGAAAAGTCAACATATGTAGCTGCCCGGAACTAGTGGCTTCAGTTTGCTATGTTCACCTCTGGAAAATTGTTGCGCATCCAACTGTGAATATGACAGAGAGCCAGACTCTCCTGAGGGCAGCTCAGGAACAGGCAGTTTCAGTGGATAAAGCATATCATTGGCACACACACACTGAGCAAAAGCGTGCTGGGGAGACCTGCTGCTGAGTGATGGCAAGTAAACCAGAAATAATGTCCTAGGCCAAGAGGCTGCAGCTCTGGAGGTTGTTGTGGTATGGTTAAACGGACAGAAGGTGAAAGTGAATGGCCTTCAGAGGCAAGGATTTTTAGGGAGGTATTTGGGATCAGTGAGGTAACTCCTGAAAGGGAGAGGCAGCACTCCAAAGGCCCACAGGGATACAAATAGCAGGCAACACCAACAGGAACCATGGAGATGGGATCAATGTGGTTGGAGGAGCATTAGACCAGCTTTTGTGGCTGTTTCATGAGAAAGGTGTCTCTGGACTCGGAAGAAGCTAAAAGTGAATGTCCTGCAGCTTGGTGAAACAGTAAACAAATCAAGTGGAGGATGATCGAGCTGAAGATGCACTTGCAGCATGAACCCTGACTGACTGCAGGGTGTCCAGCTTACTCTTACTCTGAAAATGGACCTGGGAGTGGGGTGTTGCAGGAGCAGAGGCTCCTGTGCCTGCCCCAGGGACAACCACTCTCGTGCTTGCACAACAAGGAGAAGAGATTGATGAAGAGAGGGAGGTGACTGAGCCTCAGGCTGGCCCAGCTGCCTGCATGGACTACTCTGGGGAGTGACAGCTTTCTATTGGTTCAGTGAGGCATTTCCTTTTCTTCAGCCCTATCTATTGCAGTGTTCTTTAAGGGCACACACAGACCCCACGACAGTGTGGTGAAGACACTTTATTGCAAAAATCCAGAATTCTTAAACTGCTAGTTTTTAATGAGTTTTCATACTTGTGAGGCACAGCAAATGTGCTTAACCAACCACTACAGACAACGATAGGAACAGGCCTCAGGTGTAACTAACCACAGCCCCATAATGTGACACTTACTGGTTCTAATAATTGTTTTACAATTATGTAACTTGTTTTTCACTTTTAGTTTAGCTGAGTCATTCCCAGAATGCTTTTCTAGTTAGCTAAAATAACAGATTTTACAAGGGCAACAAGACCCTCACTTTGCAAGGCCTTTCTGCTCTGCAGCAATCTATCCCTTCAAAAGGCTTGTCCCAGCAGGGAAGTTTGGAAAAGCCAGAGTATAAACCCAAGACTGAGAACTTGGTTTGCCATACTGATGAAATATTAGTTAAATGTTACTTGACAGCTGAGCTATCATTGGAGAGGCACAGGGGTGATGCACTGCCTGCCCAAGGACCCAACAGGACAAAGCAGAAATTGAATTAACCCTTTTGGTATCAATGCCCTGATCACAATTCCAGCCACCACATCCCAGCATGGACATTATATCCCCTTCCAGTGAATCAAGGCTCTCATCTCTTGCTAGCACTGCTGGCTGCATGTTAGACACCCATGCTTCTCCAGGCTCCATCCCAGCACAGGTCCAGGGAACCACAGCTGATCCCCTGCTTCTGTCATTCTCTGCCATACCTGAACAAACCAGTGAAGAAAGAACCAAAATCACCTGCATGTGAGGTGGATTCTGAGGGTCACTGTGTGCTGGGAAGCATCACGGAAAGGTATGAAAGAGGAGGAGAACAGGCTGCCTTCATACAGACTCACCAGGTCCACAGCAGCCCTTTGTGCCCACAATGAGTTGTGTTCAGCAAGTAAAACCAGCTATCAAATTCATGTGAATCCAATAGGCTAAGCTATAAAATTCTTAATATGATATTGAGGTGTTACTCTGATGTAATAGGCCATTTAGAAAAAAATGGATATAGATTTTCTGTCTTTTACCTGATCCATTTCCTTTCTCACAAAGGAGCAGCTAAGGAGGAAAGTGCTGTGCTCTTGTTTCATAACCATTCCTCTGATGCTTATGGTGATGCTTTAATGGAGATGCTTTGAATAATTTGCTCTATATTGCTGTTACCTGTTATTTTCATATCCGCTTTCCATTACAGTTAAGCCAAGCACCCATTTAGTAATTCTTACCCAAGGCCACGAGCAAACAATAGCAAGATATTTAGTGTTACTGAAAAGCCTCGGGAACTTTGTGTGTCCATAAACAAATATTTCTGTGAACCAAATGAGTTTGCACACATGGCTGGGATTTTTGCACAGAGTTGTAGATGTAGTTATGCAGGATTCTTGGCATCTGTGCTCCAGGAGTAGAAAATTTCAGCAACTTGTTATAAAATGTTGCATTGTGAAAGGCCTGAATGCTTTTTTAATGTAAAAGACTGAGTGTATGTTGCATATCCTTTTCTGGCACTTTGTCTGCAGGGAGGTTGGGCTCACAGCAACCCCAAGAAGAGGCAAATCCCTTGATGAAGTAGCAAAACTCCTGGATTTGACTCTGGAATACCAGTGTCAGAGCAGAGGAGTGATGGGGCTGCTCCCAGAGTTAATTGCAATGTCCTTGCATGCTGATATTCTGTAAAATTTTGTGAGTTTACCCAAATATATATATTAAAACCAAGAACAACGAGTATCTATCATCTTAAACAACATTTTGCTCAAAGCAAATAAAACGCTCTAAACCTCTCTGTCTCTATCACGCACGGTCTCCCCCTGCCAACCTAAGGAAAGAGATTGAAGGCAGCAAAACATTCTGGTTTTGACATTTTCTGAATGCATCATTTTTCACTGTGAAGTCATCTTTAGAATTTGCTAAACCTTTGAGACACATTAAAACCACAAACAAAAGCAAATGAGAACAGCAGAAAAGCAACACATGCTTCACTGCAACCTTTAAATAAAATTGTTTTTTCCCATTTTGTCTTACAGGCAACAAATCCATTGAGTTGATTTGTTCTCCTCTGGTTGCTGTTTAATGCAGGGAGTTTGGGATTTGGGAATAGAAAGGGTTGTATTGGAGATATTTAATTCAATCCTTCATTTTTCAGCTTCCGGTAGTTATGCCTTTAATTATTTAATTATTCAGATATGCCATTGTGGGTATATGGGTAACAAATTGGCACTTACTTGCCTTTGACAGCCATGGGGTGTCAGGAGTGGGAGTCTGAGCAATAGTGGGAAGCTATATTGTATTATTTTGTCCAGCATTTTGTACAAAGCAAGGGACAGGTTCACTGTCACCCACTCTGAGGGCAGCATCTGTCACCTGGGTGCTGTGGAAATGAACAGCCTACATGCCCTGGTTTATCTGAATGTACCTCTATACTTATACTAAATTGGGTGCTGAATGCAGTCCTCTTTCCAAAGTTAGAAAAGGGTAAGTTGGACACAGACAATGCAACTTGAGCAAGGCCAAGGGAAATAAAAAGCAAAAATTGAAGGACAGTTGAAAAGATTTTTTTCTAAAAAAAAAAAGATATAGTTCTAAAATCAAACCTTTTATGTTCTGCTAATTAATACTTAATCATGCTTAGTATTCGTTAAGTGTCCCGTGGCTTTCCCACTATCTTAACTGTTAATTCAGTGAGACAAACCTAGTAGGTGACTGATTTGGTAGTAATGTCATTAAAGCACAATAAATCATATTGGTCCAGTGTTTAACAGCTTTTTGTTTTCAGTTCTTTTTAAAAACTTTTTCCTGAAGCACTGGGACATAATTAAGTGGAGATGAGGGATTAATCTTTCTTTACTGTTCTTGTTTTAACAAGATATGTGTAAGAAGACAAATAAAAAATTATTTGAATCACATTACAATGCTAGCATCCCCCTCCCAAAAAACCCCAAGAAACAAACAAACAAACAAACAAACAACAACAACAACCAAAAAAAAAACCAAAAAAAGAAAAACACCAAAGAAATTATTCTCAGCATAATTGTTGGTGGAATTTCAGTGCCTGGAGCCACCCTGTTTCCTGTATAGTAAGAAAACTGTGCTGGAGCCATGAGATAAAAAATCCTACTTCCCTTAGCTGTGCCCAGTGAGGATCTCAATGTATGTGCCCACCCCCTAATCACTCCTAAAAGGGGTTTGTCAATCTGATCCTTCAGATATTCCTGAATTACACAGCCTGGATTTCAAAGTGTCCTCCAATAGTTCTGTTTCAGTCAAAATTTCCCCCTGAATAGTGAAATGTGCCTTCCTCCTGAGCAGCCTATAGATTGCTCCCTACATCAAACTGAGTGCAATTTATGCCATGGTGAGAAAAGTTCTTTCCCCGGAAGTGTTTGGTACCAGTGGCAGCTCTGGATTCCCCTGGGACAGCCTTGCTCCTGTGGCCTGTGATGGACACAGTGCTTGGATGGGTGGTCCTGAGTATTTCCCTTGTTGCAACTCCTAAGGAGTCAAAGGATTGTAAAAGAACAGCAGGGGATAACTTGCACTCAAGAATTTTAAAGGAACCAGCCAAAGTACTCTTAAAATCCTTAAAACTGATGGTTAGCAAGGCTATGAATCTGCAGGAAAGTAAATACACTGATGTTTTTAAAGGATAAATAGTATGACTTGGGTAATTACAGTTCTTTCTGTATGACATTGATTCCAGAGAAGATAATGGAACAGTCAATCTGGGATTTGACTGATACAGGATTAAAAGACAGTAATGTAATTAATGCAAATCTACCTAAGATTATTAGCAGTAGATCTTGTCAAGGTAAAGTGGATAACTTTACTTGATGGTTTTACAAACTATGCTGATAAGGGAAATAATATACCTTTGATGGACTTAGGCTTTGCTAAAACATTTGCCTTAGTGCCACATAGAAAAATAGAAAATCAACAAAGATGCATTAAATTGATTAAAAGCTGCTAATGGGAAGAACTGAAAACATTCCTGTAAATTGGAGATCATTACTGGACAGGTGACCTGCTAGCTAAAACTGCCATTTAACAGTTCTGTCAATGCTTTGGATAAAATCCTATCTGATAAAGCAAGGTGATGACAGTAATTTTGGGGGAGTGATAAATAATGAGAGAAGGTGTGATGGAGATGGAATGGTCTGAATTGATTGGCCAACTGAGCTTGGCCAAACAATGTGCCTTTTGCAACAGCAAATACAAAATCATAGATCGAACAAAGAACAAAGGGATGAATGCTGGGCAGAGGCTGCTGCTTGAGAAACTGATTCCCTGGAAGGGCTGTTCAAGGCATGTAAAACTGCAGACTATCATTGCAGACTCCGTCTTTGGGAGTTCTGCCAGATGAGTGGAGGGGTTTCTTAGATTATCAAATAGGGGACCATCCAGTCAGTTTTGTGAGGTTTAAACATTCTACATTCAGCGAGGTTGTTGTTGTAGGCTGTTTTTGTTTCATCTTATGTCTATACATAACCAAAGGCTCCATTTAGCAAGTTACCCAGGACCATTTCTTCTATTAAGCATATGCTTAAATAGCTTGCTGAGCTGGGGACCTTCACCAGAAGATACTCTTCCATTATCTTGTGGTTTATTTTTTTCCCCTTGGTTTCATAAACTCATTTGGATGCATTGGTTTTCTGTGGTTTAATTTACTTTCTCTGTGTTATTATTGTCTCCAAACTGTGTATATTTACAAAAGGAATTAAATGAGTGCTATTTATTTTACAGCCTGTAATGGCCCTTTTGGAGAGAAGCCATTATGTAGCTACTTAGAACATACATCTTTTCGCATTAGAGAGCTCTCACGACATAAATACAACAAAACAAATATCAGGCTCAGTCCTGGGAACAGTTTCTCGCAAAACAGGCTTTATTTCCAAGAACAGCTCTGTAAAAACACTGAACTATTCATTCAGCTGGGAGTGTCTCCTGATTTTTCTCCATTAAAGAGGGAGTTTGATTATAGATGTCAGGGTAAAATTGTCATTAAAAAAGGAATGTGCTCGTGTGTGAGTAATTGCATGTGCAGAAATTGCAACCAGTTTCAGTAGGACTTTCCCTGTTGCTCACAGTTAAATGAAGGAGATTTAAAAACCCTTTCATGTTGCATAGTCAGTACAGAAAACTTCAGTGGAAAGCTGAATCTGGGCCAATGGAATGATTGTTACATTAGAAAGGTGAAAGGGAATTTCTGGTGATGAGAGGAGAGGAGAGGAGAGGAGAGGAGAGGAGAGGAGAGGAGAGGAGAGGAGAGGAGAGGAGAGGAGAGGAGAGGAGAGGGAAAGGGAAGCCACAGGAAACAGTTTAACAGGAGGAGAGAAATGTATGAACTTGCCAGTAGTGAGTGCCTTTCTCTGCTTTGTGTCAGGGACAGTGGTGACTGTTCTTTCAAATTCTGTTTGGAGGTGGTATTATCTCCCTTTGTCCAAATATATGTCTGCTTCAGCCTGCATGAAATGGTTATTAAAAAAATGACTGTACTAGAGAAGTTTTGTGGAGTGAGTATTGTGCCTTATGCCTACAGTCTGTTTTGAAAATAAATGGTGTGGGCTTAAATGCAATTGGTCTACCACAGCTGAAGCCAAAGGGTCTTGTATTAAACATAAAAATTGTCTGGATGTATTGACCTTAACAGGGCAACAATGATTTATCCCAGCTGAGAATCTGTCTCTGCATTTTTATTTATTTCCTTTGTTTTCCTTCCCTTTCTTGCTGCTCCTACACTTTGCTTCTCTCATCCCTCCCTTCTCCTTCTGCACACAGACATATATATATATCCCTCTGGACTTGATTCTCTTCACTTTCTTTTTAAATTTTGCTATGAAGTTTAAGGGTGATTTCTGAACAAAGCCAGAAGGGCTTCGGTTTTAAAGCTCAAGAAATTTTTTGACTCTTCATTCTAATCAAATCCAGCAATTTATATGGGATAAAGGGAGGCTGTGACTAGCCAAGCTCAAAGATTATTTCTTGACAATATATTAATACCAAAAATCTCAGTTGTCTTATTCTGGTCATTGCTGCTCTATGGACAGAGGAAAACAGTTTTATTATTTTTGTATGTCCTGGACAATCAGCTCAATTTTCTTTGAAAGCATCTCTTGCCAGAATGTACCCCTCTGATGCAAAGCCTGGTCTGTTGATATTACACCTAAATTAGACCTTGAATAAATGACTTCAGAATCAAAATTAAACAGATTTGTCACCTATTGAACTGATACTTCCTGGAAAGCAAACTTTAAAAAATATTTTAAAATGTTTTTCTTTTCCTTTTCCAGTTCCAACTGAAAAAAACAGAAGATGAATCGATGGATACAAATGTCATGTTAACCATGGTAAATCCTTTGCAGTCATGGTGCTGGGGAGCTGTAGCCTTCTGTGTTTTGAGCTAGACTGAAATCTACAGCTAGAAGATTGTGGGTCAGATTTGTGCTTTTCCCTTCCCCTGAAAAACCTGCCAGCACAATGTAATAACATTTGAAAACCAGCAGTTTTTACCTGTTTCTCATTAGATTCAGAGATCCAAGGCCATGAGCAGCAGAGAGAGTGGAGTGCAACAAGGATGAAGGGCGATGAAGAAAAAGGGACTAGGAGACCCTAGGGGTCTGGATTAAGAGGGATCTAGAGATTGGATAACTGAGATGATTCTTTATGGGGAACAGCAGAGGGCAGAACCATAACCATTGCAGTGCACTCGCCAGTTTACAACCCATCTTGCAGAGAATTAATAATTTCAGCAAACAATTGTCAAATCTAGTAGTGAAGTGGGCACCTTAACTGCATTTGTTGATTCCATACAGATTCATAACTGTTGATCTGGGTGATGCCAAGCTCTGTCACCTGACAAGGTTCATTCACAGGAAGGTTTCAGGGGAGATTTGACCTGAGATCCAAATACTTCGTCCTTAGCAAGAAGAAAGGTAAAAAAAAGGTAGCCAGGAGACAGACGATTTCAGAAAGCACAGATAAGGGAAACTGGTCTCTAAAACTGAAAGAGAAGAAAAGATGTCATAGTAGAAGGCAGAAAAAAAAAAAAGGAGTGAAAAGGAAGAGCCTTTCTGTCACAGTGACAGAAGGCCAGAAGTGAGAGAGAAGCAATAATATTTTAGTCACTGCTCTCTATTCCAAGGCTAGCAAGTGTTTGCTGACTAGCTGACAGACCTGTGAAGTTTCCAGATGTTATGTGAACCCAGATTATTCTTTAATTGGTGCCTTTCATTCAAGACTTATTTTCTTCATGCCCTTCCAGAATGGGGAGAGCATGGAGATTCAAATGTTGCAAACCCAGGAAAATTGTTGGCAAGCTGTCAACTTGGAGACTGGGAAGAGACTAGAGCATCTAACGTCTTAAGGGTTTTGCCTTCTTCTACCTGTTTCACCTTCACTTAAACCAATGTATAATATATATATCGTATATTTTATATATATATATATATATAGTTTGTAGACATATCTAGGCTTCATCTTTCTGCAAAGAGCACTGACACATCAATTTATTAATAAAGGCTTCTTTCATGGCCAACAGACAGACTGAGTAGAACTGGGTGATAAAGAAAATAAGAAATGTAACAAGTTAACAGGGGAAATGGTGTCTTTGCTGTCTCCTGCAGTCTTCAAATCAAGACTGGATGCTATTCTGCGTCTCTAACAAGCATTTAATTCTTGTAGCTGTTGATCATCTGCCTAGGAAAGAGTTTCAAGGCTCACAAATTTATCTCCTGCATACATTTTGCTTAACTCTGAGCAGTGAAGGAAGAGGGGTCTAGGATGCAGGGACTGGGCTGTGAACTTAACAGGCAAGCACAAGAAATGGACAAATCTAAAGAGAAGGCTTGGCATGAACTTTGTTAAATTATCACCCCTTTTCTTTTGTTTGTGAAGTCCAAGCTCAGGTTTGGCTGCTCTATTGTGCTTTATAGGTTAAAAGATACCTGGAATTTTTAAATGCCTGACAGAAAATCAATGGTTACTGTTCATGTTCATGGACATGGGTCTGGGAAGTTGGAAACAACCTGCAGTCAGAAGTTAGCCTTCACCTGAGGAGTGTTGGAAAGCTTCAACAGAGAGGGTGGACTGCCTTTTATGACAGCTTCTGGGGGAGCACCTGATCTCTGAGCAACAGCAAGAAATGTTTCTGCTGTTCTGTTTTTGTTTTCTTTAATGTATGCACTGCAAATTTCCACAGCCTTCAGAATTTTAGGGAAAACAGTCATTAAGAGGTAACCATCCCACATTTGTAGGAAAGGCTCGCTGGCAGCATTTGCTCTAATTGACCCATTCAGGAGACTTATGTTGGTCGTGTGAACATAATCGACCCACAGCAGATTATTATTTCTGTCACAGAGCTCCTCTGCAGATGTGATAGAAAGTAACTTAGGCAGGGGTTTACAGGCTTTGGAGAATCTCATCAGCCTTGAGCAGTACAAATACTTGTATGCTACTGAGATAAACATGAAATACAACATTCATAAATACCAGGCCCTTGGGCTCAGAACACCTAATGAATGTGGAATGTGTTTCTCATATTATAGTAGATGTGAGGGAATGCTAAATAGTAACTGAAAATAGAGTGCTATTCATGAAATATCCTTCGTAAAAATGTTTATTTATGTTTATCTTTAATTAATACATTGCAATAACATCTGTTCATATAAAATTAGGGAAATTATTGACTTGAATACAAGTTATTTGAACAATCGTAATTCTCTGACTGACAGCTTGCTAGAAACATTTGCATTTTATACCTCTATCACGACAAGTCTGGCAAATTGTATCTTACTAGCCCATTTATGTTAAACAAAATGTCAAATAAGGTCCTTGTATTTTATTTTTGGCATCAATCTTATAGAAACCAAACCCCAAATTAAGTGGGGCTTCACTCAGTTTACCGTGAAAACATTCTACCTATAAAAAATGAACTGTAAATGAAATGCACTGAGGAGATAATTTAAATAATATCTCTTAGTCTTGAACTTAATCAAGCTGTTTCTGAAATCATGGCATGCATATAATCCTGCATTTATGATGGTGGTGGGGAAATACCTTCAGCATTCCACTGCTAGTAGATTTTATGGAAGCTGTGATTGGGCAATGGTTTGTCAAATTCTGATTGTATTCTTTTCCTATCCACCATTAGTACACTGCCAGGAGTTTTTTGTATCTAAATTAAAAATTAAAATGCATCATAGTCAAACTGTAAAGTAAGCTGGTATATGAATCATTTAAACTGCAATTTACACCACTGCAGAAACTAGTTTAGATTCATTTCTGAAAAGAAAATTATTTTAAAAAATGGCACCTTCTTATCCATAGATTTGTTACTTCCTGTGTTTATTTCAAGGGGGTTGCCTGGTTTTGGTGACAAACGCACTTTTTTAGTGTTGCAGCCAGGGCAACTGCACTGCAAGAGGCAACAAACTGCGCATTTGATTCTTTGTGTGTGTTAGAATCAAAGTCTCTTTCTTTACTCCAAGAATTGATGCCTGTGCAAAGACATTGAAACCAACAGCATTAAAAAAAAAAAAAAAAAAAAAGCTCCTGGGAGCAGTTAAGGCTGAAAAACTTCTGTCATTTCTACAAAATTAGTTTAAGATTTCCAGCTTTTACCTCAGACCTTGCACACACCAAATAATCCACAAGACGGAATGTCATGGAAAAATCATGTCTTTGTGGAGGTGGCATGGACACACCTGAAATTTTGCCACTAGCAAAACCTTTAGGCATCAAGTTTTGATGCAGGATGTGAATTATGACAATATCCAAGGAGGAAAGGGTGAGGAAAGGGTGAGGAAAGGGCGAGGAAAGGCAGGAAGGGGAAAAGGGAAGGGAGATAGGATGAAGGCAAGACACAACATTTTAAACAAGTCTATCTTTATGCCTGGAAGCAAGAGAGAAAGCTTTTGCATTTGTCTGCATGTGAGATAAATATGATACTCCACATGATGAAGACCCTGGTGAGTGGCAGACTTGGCACTTCCAGCATTTTTTTTAAGGATTGAATTTCTCTTGCATTTTTATATTTGGCTCTCCCATCAGACTGACACTTAAATTTATCTGGACTCCAGAATATTGCACTTGCTCTTGGGAGGACTGTTTTAATTCTGTGGAGTTTGAGACTCCTGCAGGAAGATCTGCTGGGGTGTAAAGACTTCATTTACGTCTGCAGAATGGTTTGTGACTGCATCAGCTACACACTTTATGGTTTTTTGATTTTTTTTTTCTCCTTTGGGAGAGTGTGTTTGACTGAAGTAGACCCATAGGAAAATGACTCATTTCCTGAGTCCATTGCATTTGGAAACCACTGAGAAGCATTAAACACAGAATCTCATGTTGGCATTAATGCAAAATCACTTTTTAGAGCAGAAGTTGACATTACCAGGCGCCAACTGATGCTTTATAAGAGCCACTGGCAAGTGCTATTTGTGGGGACAATTTGGCATATTAACAGTGTAGAGAGCAAGAAAAAGAGAAAAAAACTTGGTTTTATCAGGTTATTTAGCATTAAAACATTACTTTTGTTGCTCAAATGGTGACTTATTCCTCTTGTTGCTGTTTAACTTGAACAGATTAAGCCAAATTTGTCTAGGGTGCCGTTTTAACATGAATTAAGATAAAAGTCACTTTTAATCAAGTACCTCATGCTCTGTAGCTTCCCAGCCATTCCTTACCTCTTATTGATCACATAACCAACCCAGTCATCTTGATTTTGTATCAACAACTGTCAAGATCTGTTGTCACTGTCCTGCCTGACCAGCAGATTTCTTGATCAGAATAGATTTAGGATGGCCAGACTCTTTAAAAAGAAGAAAGCAGAGCTTTAGAATTTTTAATTAGTGTTTAAACTGGTCCCTAGAGGGTTTTTTGGTACATGAACAGAGTTCTGTTTTTTTTAGACAAACTTGTAATTTCCAGTATGTTTTCTATTTCCATGTGAGTTAAATGTCTTGGCTGACAAAGAGATGGAATTCTGGAAATGTTTCTCTACACACAGTCGAGAACATTCATAGTCCATCCTTCAGAGGACCTAACAAAGGATCCATTTTTTTCAGAGAAAGAATCAGTCCAGCTAAAAGCTACTTCAGAAGAAAAAGAAAAAAAAAAAAGAAGAAAAAAAGGCAGCTTAGCAGCTTTGAGTTAATAGATGTTCAAACAAGTTCTTAATAATTGGAACATTTCTGATTTTGATGGACAGTATTTAAACACTGTGATCCCAAAGATGTTACTTTAGGAGCCTGTTTTATTTGACAGATTTTCAATGCATTTGGAACAGACTTTGAAAATGGGAGGGCTTCATTTAGATAGAGAACTACGAAGAGTCTGGGCTGAAGATGTAGAGAAAAATGTGCACAGCCTGATTTTCAGTCTGTGGTCCCCTGGCAGGAAGATGAGGGTAGGAGGCTGAGAGGAAATGTTCTTACTTCTTAGGGATCCTGAAGGAAAAATACAGAAAAAAAAAATGCTTAGGCTAACTTACTGTCCAAGGGTTCCTGCCTCTGTGGAAATGTCTGAAGGTCTGCCAATTAGAGGAAAAAAAAAAAAGAAAAAAGAAAGAATAGCTGAAAGCTATTAAAATACCCCAATCCTGCAAGAGCACAGTGTTTCCAGTGTTTCCAGACCTTGCTCTGAATTTGCTTGCTTACAAGGGATGTTGAATGAACAATGTGCAACAAATAATTTATTCGACCTGTTTGTTTGGGTTTTTTCTTCTTTTATTTTGTTTGTGTATTAATCACAGATTTCAAGCTGTGCCTCTGGGTGTATTTGTAAAATGAGGGCCCCATTGCTCACCTATCACAGAAAGGTCTTCTGAACACAGCTGGGTGAGCTCCACTGAGCCTGATCATGCAGCCCCAGTGCTGCAGGCTCTTGGAAAGTTGAATGGACTTCAGTGGGGAAGAGGCCAGGTGGGATTTGCTCCATAGAGCTGTGCAAACAGCCCCACTCCAGGTCTGAAAGGCTTTTGAGAATGTTACACTGGGCTCTGTTAGTACAGATCCAGCTTGTACAGACTGAAGGCTCTATGCAAATATTTAGAGCAGCCCTATTTGCTAGGCTTTGTTCATTCATTCTGTAAAGTCCTTTTGAGGGATTAAAAGTGTTACCAGAATGCATGATGAATTCATAATAAATGTAGCTAATTTTAAGTATACTCTGCACATGGACCTCTTTATATAGCACCTCTTTAAAATAAAAAGAAAGGCTCATACTTTGTAGACTGGCACATGCATAAAGGCTGCATATTATTATCAAATCATGTAGAAAGTGTCCCAAGGCTTTCTTCTGTGTCTCATATAAATAGGAGTCCTGGGCTACTTGTCATGGGATAACAATTATCATGGCCCATATACCACCTGCTTCACTTTTTGACAGCTTGAACGTAAGGTTATTTGAATAAGCAGAGATATTCTTGGTGGGAAACCTATGTGAGGAAGTCTACATTCTAGATGTTAATGGTGGGTTAAGAAAGATAGTCCCAGAGGTCTTTGTCCTGGGAGGGTTCATCACCACATTTGCACTTTGTCTATGGTACACATGAGTGTAGTGTTGAAGAACCACAGAATCATAGGTTTGGGTTGGAAGGAACCTCTGGAGATCATCCAGTCCCAGCCCCCTGCCAAGGCAGGGTCACCTGGAGCAGGTGACACAGGAATGTGTCCAGGTAGGTTTGGAATATCTCCAGGGAGGGGAGACTCCATGACCTCCCTGGGCAGCTGTTCAGTGCTCTGCCTCCCTCAATGCGAGGAAGTTTTTTTGCGTCGAGGTGGAACTTCTTGTGTTTCAGTTTGTGGCCATTGCTCTTTGCCCTTTTGCTGGGCACCACTGAAAAGAGTCTGGCACCATCCTCCGATACCACCTTGGAGATATTTATTTGTATTTATGAGATCTCCTCTCAGTCTTCTCTTCTCTAGACTAACCAGGCCCAGCTCCCACAGTCTTTCCTTGTAACAGATGTGCTCCAGACCCCTCATCATGACCCTCTGCCAGGCCCTCTCCAGTAGCTCCTTGTTTCTCTTATGCTGAGGAGCCCAGAACTGGACACAGCACTCCACATGTGCCTCACCAGAGCAGAGTAGAGGGGCAGGATCACCTCCCTGACCTGCTGACCACACTCTTCCTGGCGCACCCCAGGACAACACTGGCCCTCCTGGGGCCTGACCAGGGCACTGCTCATGGACAACTTGTCACTCACTAAGACTACCAAGTCCTTCTCAGCAGTGCTGCTCTCTGGCTGGTAAGAAGATACACTCTCATAGGTACTGTTACCTTTCAAAAACTTCCTTTTGGAATAAAACCCTGAACAACTAGTTGTTGCAACAAGTGTGCAATTTCCCACTCATAAGTAGTTTTGTGTAAAAGAGATTTCTATAGGGTCACTCCTCAAAAAACAGCATCAGAAATTTCAGAGGTCTTCTATGAGAGTTTTGATAAACCTTGGGTCTGACTAAACTGGCTTCATCATGACAACAATCTCTCTTAGAGCACTTTTTATTTTAAACATAGACAAATCAAGGACTATAATTTTGAAAAGCACGCAAGTTCACATTATTCTTGGGTCTGGTGTTATTCCTCCAGTTGGATATAAGCCTATCTGCTTCTTGGCTCTTATCTGAGCTATTGACAATTACCAGGCAAAGACTGCACCCAGCTGATGGATTGATTTATGAACAGAAATGACTGAGGTCTGCATTTGAGCTTATATGTCTCAAGTTTAACTTCTCCTGACAATCACTTAACTTTGATCTTAAACAATTTGAAGCAATTTGCCCACAATTCCTCAATGTAAGTGAGCCAATTCTAGTCAATACGTCTGTCTCTTTGAGGGAAAATGTTGCAGTTTGTTCTCTGTGAAGGAAGTCCTGCTTCTATTATCCCTGGGGGGAAAACAAAAAGTCCTGCATAACATAACATGATTTCTCTCATGGGAGAGATATGATGAGGATGCTATTTTTAATGATAGCTCAGCTAAAATAAAATGTGCAATGACTCTAGGAGGTTATCGCTTGAGAATCAGAATCTCACAAAGACAGAAAAAGGGCAGCATGAAAAATTGATCATAGGAATGACTAATCTCCACAGAAGGCATTTTCAAAGGGGAACACCTTTCATGCTTTCAAAGGGAGCCTTACCACTTGAAAAGGCATTTATCAGACACAGAAAACAAGACTCCTGTGAAACTTGCCGTCCGGAACTGGAAACTGTAGTAACAGGTTCCAGGTTTTGTTGCAAACTTGCAGTTTTGGCTATATTCACTGAAAGCTCTGGGTAAATTTGTACCATGAGGGAATCTAGGCATGTTTATATGTGTCACTGAAGACTAGGCAGTGGCAGTAAGAGAATATATTTATTTTCTGGATCTTGAAACATCCTCCCCTATACCCAAATCTTCAGAAAAGTTCTGGTTTTAGCCCTGATGTTTGAAAGGGTCTATCAGAAGGACCAGAAGTACTGCTCTTTCCTTTTCATGGAATGCCAGGAAGTATTAAATTGGATTAATTTTTATATAAGAACAATGTCCACTGAAATCAGTAAAAGCAGAAAGGACTTAAGAACCTCAGAAAAGCAGACCTACAGGTTATTAACATATTATAAGCCTACTATAGGTTTGATGCAATAAAAAAGTTAAGATAAAACATGGACTGTACTTCAGATTTCATCCCAAAGCCAAAGACACACATGTCCATGTGTCTCAAGTATGGTCCTGTTCTGCCAACCCAAGCTGCCCAAGTCTTTTGCTTCAAACTTGAATTTTTCATCTTTAAAACCCTCTTAGATTTTCCTCTCTGAACACATTAGCAGCTGTGCCAGTGTGGGCCATAAAACTCCCCAGATTTTGTAGCACTGCTGCTAGATGTGCTGTGAGGTCTCCTGGAGATGCTCCCAGACACTAGACATAGCTGTGTGGGATTTTAAAGGCTGTTTTCAATAATGTTCTGGAGCTTGCTGGGAGCACAGTTGACTTCTCACCCTGGTACCCTTGTTCTAATTTTCCTGTGTATTTGGTTTGGGCATGTATAACACCATTTGCTGATTCTGCTGATTTTTTTTGTTTTGTGTCAGACTGAAGGTGCTGGAACTTTGGTGTATTTCATGAATATCTGAGACCCTTTTGCATTACAGATAGATCAACAATACCTCAGCAAACACCCCAGGGATTCATATCTCTATGCAGAGGACAAGCACTTTCTTGAGCCGAGCTCACATTCTGACAAGTAATGGAATTAATGTTTTTGCTTTGCACACCATTGCCATCGTAACTGATGCAGCACACGACAGTGACCTATAACTTGTCCATTTATCAAATCCTGAACTGAACAGTTTGATGGTATTTTCTATACGGCTGGATAAATGCCTTGATCCAAACACCACTGGAATCAGTGAGAAGATTGTGTTAACGCTGCTGGGATTTAGGCTGAACCCGCAGAGGTAAGGGATTTTTGGAGGGCAGATAATTTTGTATGGCCTTTTGAAATCCATCCTTTTAGACAGATATCCTACATGGAATGCTTGCTAGAGGATTAACAATAACAAATCATCACAACTCATTAGGGCCATCACATGGAGATTCACAGACTTCTATAGAGTTTGCTCAGCGGAACTGGTTATTTTATAGTTTTTAGATTCTTTTTGGGCAGTTTCTAACACCTGTACTGGACACTTATAAATCCTGTGAAGCTAATGATATTCCATTCAGTCCCTGGCAGTCTGCATCCTGCTGAGAATACAAATAGTTTGCAGTTTATGCCTGTGCCTCTTGCTCACTGCTGTGTCAGGAAGTGAATGCATATGGATTCATTTGTTGACCACCAACAACATGGTTTTGATATAAATTGCATTTATGACATCAATTTCCTTTTGTGTAGCACTCCAAATTCATTGAATATTTACACAAGGCCAACTTCAACTAAGGACAGTGCTGAACTAAATTTAGTAAAGGTACAGAGAAAACAGGAGCAAGGATACAACACTTTTTTTTTTTTTTTTTGGGTGTGAGGTCTGCAGACCAATTCAGACCTTCACACATGATACAGAAACTTTGACATCCCAGAACTTCTCATAGCAAAAGTTGGAGTGTTTTGTTTTTGTGGTCCCATCTCATTACTAGACTTTTTTAGAGGGAAAACATCCCCTCATGGTGAGTGACCAACTGAGGGTGACTACTTCCCTAGCCAGCAGCAGCACCCTGGAAGTCATGAAAGCCTGGAATGCTGAGAACCAGAGTCAGGAAAATCACTGAAGTTTCTTGTAAAACAACCAGGCAGATGACCAAGGGGCTGGGGCAAGGTGACAGTAAACTGATCTCCACAGCTGCAGGGCAGGCAGCAGTCAAGTTTCAGTCTGCTGGACAATCTTCAAAACTAATATATCCATGATGAACATTTTCATTCCAACAAATTGATAAAGTCAAATGTCTATTTATACATATGGCATCGATCTCCGTCTGATCAGACATCAGTTTTCTTCTCCACTTGTGTCTCAGAGCAAGGTCAGTTTTGGATCTCAGTCTAGTACTAAACTCATCCTTCTGGGAACACAGCTACAGACTGATGGAAAGTTGTCTTATTTCATAAATTATCAAAGGATTATGTTTTTATTCCACTGTTGTTTAACTATTTAATCTTCCAGCCTCCATTACTCCATTCAATATAATTAACTTTATATGCTTCATTCTAATCTATAGTGACTTCCTCATCTGCATCACTTGCAGCAAGACTGATGTTTTATTATTTTAAACTGTAGGAAAATGTAGAGAAAAGCATAGTGAGAAGAAGACAGAAATGTCTGGCTCATCTCAGAAGCCTCTAAAAAAATCTGAGATGATCCTGGTTTGTTTTTGAAACTGAGTGATTTACCCACTTTGAAATCGGAGGCTAACAGTGAACAGGAGCCATCTCTCCAGCCTCCTACCAGATGTAAATCCCTCTAAATATCAAATTGGAGGGAAGAGGAACCAATCTTAATCCTTTCTAACAAGGTAGGGAAGAAAAATATTTTGCACTTTACATTCATTGCTTTCAGGCTGTGAACTGAACAGAGACATATAGGGTAAGTTAAGCAGCATTTTCATTTACAAATGACTAGGCTATGTGCTCATTTCGCCAGGAAGAAAAAAGAGATGCTTTCTTCTCCCTTTTTTATCCTTTGGAGAAAAGATGCATGTGTATGTTGCAGGAAACTTGTTGCCTGTGAGTAACAGAGGAGAAAGCAGAAGTGAGGAGAAAGTTTCAGCCAAAGGTCAGAATTGAAACAGCACAAAATTACTATAAGTTTTTCATGAATAAATTTTGACTGGATTGCTCCAATCCACAAAACTACCTTTCAGATAATTTCATAAAGGCAAAACAACCTGTCAGCTCTTGAAGCAGAGCTCAGTAAGCTCTGAGATAACCCACAATCTGTGGTGACTGCAATGGGAGCTCTGCAGCTCTGCAGTTGGTGGCATCTGCAGAGGTCCTCCTGGGAAGGACCTTCTCCCTGGCAGGAGACAACCTGCAGCTTGATGTGACTGCTGGGCACAGACTGCTAAACTCCTTTCCCTGGGCACAGGTGTGGTCCCAAGCTGCTGCTGCTGTCATTGCTACCATGAAAGATGCTGTGGAGACCTGGCTTGTCTCAAAATGTCATTTATTTTCTTTTTTGGCACATAGTATGGGTCAAACACACCTGGGGCCAGCTGAGAAGTCCAAGGATTTCCCACCAAAACAATCACTTGCAGGAAGCAAGTTTTCTGTAGATCTTATATCTTGTCTGCCAGGCTCACGTCCCAGATGCCCAAGGGCATTTTGCATAGCAAACACACCTATGTTTAGAAAATTAATTATGGCCCCACACAGAGGTTTGTCTGAATAAGTTCAGATATCTACAATGCAGACACCTCTATGAGCTAGTCAATATGGCCATTGACTACACCATGACTAAATCAATTGAGATTTAGTCAGTGTAAGTCAGTGGTGTCTATGGTGCAATTTATCTCATTCTGAAGCAGACACCTAAAATTAGTCAAGTGCCTCTCACCCTAGAAGTGCCAATTTCTCTCCATTTACAATAACGCGAGCCTGATGGGACATGATCTGATTTCACTCTTCATTTTTTCAGATGTTAAAGGTTAAGTGAGCTCAATTTCTTTCTTGTTGTATTGGTCATGTGCGAACACTGATGAAGCTCCCCAAATCCAAGAGTTTCTGGCTGGAAGGAAGAGAGGTAAAGCTTTAGTAACTTATGAACCAGAGTTTTGTGTGAATTACAGGGTTGGCTCAGCCACTCACAGGGATGGTTGGCAGTTCAATGGCTCAGTGCCCAACTTAGCTCAGGCCAATTGCAACTGTGCATCCCAAAACAGCTCCTGCCCACTTAAACCACCATGGCTCAGGTGGCATTGTCCAGCTTAGAAATCAGAGTGAAAAGAATTGTTTACTAAATTGTGCAGGTACATTATTTTGTCCTTTATTAGCATTTGTGGGATTTGCAGTATTTAAACACTGCAATTTTTTCCCCTTAGGCTGTCAGTGCTTGCTTGCAGCCCAGAGGAGAACAGCTCTGCAGACAGTGCTGTTGTATGTTTTCACCAATTTGTCTGAAGACAGAATTAACTGATATAAGCAATTATGAGACTTGCAAGATTCATAATCAACCTTCTTTGGAGTGACAAATGGATATGTTGTCATTACACTGCTCTCTGATTATCCTTTAAGATCACAGGTAACACTTGGGATGTTATATAGGAATATAAATATAAAATTCATCGATGGCATATTGATTCATACAGTGACTCGAAGCATTTATCTTAGCTCTACTTATTACTTATCATAACTCCAAGAATGGCAGCAGATTCAGCTTCTCTCTAATGGAAAACCTTGTTCAGGTTTTTCTGAAGAGAGATACAAATTATTTGGTAATAGTATTTTGCATAATCACCTGTTTAAATAATTACCAACATCCTCCTCCTGCTGATGTTCTGTAATAAACCTAATGATTTCTGAAAACATTGTATAGCCTTCTCTAACTGGTGCAGACTTGTCAAGGTTTTCTGGTCTAGCAGTCAGCAAAGGGAAGAAATCGTGCTTAGCATGTGTAGGACTTTTTCCTCCAGCGCCAAAGCCAAATGTTCTGCCAAGCATCTTGCTCATGTGTAGTGTTTTCTGCACATATCCAGCTGGCACTGTCCTGTGTCACAGAGCATGTGGGTTGCTTCTTAGATCAAGAAGAGAGCAAAACATTTTGCCTTTGGGATAAGTTTAGTCATTAATCTCCTGAGTTTTCTTTTTTTTTTGTCCCCTCAGACAGAGTAAATATGGTTACTTGATGCTGCTGTTTGAATTTATGAGATTTATATAGTCTTTTCCTGTTGGGGAATTGGGAAATTGACTCATCAATAGGGTTGAAAGTATGCTTAAGTAAACAGCCATATGAAATGCAAAGCACGTTGGGATTTTATTTTGCCATTCCTTTCAAAATGAAAGAAAGTTTGCAAAATACATTTCAGTGGAACACTTTTTTCCCTTTAATTATAGTAACATTTTGCCCTAATGGAAGCCAGTAAGTTTCTACAGACACGTTGAGTGTTTATGGTACAGGGATGGTGGCAGTGCCATCACTTGTGGCTTCAATAGCATCAAACCATGGCTCCAGCTTTGACATCTTGTGGTGGCAGTGGCATTTCCCTTACTGGCTCTGCTTACTTGTTTCACTTTACTGGTACTTGCCCTTTAAATTGAATAAAGATAAGGTGATTTAATTATCTGTCTCACTTTAGTGGAAGTGAGGTCATTATTTAACTGTTTAATATTTTCCTGTGTCAGCATCATTATTTTTTCCAATAATGTCCTTATCTGCTCTTGTGCTTTCAAATTCCTGGGGAGATCACGGGTCCTTTGTAAAATGAACCTTTAAATATATTGACATTAAAACCCACAGATACAGATGAGCCAGGATTAATGCTTAAATCTCAAGGGCTTCCAAATGTCAGTGACAACATGGGAGCTGTGCACAGAACTGAGCTGAAAATTCCCGTGGAAGGTACCTATCGAAAAACACTGATTTTCACTTATTCCAGGCAGTTCACTTGAAATTCTTCCTCTCCAAAATTAATATTTTAAAAGTTAGACATTACTTCAGTTTCTGGGAGGATTTGTTACACCACTGAGTGCAATTATCATTCCCAACCTGTTGTGAAACAAAGTACTTAATGCTAAAAGCAGCAGGGATGCTGGGCGTCCAGGGCTCCCTGTTAAAGCACATTGGTCTCTTTGCACTGGAGTTAATGCAGCCTGTTTTCCTCCAGGTTATATCTTGTGGTTGGCTGTCTGGTGTCTAATGAAGTGTGTGTTCATGTTGCATCTTTTAGTACTTTACAAGCTCTCTTTGTCAGCCAATTTTTGTGAAACATCTCTGAGATTTCTGCTCGTGTTGGATTTGGTTTTATTATGGCAGGACTGTCACACAGTTTCTCTGGCATGCATACACACCTACAGAAAAGAGCTGCTTAACTTCTATAACCATAGAAAAAGTGTTTAAGATGTCTTGGCTGCAAATAATTAAGCTAATTCTGAATTTGCTTGTGGGGTTTTCTTGTGGGGAAATCACTGTTGCAATGCTCAGCTTCTGTATTCACTGGTTGTTGTACAAGTCCATGCTTCGACCTTTGAGGGACCCTCTTGCTGAAGAAGGTTGCCTTGGGGTTGTTGGCATCAGGAACATGTTATGATCATGAATCCCATTGAAAACAGTGTACTGGTTTGGAGGATTTTCTTTTGTCAAATGAGTGCCAGGGGATAACACTTTGTGGTTTGTAACCCAGCCTAGTGATTGCAATGAAACTACAGCAAACAGTTGAGGGTTGTGGCAGAACACTTGAGGTTTTAATGAGGCAGAATTTTGTTGCCTGACCCTAGATCCAGTAGCTTGTCATCTAGTTGTGAGCAGAATAATTACTAGTGCTAAGGATTCATTAAAAAGGTAATTCTCTTTTAAAAGGAACTGCTGTCTGAAGCTCAGCCTTTGGTCTATCAAAGCTCTGAGTGGCATCCAGGGGAAGGCAAGGAGTTGGCAGTCTGTGTGCAGCTCAGGGGGTTGGGATGGAGCAGGGTGGCTTTGTAATCCACCCTGCATTTACCAAAAAAAAAAGCACACTGGATAGAAGCAAGAGGAATTCCCTTTTGTAAGAGCTGCAATAGGACTTATGACTCCCGACCTTTTTAGGTATAGAAAATATGAGAAGACCAGTAATATCTGGCTCCACAGATGAGCACAGACCACATAGCAGGGACAAAGGCAGTAAATTGGATCTAAGATGAGTCAGAGAGGAAAAGCCTTTAGAACAACAATGACTCCAAGAGCTTCAGGGCTGAAGAAGCTTTTGGGAAGATATGAAGAAAAAGGAAATCCTTTGTCCCTTTTAGGGACAATGTCTTCACAGCTTTTTAGCCCCTTGGGCTTGTGGAGGAGTGATTTGGCTGACTGGCAGAAACAGGGCTGTGAAAGTTTTCTGGCTTTTATGTGCCTAGGAGAAGGATCAAGGTCACTTTTTGCCCTCACATTGGTGAGAGACTCACAGCTAAATGCCCTGAGATGGAGTTAAGACCAAGTATGCAGTTTTTTTGAGGCTGGGAACGCATCTTCCTCTGCTGGATGAGACTGCTTGGAGGGAGGAGATTGGAGGGAGGAGACTGTTATTTGGAAAGAGGGCAGGTTCCCTTCCCAATGGCAGTCTGGGCAAGCAGCAAGTGGATAACTCTGGAGAATGCTCATGGTCTCACAGTGTAGCTGCTTACTGAAATGAGACTGTTCAGTTTATAATTTGTTATTTGCATGCACTAATAAAAGCAGCCAGGGGTGTGGGTTCCGCTAGTGGTTTGGTGTCTGGGAGATGTGTAACCAGCTTTCTTCACTCCAGTGTGGATAAAAGTTGGTGAAAAGACAGCAATTTGTCTTGTTTGTCTTTGATGTGCAGTTCAGTGCTCTGGAACAGCTGCCCTCCTGCCTTTGCAGCATCCAGGCCCCAGGACATTGGAGAGGACATTACCCTGACAGTCTCCCAGCTCAAATTTTGGGTATGATTCCCTGACCTTGCTCAATCAAGAGTCCTGTTGGTTCAGAGAACACAAAAGGTTGTCTGTGGTGGGACTTTTCTTATTGTTCTGATCATTCTTTCCCTTTGTAAATCTCATTTAAAGATGCATTTTTACTCTCCTTGCCAGTATGTCTGTGGAAAGCAAGGAGGTTATATTGAGAAAGTAAAGGAGGAAAGCTTTGGGGTTTTTAGATACTTTTCTATGAAAAATATCAAATTTGTCAAGCCCACATTCACTATAGACATGGAGAAAGACCCCAAAATTATAGAAGTACTATTATATACTATGTATTTTTTGTATTTATATAATTGTATTTAGCAGGTAAAGTGAATGACTTTTTAGTAATTCTGTAGGGTAAAATTCTCTTCTGAGCTCAGCAGTTATGTTATTTCCTTTTCTCTGTATATGAGTAGACTTTTGTTGTATCTCATTTAGGGAGGAAGAGGACAGCACACCCCTGCACACTCTGCTCTGGGGGGGCTTTCCTGCACCTTGGGGTCACAGGGTATCTTCTCTCCTGTTTTCTGCTTTTACAGCTTTTTTTTATACCCTTTTAGGGCATGTGCTGCAAACTGGAGGTCCCCAGAAACAAGGATGGCAGAACCTGATTTACATTTCCTGGGGTGCTGGGCTGTCCTACCTGAGGCTGCTCAATGCATTCCATTTCTGTTATTCCAACAACTATTTCCCAGTTAAGGTTGAGCAGTACAGATGAAATCCCACTCTCTCTCTCTCTCTCTCTCTACTCTTGTGGCACTGCAAAGCATATTTCAAGGCACATTTTTGTGCTCTGCCTTAAGAATACAGCACTGACCAGGGGCAAATGCTCCCTGTAGCACTATTAATGTTAAATGAGGCTTTTCATAAATCATGACTGAAAATCCTGTGTTACATTATGCCAGAAATTCTTTTCTAAATGCTCAATGAAATCAAAGTAACACACAAGGATTGACATTTATGTTGCATACCTGCCTAAAAATATTTTACACAGTCTATAAAAAAGTTGAAGAGTATTTGCACACAGTAATTCATATTAATGCCATTAAGTAGAAAGGAAGTATATTTTCAATGCAGGAAAAGGTTTATCTGATGGCTTAATCAAATATTAGAACAAAGAGAAAAGTCTGAGGTCTAATTTTGAAAGGTTGCTCGGTCATATTTGGAAAAGGGTAAATATAACTGCATCTGTCTGCCATTCCAAACAAAAAGGTTGCTAGCTACCAGGGATCAGTAGAAGATTTGTATGTCTCTTTTTGTCTTTCATCTGCCTAAAACAAACAACATTCATGCTGCACCTATAATGATGGAAGTAATAAGGGAAATGGTAATCAAGCAGAATTAAACACTCTGAAATTGTCTAGAGATGAATTACTTTAAGTGAATGTTTAAACTGCATAATTATTTTACTGGAAGATTGGAAAAATCTCATCAGGCACTGCAGATAGACAGATGGAGAGCTAAGGGTTGTCCTTTCCCATGAGTTCAGCCCTTGCTGATGAAAATGGTCCTTGTACTCCACATTCTGAAAGGCTCAATCCCTGTTTAAATCTTTGCACTTGAAGGCTCATCATGTTCATCCCACTTTGGGACTGATCCTCTGCACACCCTTTTCCTCTCACTTCAAAGTGAGAGGGTTTAGGAATATTGGTGCAACTCTCCTGGTGCTCTTGTCCTCCCCTGTCCTATCCCATGTGTAGGTCCTGGTTCCTCTGTGAGGAGAAGGCAGCACACAGATGAGTGCTGGAGAGTTTACAGGGCTTATTTTCTTGGTGTCAGTTTCCTTGGAGAAAACTTGGTGTCAGTTTCCTTGGAGAATGTTTCCTGGGGCAAGGTTGGAGGGTACCTGTAAGGGTGAATGAGCCAGAACCACTGGCTTGAATGGGAGAAACCCCTGCCTTGATTTTCCTTTGCTCTTCACAGTTATTTGCACACTTACCAGTCAGTATGGCAGTAGTCCACACCTGTTCAGCAGAAGGTGATGGAGAATCACACCTTGAGGCCCTTTTGTGTCTTCAGACTGCAAATAGGGCAGGAATGTGTCTTGGTTAAACCTCCCTGGGTCATTTCAGCTTCTGCCAGACTGGCTTAGCACTTAGGTGTGAGGTGAACAGAGAACTTTGGCAAAACATGGATGTCTCTGCCCTGGCTGTCGTGACTGCCACTGTAGAAACTCATTTTATTGAAGGAGAGCAATGTGACTTCAGAAGAAAACCAGTTATTAGTAGCTGCAGTCAGCAAAAGCGTTTTCAGTACTGAGTGTTGGTGATGTTCTCAGCTGGTTAAAGTTGACACATGGCTGGAAGCTTTTCTTGTCCCTGTTCTTTGTGTTGCCTTGTCTGGGAGTACTGAAGAGCCTTCCCTGATGGAAAATTGCTCAGGAAAGCATGGCTAATTTTGCTTGCCCTTTTCTCATGGTATCCAAACATCTTGGAGGGAAAGATGCTAGTTGGCAATATCCAATTCCTGTTATATCCACGTGGATCCACAACACAAAGCTTGCAGCAGAGACAAAGATGTTCTGAATTCTGTCTGATCCTAAATTATGGCTGATCTGCTGTCATCTGAGACATCTTTGCTCATTCAAGCCATTCACCTGAGGCTGCCAGATATTGAGTAAGCCACAAGCAGGACCTCATTGTTCCAGACAACAGCCTCCACATATGAACAGGCTCTAATAATGCATTTGGCAATATTTTTTCAGGAGCACTAGCTCCAAAAGGGAGATTTATATGTATTCCAGAGTACGCAGACTGTGACAATGCACCTGTTCCCGTGGCAGCATTGCTGGCTGTGCAGTGAGGGTGTGTTTCTCTGTTTCTAAGCAGTAGATTACTGTTTGAAATAGTTCAGTGGCCTTATAAAGAAATGTTTCAATTGGGTGAAAGCTCTCTGACCCTCTGTTGTTTTGGTACTCGCCAGATTTCCCTGTGTGGATGAGTCTTTCCTCCCCTCATTCAGAGGATTAAAAAACCTCATTAATATTACCACAAAGTTCTCTATGAGCAATTCCTGTGTGTGAAAGAAAATAGATGGGATAGCGTTGAAAGAATTGTTTTTAAAATTTCTTTTCAGTTTGCTGACCTCCTTGTCCTCTTCAATCATACGAAGCAGAAGTAAACATTTAAATAATAGGACATTTGTGTAAAATTACTTTTTTCTTGCTCTTGTTTTATATTACATGAATCTATCAATTTTCCCTACATAAACAAACAAGATTAATTATTCTTGGATGTTTGAGAATATTTCTGCCTCTTATCATCAAGTCCATTCAAATGATTAAAAAGAATAATAAGAACAACATTTCATGTTGAGTAAAACATCTTTTATTTGGTCATTAACGCACTGTGGTCCTTATGTACCAACACCCTGAGCAATTAAATTCTCATGAGGTAGATTAGCCTTTGAAGGCTAATCAGAAACCCAACAGAAGCATATTTGAAGGGGCATATATTTCAGGCACTGGCTGAAAGATGGGTGTTAAGAGGTAGTTTTAAATGCTGGCTGTTCACAGCAGAAAATGGTTTGTGTCACCAGAAGTGAGTGTGAATCTATTTTCCTTTCTCATGAAAAATGTTGAATCTTTGAGGAGTTCTTCATGCCAAACCCATGATCACTGGAGAACTAAAAAAAAGATTGTGTTTACTTATTTATTTTTCATGAGAAATGAGGAAGGGGAGGTTGAGGAACAGAGTACTCTTGGCAGAGCAAACAGTTTGGTAGTCAAGTCCCTCTCCTGCACTCCCTGTGGATGCTCTGCCTGTTAGGAGGGAAAAGAGCTCTTTCAGTCTCCCCTCAGTGTCTGAGTAACGACCATGCAAGAGCACATGTGGGAAGGTTTTGTCTCCTTCCTCTACTCAGATACTGATTGAAGATTTTGATTTCTCATCTGCAACAAAAATAAACTGGTTTTGGGGGGGGGGGGTAAAAAGAGGGCAAAGGGTCTCGTTGATTTATCATTTCTTAACAAGGAATATCTTGCTGAGCACTTTCCAATCAATTAGCTCTGCTGTTTTATGTGTCCAGCTCAGCACCTAACTTTTCTTCTCTGTGCCAGAAGTGATTTCTGTGGTACAAAGGATGAAAGTACTCCTTTGCTTCTTGAGACAAAGTGAGGAGAGATTGAGGCACGAGCAGCAGCACTTTGTTAAATTGGGATGAATCTTGAGAACTCACTTGGCATCTCAAGAGAGTGACCACAGAGGGAGGCAGAGGACAGTCCCTTCAAGTCTTCTGGAGCTGGGCCCAGTGAGCTTAGCCTAAATCAGCACCACTCCTGCTGATGTGAAATATCCAACCATACAAACAGGAGGACAACCATGCTGTCAGCAACTGGAGGAGATAAAGATAAGGTAGAGTCCCCTCTCCCTCTCCAGACCACCCCCTGGCTCCACAGCTTGGAGGTTTGGGTCTCTTTTCAGAGGGTAAATCTACTTGGCAGTAAAGCATCCTTTTGAGTCAGGTCAGCTGTGAGAGAAGGTACAAGCAAGTTGATACATGGCTGAGCAATGAAGCGCACTGAAGAGGACCACAGTGACCATTTGGGAAGTGTACCATTAAACAGACAAATTTCTACTATTGTGAGAGCACTCAGTGGGTGTCCACGTAGTTTGGGACCATCCCCAAAGTCAGGCAGGCCTGAGAACATGGTGACGTTTTTTATTTCTACATATTTTTCTTCCTCTTACTCTCCATGTTCAGTATTTGAACGCTTCTGGAAACCTGAACTGAAGAACTCACAAGTGGGTGCTGCTGACAGCAGTTTCCCAGTGGCATTCTACAGCTCACTTTGATACATTCAGAGGTCAAAACATCTTTGTCCTCTGTCATATTGCTACTGGACTTGGTCTAAATAACAAAGTTGATGTCTTTCTCTTCTTTTTATTTATTCCTGTCTCTCTTTTGGCTTATGGCTATGGGAAAGGTTTTATTTGGGTTCATCTTCAGTTCAACCTTCATCGATAAATACTACACATGTCATAAATTTACCAAAGAAAACTTATTCTGTCAGCAGAAGCATTCACTCAAGTCAGACCTGCTTGGACAGGTGGATGAGGGGAGCGTTAAGTGACTGACTTCAGAAGGGTCGTTCCAGTAAGTGTCACGGAATTGAATTTAAAATGTCAGACACTTGCTCCCGTTATAGCTCCTGCTGGGCACCAAAGCCTGTTGAAAAACCCTAAAAGACAGCTGGAAAAGGGAGTATTGTAGCAAATGTCACTGTGTTTTAATTGACTGGTCTGAGCAAGGAAATCCACAAAATACTGAGAGGCCAAGTCCTTGCCCTCAGATAGTTGGCTTCAGGAGAACTTGCAGGTGCCTTCAAAGTGCACATCGTGCATCCCTGTTGTCTGAGAAGATAAGAGTCTAATGCAGCTGGTGAAGTTCGGCTTTGAGTTTGACAGGTGTAGGTCTGTGTTCAGCTCCACAGGTCAGAGGTTCAAACTTTGCTAACAACTTTTGAAGAAGCAAATCTCACATGTCTATGTCAGAAATCAGCCCCAGAAGTTTAGCACCAGTGCGTTCTCAGTAATCTATTGAAAAGCAATGATATGAAGAAGGGAAGCTTTTCACCTTTGAAAATGCAATCTCCACACCCTGCTGTACCTGAAAATGTGCTTTAGCAGTGGTAAAAATGTGACATTGCCACCAACATGCATTGGACAGATCTGTTTACAGCAGATAGGGCTCATTTGGCAAAATGCAGTAATGGTAGAGATTCTGAGCATTCAGAGGATGTTGGCTGAGCTAGACTTGAGCCAACCCATCAGGGAGAGCTGCTCTTATTTTCCTTAGGCATCTGTGTCTTCATGCTTGTTGATGATTTTCTCCTAAGGAAAGTAGAGAGTGTGGAAAGATAACTTACTCTGCAGAGAGAAGGCAGGAGAGGGAACACATACCTCAGGTGTGAAGATGTGTTGTCAGGCAGCTAAAGCCATAGGCACGGGCATGTGGAACATGTCAAAACATCTTGACTCGCCTTTCAATCAAAGAACTATGAAAGCTTCTGGAAAAAAAGCCGCCAGGTATCACCTGAGCTAATGTTGCAATGACTTTTATATATAACTAAATAAAAATAAGGCCAGTGTGCAGTGATTACCTATTGCTCTCATACTGTTTTTGCTGAATTCCACACATAGGGAAAAGAAAGTGCATTTGAGCTTTATTTCTAGCAATGATTTTGGGAAGGACTTTCTAATTTCTTCCACAGCACCAATAGCTGCCAGAGGATAAGAAACCTCAACGTAGATGCACCTTTGCAGGACCTGGGGTACATGTAGCACGTTGTGATGTTCATTGGAAATACAGACAAAATAGGAAAGGGCAACATCAGCCAAGGGAATGTGGTGGCAGGTTGAAGGGGTTTAAGCAATTTAGAAACAAGACATTAACACCTATTCCTTGTGAGACAGAGAGAGAAAAACTACTCTACTGTAAATCCTCTGTCATGATGCTGAAATATGTGAATGCTGTGCCTCAGGGCACATCCCTTTAAAGAATCAAAAAGATGCTCTTGCTCCGCTGAGGTTTAGTTCAAATAAAGTTCCAGTTTGGGCTTGTGAAGAATCCAGCCACTTTGCTCCTTTGCCCTGGTCCCTCCTGTGTCACACATGGTGTGCTGGGCAGAAAATTCACACTCCCAAGTGGGTAGGTGGGTGTGCATCTGCTTGTGACAACACTTAGGCCAGGAGAACAGCCAAGAGAACAGCTCAGCTTTCATGTGGGGGTGGAGGATTAAAACAGAAACAGAACCTGAGGGGGTTGGTATATTTTTTATGTTGTGAGAAGCATCAGGAAACAAAAAGAAATGAAAGAAAAATCCACTTCTGTCCCTAACAATCCAGCAGACTGAAGAAACATGGTATGAGAGGAAAGGGATGCCTGGAGAGGTGAAAGATTGGCCCAGGGTCACAGAGCCAGGGCAGGGTTCACCGAAGAGTCAAAGCTTTCCCAGTTGCAGCCTATGGTTTGTCTATTTGTTGGATATTCTTGACTTAAGATGTCATTTTCAAAGCTGAGTTAGCAGCTGTAATTGCACTCCAGTCATCTTTATTGCATTCTGATAGTTTACTCAGGCAGCCTCTTAGGCACAGCACTTTATGGAGCTCTGGAACGGCGGCTGTGTGCTGTGAGGAGCTCCGTTTAGGCTGCGCTTGGCACTGCGAGGGAACAGCAGCCTATAAAGTAAAGCAGACAGGTGGGAGGGCTGTAACACTGAATGTGCTGATATATCAAAGGAAAGGTAATGAAATCCTACGTGGGTAGATCATCCTTCATCAGTAAAACAGGACAGTTCTCAGCAAGGGAGAATTACATTTAAATGTAGCTTTGCCTTGCTAACATTTTTTGGACGTTGTCCCTTCTCTCTTGTCTGCATTGTGATGACTGCTAGACATTCTCTTGGATCTCAAGTTTATTGTGGACAAGAAGAGAAGAAGGTTTTAATAATCTTTAAGGATAAAAAAAAAATAGATCAAAACCTAATTGTTTGCCTACCATCAGTTTTCAAAAAATTGGATAAGGTTGGACCTAGAAGTAAAGATGTTCTGGCCAGTGAGAATGTATGGATGGAAAATACAGTGCTAAATGTGAAGGACAGTGAACATAAGGAGATTAATGTGCTTGGACATTCTGAAGTATCACTGTCCTGCAATACCAAAAGCCAGAAGGGTGAAATTGCATTCAGAGGAACAATTCTATAAATGTTTGCTACAACTGTTGCAGAATAGTGCTGTCATTGAGAGAAAAAAGAAATAAAAAAAAAGCAGGGAAAGTGATACAGACAATCAAACAATAATAATCTGATTGTAATTTTTCCAAAAGTCTTTGAATCACTGTGAAAGCAATGAAAAATCAGTGATGTGGAGGAAGCAGAAAGCGAACTAAAAAGCAACACAGGTTTATGAAGGGACAGCACGTTGTGCTGCTTGATACCTTTCTCTGATAAAGAGATTATATCCATGGGATTTACCTTGTATAAAGAATAAAAAGAACATTTGAGACACTGCCACATGGGAAATTAAAATCAGAAAACATGAGGACCAGTGCAAGAACTGTACAGTGAAATGATAGAAAGGAAGCTTTAGTGGTTGACAGAACCTATGTCAGTCTCGGGGAGGTTACTGACAACCTTTTTCAATAATCCTTGCAAGATCACTTAACAGACAAATAAAGCAGAAATGGTAAGGAAAGATAAATATCTTAGTTCATGAGGTGACTAGGGTACACCAAGGCTATGAAAAGATAAATATCTTAGTTCATGAGGTGACTAGGATACACCAAGGCTATGAAAAGATAAATATCTTAGAAGCTGCACGGGCACGGGCACGGGCACAGGCACATCCAGTAGAGGTAGGTAAGTAATTACACTGCTGTGTAAGGCACTGGTCAGGCATCAGGAATTGTAACATTTTTCTGTATAAAATGTAAATGTAAAATTCCGGCCATCTTAGTTTAAGTGAGGTGAATAACAAACTGACAGGAGCAGGAAAGTAGAGAGGGAAGGAGCAAAAGAGTGTCCTTTATGACAAAAGAAATGAAAACTTTTACAGCCTGGAAAAAGAAGGATAAGCAAGTGTATGGCAGCTATCAACAAATCTGTGGGGATGAACAAATGCCCAGGATGGAGACTCAGCATCAGAGAAGAGAAGATTATTACAGGTGAAAGAATAGACACAGTCTAGCTGGGAATACTCTTTAGTTAAAATTTTCTAACCATCAGAGGAGCAAGGCTCTGGAAAAATTTCTGGATGAGGTCAGGATACAAAACTAGACTATTTTAAGATGGCACATAATTTGTCTGCCTGCAACAGGCAGAATCAAAACCTGGGAAATCCCTTCTTGCCCTGCACTCCTCTACATTAAGGAGGAAGAGCTGATGCCATGGGTGCAAGTAGGGAACTAATCTCCACATGAATCACTATTCACTGTGGTCTGATGAGGATATTTTTCTGGCTCTCATGGCAGTGTTTGAACAGTGGCTGACTGAGTTTTGGTTGGGATACCTTTTGGAGTAATCTGCAAACCTTTCTCCCCAGCCCTGAAACATGCCATCCATCAGGGAATACATCCTGAGCTCCCTAACCTCCAAGGATATGTCCCAAAGAGCTGTGTGTCAATGGAGAGGACAATGAATCATTGAGACATAAAGGCAGTAAGAGATGCTCTGCTTTATGTGTCTGCTGTGGGGAGGAGGTGGTGTGCAAAGTACACAAAATAAACTGTGGGACAAGCACTGCTTTTATGATTACTAAAAACTTCACACTCCATCAATTCTAAGACCTCTGGTCTTTAATCTAATATCTGAGGCTTACAAACAACTTGCTACCATAACTCACTAAAGCTTCATGGCTCTCTGGGTCAGAAATGCAGCCCTGGTGATTAGAATTCAGTAGATCTCCACCTCTTTACACCACAATTGGGTCTGACCATGCAGCCATCCTGGTGGCCTTTGGCTTGGACAGTGTGTTAATTTAGGTACAGCATTAATATCTGCAGTCTAACAAAATTATCGGTTATCTGAATAATGTTATATGAAAGGGAAATGCAATTTCATTTAGAGATCTACAGGGATAATTCAGTGTTCCAAATAGCCCCTTGGCAGATCTGCAAATTAAAGGTTACTTTCTTCCTCCGCTTAATAACAGAGCTCTCCTTGATGCATCCATCTTAGTGAGAAAATAAAAATAAAAAATTTCAAAATCTAATTTAGTAGCTGCCCACATAGCACTTGGGTATTTATAAACAAATAATATCTGAATTATTTCAGCCTTTAGTGAATCTACAGCTATCACTTACAGAAGTAGACACTGAGACTTTTCTTTCTGTGAGCTGGAATCAGTGGCTCATTCAAATGCTCCCCAAACACCCCCTAAGAGCTTGGCTTCAGACACCTCACTGCATAGGGTGCTACTAAAAATGGTCAAAGCCAGGTTCATGATTTTAATTTAAATTGGTTTCATGCAGTGTTTCAGAGCATATTTACAGACATATCCCAAGATTTTCCTAGTTAAAAAAGATAATAATCTTGTGAAAACAGGTCTGTCCCTTCTGCGACATGCAAAGAGCTGCCAGGTCGGTCTGAGCCCCATCCCACCTACCTTAGACATTACTGGGAATCTTGGATGGTCCCATAAGAAAAACAGGAGGGAAAATTAAATTTTGTAAGGCAGTGATTTTAAAGGTACAAAGACTGAATAAGCCAAGCTTTATTTTCAGTGATTCTCTTAAACTGTGCTGCCAATAGTGGCACAGCCTTCCTTTGGAAGGATTTCAACACATCTTTCTGCTTGTCTGGAGGTAGCACTGAGAGAGAGGAGCAACTCTTGGGAAGCAGAAGGTGCAGCTGCTGGCAGTGAGCAACTGTTTCTTATCCTGGCATTGAACACTTGTAAGCTTTGTTCTTGTGTTGAATTCTGACCTGAGCAATTTGTACAAACAAGTCATAGAATCATAGAAAGGCTTGGGTTTGAGGGGATCTTAAGGACACCCCTTTGCCATGGGGAAGGACTTTTTCCACCAGACCAGGTTGCTCAGAGCCACATCCAACCTGGCTTTGAACACTTCCAGGGATGGGGCAGCCACAACCTCTCCAGGCAACCTGTGCCAGGGCCTCACCACACACTCATCAAAGAACCTCCTCCTAATTTCTAATTAAATCTTGTCCCTTTTAGGTTAAAACCATCCCCTCTTGTCATATCACTGTCTGCCCATATAAAAGTTGCTCTCCTTTTTTTTATAATCATTTGTATGAAAGTCTTAGAAGAGTTAGAGAGACATTTGGAAACCTATCTGAATTTTTTCCATGAAGATGGGAAAACATAAAAAGAGACAGAACTCCTTTGCCAGTGATAGTCATTACTGGAAAAAATAATATAACTTTTGGAATAAAGAATCATGTTCATTAACATCCAGGCTTCTACACCACAAATTTTTGCCAGCATACTTACTTTGCTAGCCAGTGTGATGAGGCTGATTTCCTCTTCACCTTGGTGTCCTGGCAGAAAGCTCTAGTTCACCAGAAGTTACACTGCCATTCTAGTGAGAGTTTATTTGAAGATGACTGGATGGTTGGAGGATAAGCACTGAGACACAGATTTTTAAAGGGCATCACTCACCTTGTCTTCATTGTCTCTCTGACCACAATATCACTTTGTCCACCTTCTGTGCTCAAGCAACAAAGCTTTGCAGTAGGATCCTGCAGAGCCCAGACAACATGAATCTCCTGAGCATTGTGTCCCTTTTTTCTTTGTGTCCCTTCCCATCATACCCATATTTCTGAAAATCCCTTGCTGCAGTGCTGAGTGAAAGTATTTGATTTGTGTTGGTCTCTTGCCTCCTTTCTGGCCCAGCTGTAGGGGACTGCAAGCATTGAGAGCAAAAAACTACCCTGTACCCTGAGCTTAGAAAATCTTTAAAATAACCCAGCCCACTGCTAGAGTCTGAATAGAAGGCCACAGAGATTCCCATTGTCGCAGTTGAGCAGCTAGCAGAGTAATGAAAGCACCAGTTCTCAGTGGCAAGAAGGAATGACCTTTATTGTTTTGATTTCATCATATATATAGAGTATTCAAAAGTCACCCAGATTGGTCAGTCAGAAGCCTTCCCCCAGGCCTGATTGGCCAGGCCTGCACTGTCCAAGTTCTGGGACACTGTTCCAATAACATCCAAACTTTATCTTTATTTATAAAACACAAGAAAATTTCTCATGGGAAAAACCTGTGCTAGCCACATCCCATCTCAAATAGATATTTTTTCTTCTCATAAGCTAACCAATGTACTTAAAAATAATTTGTGATTTCTTTTGGTAAGACTGTTGTCTGCCAGAAAAAACAAAAAATATTTTGTGTTATTGAATTTCCTCAGTTTTCATATTAGTTGTTGGGCTATAGTTGCATTTGCACGATTTAATCCATCCTTGATAGAAAAAGGAATAATTTGCTCTTAATTCAGAAGAGTGCCATGTGGTACTACACAATAAACCCCTAAAACTTCACTAGATATTGCCTTTTTATTCCTTTAGAGAATGTTTCTGTGTATCAGGCATAGGATATTTTCTTAACCACCTTTGCTTAAAAATTGAGATTGGTTAGACTGCCTAAAACCACACTTATTTAATGACACTTTAATTTTCCTTATCCTAAATTAAAAGCATGCTAATTTATTACGGAACACAGCTCTCTGCATTCAGGAAAAAGAGGATGGAAACACAGTGTTGCTTCCTGCCTGTGGCATTTCCTTTCCTCCCTGGGATGTAAACTCCTCTGGGTCACTGTCAAACAACATTTCTGCAGACTTTTGCTTCTCTGCTTAAAACTGAATTTCAGACCAGATCCCAGGAAACACTGAACATTTTAAATTCCTGTTGAAAAGGATGTGCACTGTGAGAGTCTTAACACCTACTCAGGTCAGGTACTTCTTTGATTCTGCTACAAAAGAGGGAAGCTGTGAGCTTCAGTTCCCACAGAGTTATTCAGTGTTTATCTCCAAAGGGGTACGACATTTGAAGCTCAGTAACAACCATCTATTCTCCTAAGCAGACAAAGCTAAATGCAGATTTCATGGCAATGAAAATACAGAATTTCCATTTCATGCTTGGAAGAAGGGGCAGGCTTTGTATGACCTGATCCAATTTCAGAGACTTCCTGAACTGATAGATCTGATCTGATCCAAACTAGCTGCTGCTGCCCTTGAGTGCCTGCAGTTCTTGCTGTCCTCTTGCTGCTTCTGTAGTTCTTTCCTGAAATCTGATCCTCTGCACTTCCCTGTCCCGCAGCACTGACTCCATTTTAGTGCTTTGCAAAGTTCCCCCTTCTGCCCCGTGTGGGTGCATTTAGGAGCCCACATTACTGATTTAAACTCCTATCTTTGACCACTCCAAATTCTCATGTCTTCCTATCTACAGCATCAACACCTCTGCTGACCATCCCATATCAAAACACTTCCCATGGGGAACAGTCCTGCTGGCTGGTAGGGATTACCTGGATAGCAGGATGTAGGAAAGACAGCAGCCATTTAAAGTGATTGATATTTTTTACTGTGGTGCCATGTCACTGTGTTCAGCCAAGTTGCTCCCACACTGATACAGCTGTTCTGTGGCACCAGCAGGGCTGATCTGTGCAGGGCCAGGGGGAGGTTGTTGGTTTGCCCCTTTGGTTTGGGTGACTAATTTTTCCCCCCAGATGAAATCTTACTTTCCCTTTCCCTTCCTGCCAGCAGGTACTCACATACAGAATCTGTTTTTGGGGCAGGTCCCAGGTGGCACAGGGCAGCTACCCAAGGGCACACAGGAAGTCTGTGGTAGAGCAGGAAATCAACCATCCGCCAAAAAGGCAAGATTTTTTTCTCATTCTTTTAGCTCAGGGCCCAGGCAAAATGCCAGGTCCCATGACGGCTGCTGAGAGGAAAAGAAGTGACTCTTTGCTGACTTCATGATAGTGTTGCTGTCCTTAGAGCAGGAAGAGAGCCTGAGGCTGTCGTACAGGGACACAAGTGTCCCTCCAAATCTGCAGCTGTAAAGTCTTGGATCTTTTCATCCTCTAACATGGATGAATATTGAGCTGCTGCATGGAGCAGTCAAGAGCTTACTCTTGATGATGTGCATCAAAATGTGTGACTGAAGCTTTCCCAGCCCCTATTACCAATCATGAAACAAAACATGGCAACCCCAATCTCAGTTTTTCCACATTTTCAGAAAAGGATGGGGCATGGAAATCTCTCCTAAAGCTGCACCCTATTCTCCCAGCCATGGGTTTAGGAAAAGGGACAGCAGAGAAAACGTCCCTCCTGCCCAGAGTGGCTCCTGCAGAGCAGGGTGAAACCCTCCCCACACTCTTGTCCACCTCTGCCTTCCCTTCAGGCAGGACAATGCCATGACCTTCAATGCAACCCCTCCCCAAGTGGCCACGAGAGAAGCCTGAGTGCTCTCCCTGCAATGCATCTGTTCCCACCAAGAGTGTGGTGCCTGATCAGGTGCTGCCTTGCAAACTATTCCTCTCTTAATAAATTATTGATGAAGCTTCTCCCTGACAGATTGCAAAGCCAGAGAGCCTTGGGCAATTCTGCTCCTCCCCCAAAATGTTCTAACACTTGTATTTATCTGAAGAACATATGCTTGCTCTTCCTGATGACTTTGCAGCTTTTTGAGTTGTTGTCTTCTTTGGGAGCACAAATGTTTTGGCTCCCTGCAGACAGGAAAATCACCTTCCCCTTCTCTACACTCAACTTTTCATAGTGTTTTTGGAATTTAATAGGGAAATACACTTCTGGGGATGTGACTAGACTCCTTACTGATGGATTATGAAGTTTTTACTTTGGGCTGACTGTTGGTATTGTTATAAATGCTCAACAAAGAAGCAAGTTAACATAAAACTCTGTTTTGTATTTTAGGAGTTTCTGTACAGCTGCACAACTGAGGAGCCCATGAGCTTTGGATTGTTCAAGTTTTATAAACATGAGAGGTTCCCAGAACAGTAGGAAAACATCATTGTAGTAGAGTTTTTCAAAATATAGACTCAAACTGACCACCTTGGAGTCAGCATGGCAGATATGAGCTTCTTGTCAGTGTGCCTGGAGGGGCTCTGTGCCCTGAGTCATCCTTGTGTATCTCAGACCACTGAAAACATGAGGCAGAACCATATCACTGCTGGAAACCGAGTTCCCCAGGCATACTCTGACTACAGGAAATTGCCTTGGGGGTATGTTAGCAGCCAAAACCTGGTTTATCTCTGCCAGCAGACAGATCAGCCTTCAAAGGGCAATGGAGAATATATTTTATTGTTGGTAAAGCCACATGCAGCCATTGCTGCCCCAGCCACAAGCAAGGCTGAGCTGGGCTCAGGGCACTCTTTGCAGTGCTTGAGCCAAACAGTGAGGTTTGGGGCAGGGAGGTCAGATGGGCTCATGCCAGGTTAGGCAACATTTGCTGGGCTTTACTGAGTGCTGGAAGTTGGGTTGCAGCTTTTAGAAAGTGGGTTAACCATCAGACTTCCTAATTTCCCTCAAGTCATCTTTCTAAAACTCGGCATCCTTTTACTGTGCCAGAAATATTTAAAAATATTCCCTTTTAAGTCAGCAGAATCTCCTGATATTTCCATATTTAACTTCACCATTATTTTTATCTGCTCTGTTTTTGCTTCTTGAGTCAGGTGGAACTTTCTTGTTCTCTTTGAAAGCTACCAGTCTGCTTTTCTGTTGGCTCCACTGGCTTCATGGAGAGAACTCCTTTGTATTTGCCAAGGAAGGAGGTGTAGAAAGGTAAAAAGCAGGTGGAGGTTGCAGGTTGGTCAACACTTTTCAGCACTGTTTCTGTGAGTTCTGTTACATATGTTCTCACTGGAAGAATCCAGATCTGTCTCTGTCAGTCCCTGCATGGTAGGAGCTTGAACCTTTAGGGTTTCCTTTTTAAATTTGACATTATTTTAATGTCCATAAGTCATCAGTTATCATACCCCAATGGCCATTTTTTTCCTTGCACCAGCAAAAAATATGAGCAAGTTTTTCTTCAGTACCTTTGTCCCACTGTGCCAATCCTTGTTTTAGGATATGAAGTATCATCAAATTGATATAAGACTGTTGTTTTCACTTTATTTTTCACTATTACTAATATAGACTTTGAAGCAAAGGGTATAAATACTAATTTTTTTTTTCTTCTTCTTTTATCTGACCTGGCAGTCTGGCTCAATTCTTGGTTTGTGGGTAAAACTTAAGGGCACAAACTATTAACCTAATATTGTTTTTACATATCTCCTTTGCTGCCTGAGACCTGCATTTAAAACTTTCCTCCATTGTGAAAAGCAGATAGGAAAATCATTGACTGCTGGCTAGAATGGATATTTCTAATTAATCTTCATCAAAGCTACACCCAGCTCACCCTCCATAATCCTAAATTGCAACCATTGGCTAAACACTTGTGAAAGATGGTTAAAATTGAAAAGAAAGTACCTGGAGTGTCCCAGGGCAACATCTGTGGTAGCAATTATCTTCCTGGTGAAGTAATCCCACCTCTCAGCTCTCAAAGGTTATAGCTTTCAGTGACAGGATCTTTTAAAGTCTTCTGTCAGGATTTGGAGTTTTCAGAAGTCTTGCACTCTAGTTAGGATCTGCTTATACAGCTTTTTGGTGCATTACCAATGAATGCTTTTTAAGTCACTACTGAAATGATCATGTGAAGGGCAATGACAGAAGTGGGACCACAGATGCCACCTGACCTGTTAGAGATATTGCAAAACACTGTGTGTAAGTAACTGTGAACGCATTTTCTGGGTCCTGGTTTTGGGAACAAGAGACTTATTTCTGAAACTAGTATTGTGAGATTAGTCTGAATTAAATCCTCCTGCCCAAGCATCTCAAAATAAGACATTTTCTCATTTATTGAATGGAGAGAAGAGAGGTGAGACAAGAATTTCCAAAATTTCTGGACCACAGGAAGGTCTCAGTCCCAGGTGTACCTCACTCCTTTGAGCCCTTGGTGAAAAGTTTGCAAAGGCAGCAGTGGTGAGGACCTCTGGGGTCCCACAAACCATGACTGGGGGAATCACAGAAGCTGAGCCTCATGGAAATGAGCTGAACAAACTGAATACAAACAAACACTGAATAACAGTCATGGTGAAGATTTTGAATCCTGAAACACAGGTGCTTCATTGCAAGAGCTTTTTCAAAACTGGAAGACTGATTTCACTGCTGATTTTGTGCCTCAATATCCTCAATAATGGCATGTTGAACTGTGGGATAGGATGGAAGACAAGGGTCAGCAGTGGCCCATGCTGGCATCACACACAGCACAGGGCAGCACTGGGGAGATGCCAGCTGTGGTCTGGCAGCAGTAAAGCTGCTCAGGCTGAGGTCCAGCTGAACTATCTTGCATTCCCACAGGGTGTATTAGCTCAGGGCATTACAGATCTACACCATTTTTATTTCTGGTGCTTCCTTGGTGAATCTCAGGTCTTGAGGGGCCACTTGGTGGGCAGAACTTTAGGAACTTTTGGGGATGATGTCCTTGAAGCTCGTGCTCTTCTTTGGAAGGCATGGAGTGTTATTTTGCAAAGATGACAAAAAGGGTTTCTAGAAGCTTCCTGATTCACACAAAAACAGTGCCACTGCATGTTTCATTTCTGCACTGAGCTCTGGAATGACTAGTTACAAAAACATTTCAGTTTGTGGAACAATAGATGAAGGTGTCACTAGAAAGAGGTGATTTGACCTAAAAAACCTCAATTAAAAAAAAGATTCTTACATCACCTCTGTGTATTGTGTTTGCAAACTCACAGAGGCAATGAAACCTAGAGCTGAAGGAGAGGTTGGTTGGGAACCTTTTCATGGATCATGTAGCTTTCAAGACTGTCTGGATGCCTCTCTGAATGCTGACCAAGGCAGTTTGCAGTTTTGGACCTGAAAAAGGGACAAAGGAGTTGTTGGTTTTGGGTCATTAAGTCCAGACATATTTCACCTCTGTGAGCATTGTAAATCCTGTTCAAAATCTGACAAACTCTATTTTGAGATCACCCAGAATGCCTTTCCTCCATTACTAGTGAGGCATTCAAAATTCTCACTCCTCTAACAGAAACTGCCATATGATTCTCAATCCAAATTTACTGACAGCTAAGTCCTTGTTCCAGCACTTCTTTTAATAGCCCTCCCTCTAGGGTTTATATCCAATCCATCATCTCACATTTTACAGAATGATCATCTCTCTTTCATTTGTTAAACCAAGCAAGTTAAACGTAAGATAAATGACTTTAGGGTGAGAGGAGATCAGACTTGCTGTCTCATGGAATTGCACAGCAAATCTTAGCCACCTCTTTCAAATCATCTTTTTTGTTCTAGAGCACAGTGATCTGAAGTTATGAAGTATTAAATAGAGGGATTTGTTTATTCCTACAGGAAAATACCTGCCCTGCTGTACCATTACTGGAAATATCTCGTCTGAACTGTCCCTGGCTCACAGTGATTACTTTCATGTTAAATTCCCTCTTCCCCCCAGCCTTGCTATTTTTCTTGTGGGACTATTCCCAATCTAGCAAGCTTTTTATAGTTCCTGCTATTGGGGTTGGATTTTATGTGCTGGGTCTGTTCACTACCATTCTGGGTTAGGGATTTTTCAGTACCCTGGGTGTACTGAGATCCTTGGACTTTTACCTGGGATAAGACTGTACTCTTCTACCTGTGCTCCACTACTCTGATTGTCTGGGCTTTACAAGCAATCCTGCCTCTTCTTCCTTATTAAAACAAGAAACATAATGCTTATTTCATGTTTTATCTAGAACTTTTGTCCCCTCCTAACCCATACTTTTCTCTTTTATTCTTCCTTTTAACAAGTAGACACCTTTCACCAGAAATAGCTCAATTTGACTGCTGGGGTTTCTCATCCTGTTGACAGCATTAACAGATTGAATGTTTTGCTAATGCTTCTGAGGTGATGGTCCCAATTTGTTTTTCTTGCTCAGTTTGGGTTATAGGAGTCACTTGGTAAAAGTGAATAATCAAGAACTCTTTACCTGTGAGCAGAACTTAATTGGTAGTGGAATAATTTAGATACAGTACCACAGTGCCCTTCTGACATGGGATGAACCTTCACTTTCATGCTCATTGATCCACTTTAATACCCATGGCATGCAGATTGCAGCTTCTATCAGAGCTCTGGAGCCCACCATGCACAGGTCACTGTATTTGATGTACATGTCACTTAACATCCCCCACAAATGGCTGTCCCTTGGTTTCTCATTTCCCTGACCTCCACCTTGTGGGACACGCAGGCACAGTTTGATGGGTGGACAGCACCCAGCCTGGGAGTGCACCTTCCACAGAGCTACTACATGTCACCATGGCAAAATTAAATGGTCCTGCCTTCATCCTGTTTAATCATGTGTCTCAATTTTCTGAGCATTAAAACCATTAAAAGTATTTTCATGTAACTCTAACTGACACATTTTTTTTTCCTTTTTGGTGATTAATGAAAAGAAATAGGGTGAAATTAAATACCTCTAAAATGTTTTGTCAGTTTTCCCCCTATGTTCCAACTCTGCTTTGCACTGACTGACAAATAAGATGCATATGAAATTAAAATCACCAATGAATAACGCATTTCTCCAGGAGAGCGTGTAAAGCCAGGAAGATTGTCTTTCCCATTTATGAATTTAAAGCATGAATAATTTAGCAATGTACTGGCACACTAAATATTTATTTGTGGTGCTGCTCTGAGCAGAAAAGATTTAAAAAGGCACAGAAAACAAACTTGACTTTGACCATGAAGATATAAATAGAAGGTTTACATGCTGACTTAAGAGATTTAGGAACATGTACCTCAGTTGCAATAGGATTTGTGCTACAAAATCTCCATGTTTCTTCTGGAAATGTCCTCTAACATCCTCTGTGGTTCCTAGATATTGCTTTGGTTTTTCTGGATGTGCCTTCTACTTCTGGCCCTTTTTGAACACAATATGTGGTAATACTCTGGAATCAGCACTTCAGCTGCACTGGTTTTAATTATAAATACACTTCATGCAATTAAAGATTAAATCCCCCATCCCTGACTCGCTTTTCTGAAATTTGGCTAACAATCAGAGCACTTGTTTTGCTGTGTGCAAGGCAAATCACGATCAGCTCTCCCTGGAATGAACGTCTGGAGGGAATATGGGGCTGGAAAAGGAGGATAGAGGAGTCTATTTGCTGTAAATAAAGAGGAAGGAACCTGGGGATATGTTTTCCACCATCCAGTTTCCAGAGATGAAAAGCAAACAACACCTAAAACCCCTCAGGCAACCCAGTGTCTCTGTTTTCTCTGCCTGTTCTCAGCTGTCTCCATTTGAAATGGTTCTTAGGGCAACATTTCTGAGTTACTGCTCTGAGTCAATTTACAGTGGTGCGTGAAGGGGCAGTGGACAAAATGTTCAGACACAGACCCACTTGAAAGTATTTGGCTTTGTCTTTCATACACCATGATTTCAAGAAGGAGCTGACTGCATGTATTTTTAGCTAGAGACAAATAGCACAGGTAAAACTGTAAAGAGAGATGATATTTTAAATAGGGAAGCACAAGATGCCAGAGCTATAACTGAACATCCCAGTGTTTGCATTCTGAGTCATATTAGAAGTATCTTTTCAAAAAGCTTTCTTCATATTTTTTATTTTTGCAGATCCCTTTTTTTTAACAAGCCAATCATATTTTTTTCCCTCTGCAGAGTGGTAAGATGAACACTGCATTTTCAAGCTGGTAAATGAGCTGAAATGCTGCATTTAAAACCACTTACTGCCAAATTCCCACGCAGGAGAAATACCCTGTGAGCCTAAGAGTCTGCCCAGAGCAGAGTTTGGGCAACTCAGGCTTCAAATGCAGCTACTTCCCAGGAGAGGCACAAAAATGTGAAGTGTCAAAGAGATGGCTTTCTGAAAGAAGAGTCCCAGCTAGGGGTTAGGCTGTACATGTGGAAGGCATTGTCTGGAATTCTCTGGCCTGTAGTACAGCAGATTGCTGGAGTCAGACTAGATAATAACTAACAATGGTCCATTGAGGTTGCATAAGCCATAAGTGGCATGAAGATAGGAATGTGTGTTTATGTTAGCCCTGCAAAAACTCTTTGAAACCATCAACAGCATTACAAAATCAGGCATACAGAGGCTAGGAAAAGCCAGAATCAGGGGAAGACTACTAATTTATGCACAGCCACTGTGATTGCCTTTGAATGTGATAATTAATGATGCACATTTCTTTGTGATGGAAGGGTTCAGTGGGAAAAAAGCTCTCTTCTGACCTGTCCTGGCCAAGGCAGTGGGACATCTGTGTCATAGGGCTGCTTGGAACCCCTGCCTTTGGGTTTGGGAACCCTGAGAGCAGGGAGATGGGCACAGGGCTCCCCTCTCACAGTGGGGTACAGATCAGAGCCTCCACACATCAGAGGGAACAGAGTTAGATTTTCTTCTCGACTCAGTGTTCCAGCTGGTAATACTCTGAGCTCCACCCCTGCAGAAAGGCTTATGGTAACACCCAGTGCAGCAGTGCCCCAGCCCATCAGTGGACTGGACCTCAATCCTCAGCTCCCAGCTGGAAAACAGAGGCAGGAGCGTTTTCTTGTTGTAGAGGAATGCTGTGAGCTGGAGAAGTCCATTCCTGACAGATTGCAGCTTGCTCAGAAAGCAACAGTAAAATAAATTAAAAATGTCTCATACGAGTCTGTCAGCTCCTCCACTGATCTTCTCCAACAGGTAATTATAGCACTGTACACTAAATTAAATGGTGAGTTTGTCCAATAAAGCATAAGTTAATTAATTTTTACTTATTCTCTATAAGATTTGTACTGAATTCATGTTCAAAGGACAATGCCTTAGCCCACTGCCTCAAGTGTTTCCTAGTCTCATTGTCTTGGTTTAGCTACAACGAAATCCACCTCACTCTGAAGCTTCTTTCATTCACTGGCCAAATGTGTAAAAAAAAAGTGGGGTTCTTTACCCCACTTTGCCTGGTGGTAGGTGGCTACATATCTAAAATAAGAATCATGGCCTTAGTTTACTATTCTGAGTATAATTTTTTCCTGCTTGAATTCCTGCTTCATTCGTGACAAAATTTCAGGCTCTTTAATTATTTGACACGATGAGTATTTTCATCTTCACTTCCTAACTCTGCACATTTTAATTTCTTCTATCCGTTTTAAACAAGTAAGTGAGCATTTGTTTTGCCATTTGGAGCAAGCAGTCTCCTAGGAGCTCGAGGGAGTGCTCATCTTTCACCTTTCACCTGCAGCTTGAAACAAACTCAGCAGCATAGGTTGATGCCAGCAGAGCTCACAGTTTCCCACCCCTCTCCTCTGAAGCCTCCTTACTTCCTGCACAGTCATCTCTTCAGCTGGATGAGCTAAAGGCACTTTCCTCAGTATAAAAGTGCATTAGCTGATGCTGTTTATGGATTTCCTTGGCAAGGGGTGCTGTTGCACTCATCAGTGTGGGAAGGTGGTCACTGTCACACACACAGCAGGGCTTTGGGCAGCCAGGCTCGTGGCAGCTCCTGAGGGGATGCAGGGTGACAGTGACCATGTGTGGCAGGACGTTTCCCCCTGCCTTCTCTCTCTCCCTGCTAGGTTGCAGAAAATAGATGACTCAGATTAGGTTGACAGCCTAAACTAGAGCCATCTGAAGGCACCCAAAAGTCTAAGGTGGAATGAAGAGAGAATGTGAAGAATTTTTAGTGACCACAAAGCTTTTTTATCTTTTTTATCTTTTTTATCCTATAAAAGCTCATGAAATTTCAGAAAAGGTAGAAGCTTTTCTACATGGACACAGAGAGTGAGGAAAGCCTCTCCCCAGAGTCTGGACGCAGCTCTGTGGTAACTTCTTGCAAGATTGAGAGCAGACTCTAATGTATCCCAGCACCAAAATTAGATTTTGGTAAGATCATTGGTTTCCTAAATTGTATTATTCCAGCTAATTTATAGGTACCTATCTTAACTTGCATTTCAGCTGTTTTTGTAGTTCAAGCAAGCATTTCTTAACTTGTAATTTTAACCTTTTTTATAGTTCAAGCAAGCATTTACCCCATAATTGCATTTTAGCTATTACAGTTTTGCAATTATGCATTCGTTGTGTGTGCATGTATGTCAATCTGTTCTTTGCATGTATGTTTGTTATTTTCTGTGTCTAATAAATGGTATTTTACATCATATTAGACTAATCGGCCAAATATCAAAGAATCTTGCGAATGGGACCGAGTCTTGGGGAGTTAGGTTTCTGTCTCCCATGCAAGACACCATGGTGAGGAATGTCTTGTCCATCCACCTCCTCCCTTTGCCAGCTGTGACTTTTCCCTGTCCCCTCCCCATGGCTACGATAGCCTGGCCCAGGTAATCCCTGTGGGATTAGGGTAGGAAATGCATCAGACTCTGTGTTCTCCCTCCTGCTGCTCAGCCTGGCGCTGCTTTCTCTGCTGTGGACAATGCTGAAAAGCCCAGCCCCAAGCTGCTGCTGGTTTTTCTTATTTATCTGTGTTTTGCAAACTCAAGGTCTCACAGGTAGGCTCAGAAATGACCCTTTTGAGGTAGGACATACTATTTTGTCAAACTCTGGATCTGGGTCCACGATACATGCCCAGTAACAAAGGAAAACTGAGATACTTACTACCTGAGTAAAATTATTTCAGTTGTGAAATCATTTCCTTTGAGATAAAGACTCACCTTTCTGCATTTTGGGTATATCAATCTTTCTTAAGGGCAACCTGGATTTTGTAGGATGGATGACTATAAACATGTAGAAAATTAATATATGCAGTGTTGACTGAAGGTCCAGTCAAAGTGAATTCAAGTGTGAACTTAAACAACAGAAAATCAATTCCTGAGCCACAGTTTGCAACTGTTAATCAAAATATAGAGTAACTCCTGCCTATATAGACAAATGTACTTTTCTCTTATTTTGCACTGATAAAGATTATATTGCAAAAGGTTTATCTACATCAGAGTGATAACTTTTTTTCCCTTTCTGGGGAGGAAGCAAAGTGGTTAATCTGCAGCTTTCTATGGCTTTCTGGGATTAAAAGATGAGGAAAATGCTCTAAACTTTTAGTGAAAGATGAACCAATGACAAAGATGTAAGAGAAACCCAAAGCCCACAAGCAACTTTCATCAAATACTGCCCAATCAATAAAACACTAAACAAAAATTAGACACGTGGCGTAAAAATAACTCATTCAAGATCACTTTGGAAATTGAACTAAAAATAAAGATTAGGATTTTTTTGGGATTAAATGGTTTAATTATTCTTTGTGGGTTTTTTTTAATTGCAGGTGGTTTGTTTGTTTCTAATTAAAGTGTCTAATTTTTAATTTTTAAAATTCCATTTTAAAATTCCATTCAAATAATTTTTTTTTCAAATTTTAAATTTGAAGCATTTCTAATTTCAGAAGTGTCCAAAAAGCTAAAATTAGTCTGGTGATTTAGTCACAAGCTAAAATAGTAGCTGGGGAAGGTTGGTGGGAACAGGGGAGTGGATGAAGTTGTCCATGACCATGGAGGTTGTCTCCTGCTGGATTAGCTCATCAGAAGGAGTTAAAGCAGTAAAAGTGCACTGGTTCTGGCACTTTTCCATCACCTCTCTTTTGTAGCATCCCAAAATGGATGCATTAGCTGAATCTGATTTTCTTGCAGTTCTGTAAATATAGAGATCCTGAGCGTTGCAATGGATTGGCTGCTTTAAAGAGAGCAGAATTCGATCCTCTGTGTGTGGCTCACTACCCTTCTGTGGGTAAATGCTAAAGAAAGTCAGCTCTTTTCCAAAAGATTCATGCCTTTCCAACCCACATTCACTAATTGATTGCTCTCTATAAATTGTTGTAGTGTTTGAGATAGTTTTACTCTTTGCTGAGGTTTCTGATTCACTGCTTTATTTGAAGTGGCACTTTCTATTTCAAGGCACTCTGATTCAAGCACTTCTGAGCTTACATTTAAAAGGTTATTTTGATCATCATTGCCTTCATGGAAGTCACAATGCCAAGAAGATGCTGCACAGGTTGGGTTTGTGCTGCTGCTTTCATCACCTGAACCGTGTTCAAGCATCCCTACTTGACAAATATCTCAGAAATTCAGGACATCCAAATGGCTTTCTGTTCCCTACAGTTTCTGGAAGAAAAGTTATCTTTGTTTACAAGTGGAGATGGAGAAAGGCTCTCAGCAGCTTCTGGCTTCTCCCTTTAGAATGGAGTGAAGAGCCTTTTCTGCAAATACAAAGTGTTCTGTGTGGGCAGTGGAGAATAATGGACCAGCTGGAGGCAGAAATGACATTGCTCTGGTGAAGAGGAGACAGTGAGTAAACTGAAGAAAGGCACTGAAGAAGATGGAAATACAGTGAGGAGGCTTCTCTCTGATGGGGAGAAAAGTGATTGAAAAATGCACAGAGTGAAAAGAAGAAAAAATGGTGGGGAAAAGATATTGTCAGGATTATGTGGGGATTATGACTGGGTTAAATGAGATTTGCCAAGACCAGAGCAAAAGGTATTAGAATGACTATGTGATGAGAAGCAGATACCTGTCTGATACCTTGCTTAGTTTTAATTATCTTTTCAGTAAAATTACAGCTAAATGCTTCTTGCAGTTAAACTCCTTCTCTGTTGATAAATAGAACAGTTGTGGCATGGTTACAAAACACGGTATTACTGAGGAGAAAAAGAAGAGGTGACTGCTATTAGAATGGCATTAGGGTGGTGCTGAGGTTTCTCAGCAGCAGTGATGTTTACAGCACTGTGTGAATTGTGTGCTGCAGTGTCACTGTGTCCACAGAGTGAGAGGAAGACAGATGAGTTAGAATCTCCTGCAAGGAAATTGAGTGGTAAGGCCTGTCCTAAACTCCCAGGAGGAATCACTGAGAGAAGGCATTTGATTTCTCAAATTCATAGCATTGTGGTGTTGGAAAAGACCTCCCAAGGTCAGCCAGCACATTCACTGCCCAAGGCAGGACCACCTTTATTGATGTCATTCATGTCACACTTGTTCTTGAAGATGTCCAGTGCTAAACACTCCTGCACTCCCCAGACATCCCATTCACTTGCTTATAAAGCATCTAGAGATCTTTTTTTCCCCCTGGTTTACACTCTGTTGGCTATTAGTAAAATATTTCAATCTCTTCTTTTAAATGTCACTTTGTAGACTTGATGAGAAGACTTCTTGTCATGACTGCAGGGCACAGCTGTAATTCTTGTTGAAATATATTGCAACAGGGGCTCTGCTGGTTTAGGGGCCAGGGTTTAGCAGATGTGCCCATGGTGGAGTCCAGCACCTGCATCTGGCATCATGCTGTAGTTATACTGCAATTTGGGAGCTCAGCAACAGCATCTGTCCCATAGATCTCATACAAAGACCTGAGATTTTTTTTTTCCTAGGAAACACAAAATTGGAGGCCCTGTCTCAGCTTTTTTAAGCCAGAAAATAGGGATTCAAATGTGATTTTACTTGGGCTGCTGTTGGGTTCCATGAACCTGCTGCACTCCTTAAAGAGTCAGAGGGAAAAAATCTGCAAGAAAACTCTAACTTGAGTCACCTGAATGGTGAGAACAGTTGTCTCAAATTTTTGTGGTATATCCTTGTGAGAGCAGAGTTGATCCAGTCCTCATGCTTCTTTCTTTTTATTATATAATCACTACTGTAAGATTTCTTGAATCTTTTGTCATTTTGTTATTTATGCAGAAACAATACATTACATTCAATAAATTCAGTAGTCCTGTTGCCCCAAACCAGCATTTTCAGCATGTAAAGAAACTGCAGAATTAATCCTTTTGGATTTGTGCAGTTATAGGAAGAAATTACTTGTGTGCTTCAGGAAAAAGGAAAAAAAGCCCAGGGGACAAATATTGATCTTCAGTTTTCATGTAAGATGTGAGCTCCTTGCATCAAGAACTCTGATTAACTGCTTGTCTCTACAGCACTTGATGCAGTGCAGTATTGCTGTAAATGAATTCTCCTGGCTATCATATTCATAATGTTTTATGGGAACCATAAAATTACTTTTGTTTCTCTCCTCCATGATCCAGTGCAGGCACATGAAAGGCAAAATACCAACACTACATACATATTTAATGGACAGCTACTTTTTGTAACCATTGAAAGGTCCTTCTAAAATATGAGGAACTCAGTGCATGTTTCAAACACAACTGGTTGTTACACACTTGCCTTGAAAATCTGAGATCACTGGAAAATCTGAAATAGCAAGGACTCCATCATTGCACTTTGGGTGAATTTTGAATCAAGAAATGGTAGAGGGACCCAAGGTAACAGACTAAAACACTTTGGAAGCGACTGGGGCTTTCTTCTCTTCCTTCCACCCCCAATACACACTGTTATTATCAATACTTGGGAATTTGTGTCAGGTTTCTGTACTTGCTCTATCTTCCCATGGTTACCTGGACAAGTTTTAGTCTTTCATTCATGCAGTCAAAACTGTCTTTAAAATAGGCAACAACTCCTTTTGGGGGAAAGTACTCTGGTGGGGGTAACAGTGGGGTACAGTTTCCTTTCTAGACTATATCCTATTTGATATCCATGGAAAAGTATTGTGACATCCTCATGCCTCATTTTACCCAAGAATAAACAGAGATATTAATGCTTCCTTTTCTTTTGGCAAATTGTGTTGTTTGCTGATGAAAAAAGTACATAACATTATTGTTGTATTATCCTTGTTATTATCAATGGTAATACAAAAGATTTCACATGCATTTTAGGGAGCAGGAAAATAAATATACACCCATCAAAAATCCCAAAGTTTTTCTTTAGGCACTGGTTGCTGTGAACAGGAGGATGTGGAGCTATCTGAACCTGGCTGAATGGAGCTGTGTGTCTTGTGCTGTCCTCAGGCAGATGACTTCTGTCTGCTGCCTGTGGCTGGGACAGAATTCCTCTTTCAAACAGACACTGAGCACTACCAGGATATTTCAGAAGTGTATTGAGACAGTTCATCCTGGAAAATGTGATTTCACAGCCAGTAAAACATTAGACATGGTAATAAAAAGGCTTAATATGTGTTGTTTGTTTTGCTGGCAACAGTGATTTTTCTCTTATTTTATTGCACTCTTGAAGCTGAGCAGAATGAATTCTCTACAAGATTTTCTGAGCAATTTAGTTCAGATTTTCATCTGAAAGATTATTGTTTCTTTGTGGACAATAACAAAAGAAAAATCTCACAAAAAATAACTGCTTCCCTTGGTTTTTGACATGTACAAGCACAAGCCCCAGACAGTCCAGTCTTGGAGTTTGTCTGAAATAACACCCCAGGAAAAAACCTCTTCAAGCAAAAAGTGGTGCCTTGGTGTTGGCCTGCAAAACTATCAGATAAAGGTTCTAGTTTAATTTCTGTTTCAAAACAGCCTAAACCTGCACTGCTTTCTGCCCCAGCTGCCTGCCTGCCCCAAAAGCAGAGCCCAAAGACATGGGTGCAGCCAGAGAAATGAGGCTCCATGCAGAGAGGCTCCCAGATTGCACAGCCCAGGGCAGGGGGAGCAATGGAACCAGCACTTTCCACAGTGATATCAAACTACAGAACTGTGTTTTCAGGCTTGCAGGCAATTAGGCCAGGACTGCTGAAATCCAGGGCATTAATATAAAGTGTAGCTGGTGGTGATTTACATTAATCTGGGGGCTGTGGTTGTGGCAGTTCAGGGATGGCTCTAAGCTCAGTTTGGATATCTCTGTGAGGGGAGAGGCAGAGAGCCTAAACATCAGCCACCCTTAAATGGACTGTGAAATGTGAGTCAGAGCCTTGATTTAGCTCTTTATTATGGTGGAGAGGTTCAAAGTGAAGCATTACATTTTACCTTGGAGCTCTCAGCAGTGAAGGCAACAGGTTGGTAACAGCAAAAGCCAAGCACGGGGCAGTGGCATGAGAATGTGTGCCTCAAATATAAAATTAAGCATTTTGCTCACCTGAAGAGTGCCAGTTATCTTTTATGACGCTTCCTATATTTTCCAGTGTCTTCTTACTTTCCCTGAAAACAGGAAACCATAGCTAAGAGTTTTATGCACTGAAACTCTCAGTACTGTGTCTGTGTGGAGGCAGCACTGGGGCAGTGGAAGTGCCTACAGGCACAAGGGGCTCTCCGGAGCTGCATATCTCCCTTGTTTTAATGGGTAACTTTTGGGATCCAATCAATGTAATCTGAAATGGGGTGGACCAAAAATAAAAACAGCAAATCAGGAGTGAAGTGCCCAGAGAAGCAAAATTGGGGTCACAACCTGCTTCTTTAAAAGCATCCCTGAGCAGGTGGACACTCTTCAAGCAGTTCCAAGAGCACCCAAAACTCTTCAGACCCAGTGGGAACCAAATATATCAGAGAGAAAAAAAAGATCCCTTGATCAAGGACATCAAAGACAGAAGGCACATCTGAAGGAATGGGAACAGATGTGTGACTGCAATCCGTCACCAAGAGGATGCTGTGAGCTGTGACTCTTGGAAATGTCATTGTCTGGGAGTGAACTGAAATCTCACCTGTCCAGTAAGAGAAAAGCAAGAGGCTCTGGAATCACAAAGGATTTAATGTTTTAATCTTAAACATATTTTAACCTTTGGGTTTAATAGCAGCCAGAAGAGCTGCCACCCATTAATATGGCTTATGACTAATTTGTTTTTTAATCCATTTATTCTCCTGGCTCCTATGATATATCACAGCAATGAGTTACAAAATTGAAGTGTGGTAAGGTGTTTGGCAGGCTGCTTATTCTTGTGGCCTATTTGTCATACTGTGAGAAACAGTCAACAGCTCACTCTCTAAGTGCAAAAAGCCTTCCTAGCTCTTCTTTTCCTTGTCACCTCAGGGCAAAGAGAGCTTCTGTAGGGTAGGAATTGTGGGGCAGTTGGGATCTTTCACCTGTATTTTCTATTCCTTTGAGTTTTTTCCCATCCTTCACTGCACTTTCATTTCTTTTGCTGCTATGCACTGCCTTCAGAATACAATCAATCACATTTCATTTATGTTTCCAGTGGGCTTGAACACATTTCAATACTTCAGACTCTCCTTTAGAGTTTTAGTTTTGTTCTCCTGTTGTTCATCAGCATTTCCAGCCACAGAGGCTTACAAAATGAATTTGGGCTGCTCATCATTTTTTAACATGCTCTGTGTAAACACTTCCAGCTGGCTCAGTGCACAGTCCCTGAAAAGTCCTGGAGCCAGACACAGTTTTCAGTGGACATGAAAAAAGGTGAATTATTTCACTATTTACCTGCTTGTAACTTATCAGCTTCAGATGACTTGCCAGTATATAACTTTGCCACCCCATTTATCTTTTCCAGCTACTTTGTACAGAGGTGTCTCTTTGTGAGACCCTGCAGAAGATCTTCATCTGCACCTTTGCAAAAGATGCCTTTCTTTGACACCTCCTTCTTTAAACCAAAGCAAACCAGTTGATTAATGAGAAATGTGCCAGCAACACACATAAGGTGGATGTGGATCTGTTGGAGGGAGTCCAGAGGAGGATCACTGAGATGGGCTGAAGTCAGACTGAGAGAGCTAGGTTTGTTCATCTTGGAGAAGAAAAGGCTCTGGGGACAACTTAAAGCACAGTCCAGTACCTAAAGGGGCTGTGAGGGAGCTGGAGGGGGACTTTTGACAAATGCATGTAGTAATGGCACAGGGGAAAATAGCTTTAAACTGAAAGAAGGGAGACTTAAATTCAAGCACTATCTAGATGAAGGTACTAGTTATGGACACAACAGCCTGTATCTCTTCTCTGAGTGATGGAAAATTCCCTCATTATGTATTGATAGAAAGGCTGAGAGATTATTTAGAAAGCATACAATGAAAGAGTAAGTGGCTGTATGCTGATCAAGGCTCTGGCCTATTGCTTTATAACAGTTATAAAAATTGAAATGTTACTTACTGTTCACAATAATGCCTCTGAACAAGCAGTACTGTAAATTCTAAGAAAATGTGCATCTCCTAATCAGACAAACTTCTTGTGTCTACACTTCTTATGTAGATTATTCTTCTTATATGGCTTACTCACACTCCCTCTAGCCATCAAAAAATGCATTAACTTTGAGCTGAAATGAGCTGAGTTATTTTTTCTTGTGTCCTAACTTGTGAAGGCTAAACAGGAAGGGATAGAAGTCGAATCAGAGCTGTGTAGTTTCTTGCATGTGTGCCCTCACTGTGTGCACAGGTGGCAAAAGGAGCAGATCTCTGGCAGTTCTGCTGTATGAACCATCTGACAGTACAAACTACAGGTGCAAATCTGAATGTAGAACTCCTTTAACTGACAGGTCTATCCTATAGATCATGCTTCTAAATAAACCCTCTCCTAGCAGGGAAGTGGGGAAGCTGAACCAGGTTAACCTTTTTATGAAGAAATCTTGGCTCAGTATCCCTTGAAGTAAATTAAAGTTTAATGCCTTTTTTTTTTAGTTGTTGCTCTGTAGCTGTGGAAACCTGAAATTGTTCAATGGAACAATCAGTATTCTGTAGTCTTGGAGTCTTTTCAGTCCTAGTATCAAACAGGAGTAAGAAATACCTCCCAACAGATACTTAGTCATTGTGAAAATGGTGATGAAATTCTGTGCTTAGAAAATGCAAAAACCTTAGAACACCTTGGAGAAATGTTTTAAGTTTTTGCAGGGAAAATCAGTTTAGTCTGGCCCACTGGTGCATTATTTACAGTGTGATAGTTCTGATTTGCCTGTTCTTTCAAATATTTAGCAATGGAAAAGTTTGGACAGGTAAATGCTTTACTGGGGAGCACTAAGTCACTCTGTGGCAGCTGCTTCATGACCATTTCCCAGGTACAGGCATTCCTCTAAGGGAACTTGACAGTAAATATGAGGAACCTGGGGCTAACACACTTTTAAACTTCTGTTCATTCTGGTCAGTTGCTATAGAGTAACTGGTGTGGATTTGGTAGACTAAGAAAATGATCCATATTTCTGTATGAGTGTTTTTAAAACTGTTTTCTAAAAGTCAGGGTCCCCTCTGAGAGCAGCAGTACTCTGAAGTATATAGTAATGCACATCTCAATTTTATGAAATAGATTTTTTTTTCTTAATGACCAAAAGACGTATAATTTTGCTCCTGTCTGGCTGAAATTTCAGAAGGGGAATTTTTACTCTTCGCCTTGAAGTGTTTATGGGTCTGTTCTATGGCTGGTTTTATGGCTACTGTGTCAAAGGTATTTGGTGATTGCTATTTTGATGCCCAGCTGTAAAAGCCTCACAGGCACCTCATCTGCACAATTTCTGGAAATCCAGGCCAGTGCAACATTTGGGGCAGTTTGCAAAAACAGTTAGAAAATGGCAGTCTCTGTTTGTGGTGGATATAATTTCACACAGTTGATAATAATAGAGTGGAAATGTCAGGGAAGATTGTGACTAAATTAGACACAGATCTGTCGGGTGCTTTGATGCCAATTTTTTGCCAGCATCAAGGGGATGTCAGAGCAGGTGCTTTACACCCAGAGTGGAAGTCTGGTGTGCATCCACCTCACATCCATTCCATCCTCTGTGGCTGAGGAATTGACCATTGGTGGGGAAAAGGAGAAGGCAGCAGTGCTGAGATAGCTCCTGCTGTCCAAACCCTGTTAGAAGGAGGTGTCTCAGGGGAAATGGTTGCAGTAAATTGGGTTTGTTCTGGGAATGGCAGGCAGTTAATCTGGTCTCTGCTTACTAAATGTGTTTGCTGGGATTTCCAATAGAGAAGAGAAGGCTTTTAGTACCACTCTGTGCAAAGTGCTTGTTTCTGCAGGGAAGCAGACACCAACTGGAGAAATTTGTTCCTCTTCCCTCCATGTTACACCTGCACTCTGTTTCCACAAAACTCCTTTTCTACCATTGGGTATTTTACTCCCTTTCATCATGCCCAGCCTGATATCTCTTTGGTTTACTTCCCAGCAGAACAGAAGTCTTAAATGTGAGAACCTTTAAGTACGAAAGGGTCACAAGCCAGATGCAGATTTGACTGCTCTGCCTATGCTTTTATGTGTTGCTTTTGTCTCAGTATCTTGAGGCTGAAGTGTTTACATTAAGGGCATATTATCTGCTCTCTACAATGTAGGTGTCAAATTAATTTTGGGACTTAGGTCACAAAGTCTTGATGCAAAAATCACATGGAAAATCTGCCTCTTCTTTTTTGCTCTGTCTCTCCTCTTAGTTATACTGCAAAAGGAAAAAGGAAAATGCAAGGCAGACATGTTGAAATGGGATGAGACTAAGAATGTGTTGAAACTTTTCCCTTTGGAGATATGAATTCGGAGCATGGAAGGGGTTGAGCCCCTCTGACCAGCTTAAAGGCTTCAGACATTCAGAAACATTTCCTTGGCTGCTTGTGACAGTCTGAAAATATTGCCCCATTTGGAGTTTCTGAGCTCCAGGAGTTTCTGAGCATTGAGCTCAGTGGGAATGAAGGCAAAACATCCCACAGCCCAGTGCCTACCAGCAGACAACTGCCAAGCAGATCCCATTGCCAGATGCTGCCTACTTTGCTTCTTTTATCAGCCATCACCTGCTTTTATACACTCAGTGATTAATGTAGGACATCTCCAATCCTCAGGCAGAAGTTGTTGCAACTAGATTAATATTAAATACCTTTGGCTTATTAAAATAATAATTTTGCTTTTGCATAATTAAGATCTTTAAGGGATTATCTATATTTTTCCCTCTCCATGTGGCAGCCCTAAGAGCTCTGTAGTTATTGATCACCAGGAATCCTAATGGAACCACAAGAGCCTGTGATACATCTCTGATCTGTCTCTGCATTGCTAATGAAGGCACTTTAAGCAAATGAGATTAGCTTCAGCTTTATGTAGCTCATATAGAAGCTTTGAAAATATATGAAATTAAGGTCCTCCTGATAATTTTGACATTACTAGAGATAAAAGTCTTGTCATCACCTGAGGTAGCATCCTAATTTTGTTTTTGAAAGCTGCAAGTGTAAACCTGTGTCTGTTCTGAGTCAGCACTCCAGGTTTGCTGTGTTCTGCAGTAAGGAGAGATCAGCAGGAGATAAAGGACAATGATAGCACCACAGCCTCAGGCTATGGGGCAGTGGAAATAACGGCTAATGATGATCACAGAGTCATAGAATATTAAGGGGCTAGAAGAGACCTTAAAGATCACTTAGTTCCAATCCCCTGCTATAGGTAGGGACACCTCCCACTAGATCAGGTTGCTCAGAATGTTATCCAACCTGGCTTTGAACAATGTCAGTGTTGGGGCATCCACCACCTCCCTGGGGAACCTATTCCAGTGTCTTACCACCCTCACAGTATAAAAAAAAAATTTCCTAATATCCAGCCTAAATTTTCCCTCTTTCAATTTGTATCCTTTACTCCTTGTCCTATCCCTATGCTATAAAAACTTGTGTCAAACTCAGCCCCGGAACAGTCTGTGTTGTGTGTTCCATTTCTTCCTTTGAGAAATAAAGCACTGTTCACTTCCAAAGTGGATTTTTACTCAGAAAAGTAATACACTGTGTTCTGCTTCTGAGTGGAGGGGAAGATTGGAAATAGTGGCTGCACATCTACTAGCAGAAAAGGAAAGAGGGAAAGGGGGGCTTTGCAATTAGTCTAAGACACTTCAGGAGGACCTCTGGAGTGGTAGACACTCAATTAAAGGCTCAAAAGGAGCCTTTAATTATATTTCCTATTTGGCTGTGGTGAGATGAAGACCAACTGGGAGGCCAAACAAGCAAAATTTGTCTGTAGATGGTGCAACAGGACTTCTTGGGATTGACTCCTCTGACAACTGAACCAAACTCCTCATGCCCCAGACTGGAATATTTAAGTTTTATATACATTTCTGACAATGAGGGCTGAGTTATGACCTCTAGTGTGGTGGCAGTTCATAAGCCTCTTGACACTGTACATGATCTCAGAGCCTGTGTTAAGGGCTTGCACTGTCCATGCACATTTTCTTCAACCATCACTGACTCAAGTCTTTATATTTCTCACTACTACATCTCTAGGGTGATAAAAGGCCAAAAAAAATCCTTAAAGATTACCAGGTCTTTGGATACTGTGGTAATAAAGCTCTGTTAGTCACCAGAGGAACTGTCGGTAGTTGACTGAGGTGATACAGCAGGAATGGGACAAGAATTTATTTTTAGATAAGATGTTTTTATCCATTTTAGCAACATTTCACACTAGTTCTCTGAACCCTGAAACTCAAACAAGGACCATTTTAGAAATTAAAAATGTATGGCATGAGGCTATTTGATGCTGCCATTAAGGCACTTCACTGCTGTATTCCTGGATCATCAGGGGAGGAGGAGGAGGAGGGGTGCCCTTCAAATCAGCACGTTGCACAGCTGCAGGGAGGGAGCCTGAGTCCATTTTACTCAGGGAAAGAGGTAGTGGTGGCCAGCAAGAATTGCCTTATATAATAGAAATGGCAAACAGCCTTTGGGTGTGCAGTCAAGAGGGAGAGGAGCCTCTGGACATGACATGTCAAAACACTTAGGAGATTTTGCCACTGGATCTCAGTCATCCAGAGACCCCAGCAGCAGCAGAGACTTCCCACCACATAAATTTAATTTGCTTTATGTATTTATCTATTCTTTGGCTTTGTCTTTTCATCTCTCTGGCTGTGTCCTGGTGCTCTGTGACCTCTAATTGCCTGAGCAGATAGCTTTTCCCTGACTCTTGAGCCATGCATGAAGAATAGTCTTGGAAAAGGCAAAGGCTGGGCTAACAATGCACTGCTGTAGGGTTGGTGTGCTCAGCACTTCCTTTAAATTCCTGCTAAAGGGTTTTAAATGGTTCAAAGACAGCTGGCTGGAACAAGGCTGCTAACTCTGCCTTTAAACACCTAAATGTAAATGGCCTGGCTTGTGAGAAATGATGGACACCCATGGAAATTTCCTCTCTTTCTCTGGACGCATTTGGGGAATTCTCATTAAAAAACTGCAGTACTAATTCCCACATCTTCCAGCTGGTTAACCCTGAGGGCTTGGATCATTCCAAAGGACTGAGCTGTGTGACCTTTCTGTTGAGTACAATGTTTTTCTAATGTGATCTGGAGCACAGGGCAAGAGGACGTCAGGACAAAATTCATGCCTGAATCACTAACAGAACTGGAAAGAATACACACAGCTGTAATAGCTTTGTTTCTTGCTCTAACTGTCTTTGTGGTAAAGCATGGCTGATTATGGGGTTTTGGTGCTCCTTATTGCCATCATTTTACTTTTTTTCTGCAAAAAGTGCCACATTCATTCTTAACGTGGTTGTCTACAAGAAGGGAGGTCAGAGATCCAGTGTAAGACAAGGTAAATATCTTTTATTTGTCTGCAGGTCCTTGAGCACCTTCTGGAGGAATGTGCAGCTCTGAGCCAAGGTCCCACCAGATGGCAATGGATTGGCTTCTCTCAGGGTTTGGTAAATGCTCCTCAAGACTTCACCCATGAAAATTAAGCTTCTACAAGTACTACTTACTGTTAACATCACATTTTGGTATCAGAGAGACATTCCCAAATTAGTATCCTTGGATTTGACTGAAACTTTCTGAATGTTTTGACCATTTCCAAGAACAGGTTTAGGTGAAAGATGAAGTTATTCACGTTAAAGAGAGACAAGGAAAGTATCTCTACTGTAGGCTTCAGTAGGAAGATTCTGATTTCTAGAAGATAAAAAAAAATCACATTTTAAGAACTCATGTCCATGATTAAGTGAGGGATAGCTCACTATGATATGACACCAACACCATCTCTTCCCAACTCAGTGTTGCCCTGTGCTGTTTCATCCAAAGCTCACAATGATATCACCTGGTGTGCACATTGGCACCCTGTGCTTGGGCTGGCTTAAGTCCACAAGAAACTCTCCTCATGCTTCCATTTCACCCTGAAATTTGAAGCTGAAACAGCTTTGGTCCTTTCCCTTTGTAGTGGCAAAACACAGAAGCTCCATTTGCTATGAAACTTGTGGTATGGTACTTCTGAGTCCAGAGAATCCTGGAATGGTTTGGGTTGGAAGAGACATTAAAGATCAGCTTGTTCCAAACCCCCTGCCATGGGCAGGGACATCTCCCATCTGCCCAGGTTGCTCCAAGCCCTGTCCAACCTGGCCCTGGACACTTCCAGGGCAGTCACAACTTTTCTGGGCAGCCTGTGCCAGGGCCTCATCACCTTCACAGGGAAGGATTTCTTAGTAATATCTAATTTAAGCCTGGCCTCTTTCAGTAAAAGCCATTGCCCCTTGCTCTAGCACCATGTGCCCTTGCAAAAAAGTGCCATGAAACCCTGAGGATGGGAAGCAGGAAGAGTTGCACTGTGACTGCAGGGCTGTTAGCACTGCTGTGACAAGCAGGTCACACTTAGTTAAGCAACCTGTTCATTTTCACTCTGCCTGAACAAGAGGTCAAGAGAAGTTCAGTGTAATTAACAGCAGAGAGATACAGGGGATGGAAAAGTATGAGGCAGTGTTTATTTAAAGAGCTATAAACCTGGTGAAAAAAAAATAATTTTCCTACCAGAGAGGGAGCTATTAGAATCAGCTTTCGTTAGGAATATTTCTGCAATAAAGTGTTGCGACTCCATAAAAGGGTGTAAAACTGTCTGAATAAAACCCAAGCAACAGATTTCTGAAGCCCAGGAGCCACAAGGGACAGGAGCATCAAGCTTTGTTCATAGCTCCCTTGAGCTCATGCATTTGTGGGAAGCTGCATTCCCACAAATGCCCAGTGCACACTGATCCAGTGGATGTTGTCATATTGTCCAGTGGCTGAAATGGAAATTTAGGAGTCCCAGTGGGGAGCTGCTCTCCTGCAGGGCTTGTGTGAGAAATGCTGGGAAGCTTTTACAGCTCCTGGAATACCTCAGCACACTGCCCTTCATCACTCTGTTCTGGCTGCAGCTGTACCTTGTGGTAATAATGTGAATAACTGTAATGCCATGGTTGATCATGGTCTTTGACATGGGTTTGACTGATATTGGTCCTCGACGTGGGTTTGCCAAGATCCAAAGGTTTTTGTGCAGTGAGGCTGTCCTCTGCTATGGGCTGTTCCTCCCCTCCTCTCCTGGGAGCAGTCTGGAGGGGCATGAGATGGATCAGAGCCACAGAGCTCAGAGCAGCAGGGCTTGGCCAGACCTGCAGGCAAAATGGGCCTGGGGGGATGCACAGAGCCCCAGAGCATGTGGGGTGCTGTCAGTGCTTCCCCTGGATCTATCGAGCATTGCAGCTAGCATGCAAGAAAGGACAGCTCTGGATAATGACCCAAAAACTACCTAAATAGCACAATTCCAGCAGGAGCACAGCTGGACTTGGCTAGTTTGAGATAATATTTTAATTCAGAGCCAAAATAAATGTTTGAACAAAGGCTATATTTTTTTTTTGTGGGATGCTCTTAATCACCTCTCATGCCCCTGAGCTCTCTCAAAATGCTGGTGAGCACAGCTCTGTTACTCTCATTGGGTGTCATTTTTAAGGTCCCTCCCACACATTATCAATCATATCCTAAAGTAGTTTTCCTACTTTAAAGCACCAGAAATTGATAGTAACTTAAAAAATGCTCAGTTGAAATTATCTGCCATTGAATCTCTGCACCACAGGAGGAACCCTGAGCATTCCCTCGTGGGGAAAAAGAGTGGCAGAGACAGCATGGGATGAATAATGTCCTTTCCTGTCCTGTGTTGCTGAGGTGAGGAGGCAGAGAAAATTGGGAGTGAAGTAGAGCCCAGGAAGAAGGGAGAGGTGGGAAGAAGGAGCTAATGATTCGTAAAAAGCCATTGGTATTAAGTTATTACAAATCAAATCAGAGTAGGATAATGAGAAATAAAAATAAAGCCGCTCCTGTAGCTCCTCTGCTACCAAAACCTTGCCATGCAAACATAACACAAGTAATCACCTTTCAAACATAACATGGGTTGAAAAATGATCTACCATTGTGTAAAGTGGACATTAACTCCTATCCATGAATGAAATGTTCTTTCTAGTTAAAGAATTTTTCCTGCCTTTGCTCCTTTGAAAGCGCTTACCACAAACTTTGGTTCTGTAAAAATAATAATTATTACCATCCCAATCAAAGGTCACCCAAATGTAGGAAGTAAAAAATTTATCTGAAAAAGGGTTTTAAAGCTGTGGGTTTTGGCTCACGGTCAAGGAACATTTTCTATTATGCATCATTATATGATCTTTTGGATTTGCAAGGAGAGTACAAATACTGAAATAAAACTCTTTCCCTCTAAAAGCTTAGATTTCTTACACTGTTCTTTAACATTATAGCTTGGTGGGATAAATTTCTAATTAAACTTTACACAGCATTTTATAAACCTCATAAGATATTTTCTGTGTCGCAAAGTCCCCTGATCTTGGGAAAAAAGGCAAATCATGTAGTTCAGGGAATATAGGAACCTTGTCACCTGAAAACAGACCTGAAAACAGACCTGGAACCCACCTTGTTTAATATCCTGCCTCCAACACAAACACACAGGCAGTGCTTCAGAGGGAAGCCACAGAGTTTGGCAGGAGACAGGTGGATTTGCTTCTCCACACTGTCCTCTAATCATAGGTGGTGCTTTAAATCATGAGGGTGAAGTTCTAAAATCCTTGATCATGAAGCTCCCTCAGGATGGAGGAGATAGATGGAAGGGAAGGCTTGAAGCTCACAGGAGTCCTGTGCAGGGGAAGAGTTCCCCATCTAAGAAAAATTCTGGGGATGAGGTGCAGACATCAAGACTTTCCACTGATCACACATGGACACTGCAGGAAAGACATAAATTAATCAGTTCAGCTAACACCGAGATTCTTTTGTAAACCTGGATCAGACCTTCTGGTGTCCACTTCATGACACATCCTCCATACAGGACAATAATTTTCCCCCAGACAGGAAACTGAAGTCTGTCTTGCACTTGGTCCTGCTCTCAGAATCCCTTCAGCCTGAGCCCCAGCTGGGATGTCTAATTACTGACATGACTGAAGTAATGAGAAAGCTTAGGTGGTTGGCAGATGAGAGTGACAGTGCTCAGCACCAGCCAGAACTGAGCCCTTGCATGATCTTACCTTTGTGGCAGAGATATCTTAAGCTTAAAAGCCAATGTCTCTCAGAGACAGATTATTAGATAAATTTACCTCAGGGAAATATTTATGGAGGTTTTCCATGGGGACTCACAGTGTCCTGGGTTTTGTGTGTGCTTTTGTCTCGTATCTTCTTAAAAAGAAAGAGATTTTTACTTAGAAAATAAGATTTGAGAGTGTTCACATCAAATTCTCCTTCCTTCGGGGTGCTGCATGAATGGTTGGCAGGTAGGGGTGCAAAAGATTTAACCCAGATGTGTAAAGAGGAAATGTCAAGTCAACTTTTTTTTGAGAGAAAAAATGTTTTCCAATATTTGTTTCTTCTGCTGGATTTTATCCTGAACAGCCATGACAAGAACAAAAGGCTTTCCATAGCCAAGTTCACATTTCCATTTGTAATTGCAAGAGCAGAGGAAGATGGAGTAGAAAAGCTTTAAACCAGAATCATGTGGAGAACAGAATTTCCATACTGAGGGATGTGTAAATTCCTCCATATTTGCTTGCACCTACCGATGAAACAAGGTTGTGTTTTAAAATTTTAGAAGTCCTACAAAAATCTGATTCAAAAATTCTGGAAATGATTTTTTTGTCATGGTTTCTATGAAAATAGATATGTTGTTTGGAAGCATCAGTATTGCAAAATATTGATTAATGAGGAAGTACATAATTCTCAAAGCCTCCATCAGAAAATATAAACTATTCTCATATTCTCTAGGAATAAAAACTCACCTACTCCATTGATTCCTCTGCCAGCCTCCCCCATTCTCCTTTCCTCACAGAGTCACTGAAGGAATAAAGTTAATTATAAATCAATGGTCAGCTCCACTTATTACTGACCACAACACCAATGGGCAGAGGGTCAGGGGGATGTGTCCTCCTCAGGTGCTTCTGGACTCTACATGTGGCTTCCATCCCACAGTCCTGATAAAGCTTTGTGGATGTTAAGTGTTTTAAACTTCAGCTCTTATTTACCTTTTATTTGCCTCCAACGAGTCAATGGGAGTTTTGCAATAGATGTAAAAGGGAGCACCTCCCACTTAACCAGAATTACAGTGCACTGGCTCATTATTTATTTCATTGTAAAAAACATAAAAGGGCATCTCCCCCACAATTAGGATAATGTTGTGTGATTGTTCAAATATGCAGTAGCTTCTACTGTGTTTATAGACAGAGTAATTGATATTTATGTAGTTCTCAGAAGACTGCATTTACTCCTTTGTGGTTTAAAGGGCTCTATATTGGTCATTATAAAGGATTTGTGCTTTCTCTAGGAATCATAACTGTTGTGGAACATCTGAATCACTGTTGCAGAGGGCATATCACTGGTGACTACTGGATGATTGATCCAAAACCAGTTTATTAAAAATTAATTTGATGTCTTTCATAATGTTGGCTCCAGTGCTGCTTTCTCTGAAGTCCTGCTTCCTTTGAAGTTTTGTCACTGTCTTCTTCAATATCAAGATCAAACACTTCTTCTGCATAAGTGTTGCCATTCAGGGCAGTGCTGTGTGTGACCTGTTTCCTTGATGAAGATTTTCTGGTGACCTGTGCAATCCATCTGTGTCTGCTGTGCTGCTGAACATCCACAGCTCAGCCACACAGCCTGGAAGAATTTCATGGGTTTTGGCATGGTTTTTCCCTTTTTTCCCCCCATTTTGAGAGTTTGGCATTTTTTATTTTTTATTTTTTTTTCCATATCCTGAAATGGTCAGAAATGTTGGAGTTGATAATCTGAATGCAGTTAGAATGGATTTTATGCTGCATATCCTTTATCCTTATACTATTGCCTTCATGACCTCCCAAGAAAATCCCCAAGTGTCTTGATTGCAGTTGACAAAACATACTTCACTTTTATTTCTCCTTGGATTCCAAAAGGAATAAGAATTAGAAGCCTGATTTTCTCCACAGCTTTTTCTCCTAATCACAGAGAGCAAGTTCACATTTATCAGACCCTCTCCAAACCATCAGTGTTGCAATGCTGCTTTGCAATTTCATCAATTTATGACAGAACACTTACATTAGTGTGATTGTTTCTACAAATTTTCTTTTCTCTGAAAGCCTTCCTCTTTTGGATACTTCTTCTTATTAGTGCTATTATTCTGCAGGTGTCTGTTTGATCACCTGCACTGAAGAGGGGAGGTCATGGTACCAGCAGATATGAAAAATACAGGAGATAGAGCTGTAGGTGGTAGTAGGAACAAGGAGGGTAAATATGGCAGATCTGCAAATTACACAAGTCTAGGAACTTATATTCTCTAATTTTTGTTGATACATTTTTGAAAAGAATTCACAGATTTAAGGACTTAGAAGATCTGAGTGTTGGAAAATTTTAACCCAGGTACTTTGCCCAAGATCACATGTAGAGAGCTTGTGTAAGAGCTGGAACCAAATATCTTGGGACCTGATTAGCTGCAGGACTATGAGACTTTTTTTTATTCCCTCTCCTCTGGTCAGTGCAGCATCACACACTCCCCTCAGTCACATTCAGCTAATGGAAAATTTGTCATCTAATATGCTGAGGATATTGCTTTGTCTCTCATATTTCAAACATCCCAAACTACAAAGCTAAAGATGTCTTCAGCTCCTCATTTATCATTTCTACTCTCACAGGATCTGCTGCTGCAGAATTTGTTTTGAAAGCAAGTCAAGGCAAAAATCCCCATTAATTGCCAAACTTTCCTGGTTTATCTCTTAGTTGCAATTAAACACATGAATTATTTGGATGTCTGTTATTCTCGAAAGATTGTAATAAAGTGTCTTTTTAAAGCTCTTCAAATTTAGTGACACTTCCATCCTTTCAGGAATATTATGATGACAACATGGGAGGAACTTGCCAGAAATGCTTTCTGGGTGGGGTAATAAATCGATGTAGCAAACATCAGCTCAAGTGGTGTTGAAGGCAAAAGGCTCTGTGGAGATTTGCCATCAGTAGGTGTGTTCTCCTCCTTGTGAATGCTTTGTTTCACCAGCTCTCATATTTCACTGCCAGCACATTATAACCTGAATCATTTGGAGACAATAAAACCAACAGTCACACTCATTGCCTCCAAACACTTCTCAAATGGTTCAATCCATTTTGCCATTTCCTTGGAAAATCAATTCCATGTCTCTATTTTAGCTCTGGTGAGCACAAAGATGACTGTTTGGAAAAGTGCTGGTGTGCCAGGACAATCTGTGGCCAAGTGGGATCAGCACCTGTTAAAACCACAGTGTTTTTCCAGCCTTAAGCTTTATCTGTGAGCACACCTAGCAAGGAAATGCAAGCATTTCTTGATCTTTGAGGTGAAAGATGTTATGAGAACAAAATGTGGGTACTAGTTTGCAGGTCTAACAGAAACTGAGAAATGCACCTTCAAGGTGTGGTTCTTTTGTTATTGTTGGTTTTGTTGTTGTTTTAAATTTTGTTTTGGTTTAGCTTTGGGTTTTTTTTTTTTTAATAGCAAGAAGTAATTTCCTCTGAGTTAGCACATGGTGACTCATGCCAGTTCCTGCAGCAATGGCACACAGTAAATTACACAACTAGCACTTGACATTTTTTGTGACTTGAAGAACCAGGTTACAGATTGCAAGATGTGCCAAGATAGCCTTGGCATAATGCTTTACAAATATGCACACTCACACTTTTTTAGCTTTCACAAGTCTTTGAAATGATTTGCATTAATTTTAAGGAAAATAAAGAGGCTAAAGGGCATTTTCAGAAAAGCTTTTTGCATCCTTGGGGTTCTTTATGAATGTTAGCCAGGTTTCAAAGCTGTGCACAACCCCTTAGGTATGAACACATTCTCATTAGGCTTGGGCAGCTCCTGTGCTTTCACACAGAAAACCTTCTCTGTCCAAGTACAGATTCTGCCAGGAATTTCAGCTGAAGGAAGTAATTTTTGTTCCAACCAACTAAACTCTCTTATCAGCTTCCTTTTTATTTAATCTGTACAAATCAAGAAGTCCTACACACCAGAGTGAATACTCCAGCAAATAATCAGCAACCAGTGACCATCTGCTCCAGCCATACCTCGAGGTGTGGTTTCAGCATAACAGGAACAATATTTACATTGTGGATTTAGGGTTGGAAAGGGGAAATATTTGGGCAGAGGACCTTGAGTTTCCCATCAGGCTGTCCATACTTGTGTCCAGGAGAGGACAGCAGCTCCCAAGGCTGAAGAACACCTGACTGTGTTGAGCAGCATGTGGCAAGAGCAGGGGGGAGGTTTAACAGAGCAGAAGGTGGAGATGGGCAAGTGGAAATAGAAAATGGACCATCTTAGGTCTATCCTCATGGCTCCACTGCCCTGGGAATCCCTCAGACACACAGTGAAGGCTGTCAGGCTTGGCAGACCTCTTTCTCCAGCCCTCTCTTCACTTGAGATGGAGTCTGTGGGCACTTATTTTTTTTTTGTTTGGGCACCTATTTGCACTGTAACCACAATACTTGTTTTGAAGTGTTTAGTTTCATTTGGGTGGGCTGTAAAAACCTCTGTTTTCCCTCTGCTTCTGCATGGAAATTGAGGCTTCAAAGGACAAACTCTGGAGCTTCATTTTGGAAACTGTTAAAAAATATTCCATCATGTTAGAAAGTATTTATTTGTAAAACTTGAAAACAGAACTCCAATATTTCTAAAATCTTTCCATTTTTTCCTTCAGCAGAAACAAAACAAACAAACAAAAAAAAACAAAAAAGAGGAAAAAAAACCCCAAAACCGAAAAAACCCCAAAACCAAACCAAACCAAACAAACCAACCGAACAAAAACCAAACCAACAAAAAAACTCAAACCAAACCCAAGCCTCTTCTGGAAATTCAAGATGAATCTATTGGACGTTTCACTTGCATAAAGATGCACACTTCACTCCCACTGAAACTCCTTTCTTCATTCAATTTGGTTAAAAGGAAAAAGAAATATATACATATATAATAGCCCTCTCCCTGTTTAAGGAAATAAGCAGAAGGGAATGACAGCAGTGTCACTTTCATGCTGGGCCAGGGACTTAGGAAGTGCCAACACTACCAGTCATTTTTCCATTTCTCATGGGACTTTGCTGATGGGATTTTAGCCAGTGGGTTGAGGATGCCAGAAATGTCTTTGAAATAAAAGCAGCCTGATTTTCAAATATACCCAATGCCTGTCACTTTTACTGACTACAGCAAAACTTCACTAAACTAAAAGAAAGGACATTTTAGTGTAGGTGTTCAGGCATATGACACTCAGGTTACTTAATCTATGAGGCACAATTTCTGATACTAATACACAGAATCTCCCCTATAAACAGTCATGCAAATGTATTTTGGAAAAGTGGCCAGTCTCTCAGAAAATAATATTATTTACTCTGTGTGTGCAGCTCCTGTTGGACTCAGTACTACCAAAGCAAATACTTGAACAAACTTGACACTAAGGCAGTTGTGTTAGAATGTTCTTTTTACAGCCAGATTTAACAGTTATTTCTTGTTGTCCTTAATTTGTATTAGTTAATTGCTTTGCAAATCAAAATGAAGACAGGCAGAGCTCCTGTGAGACTCTGGGAGTGTGCTGGGAGCATGTTGTGTTACATCTGCTCACTTCACTTTGAATTGCATCAGATTTTGGAGTGTAATAGACTGTTAATGGGTGCTCTCACACATATTTTGATGCAACCACATCCTTACATTCTGAATTTTCAGCCCTAAACTTGACCCCTCTGGACCCATGAGAAGAGATTTAGTTCCCTGTAAGGGACTTCTTTTAAATTTATGCCAATGCATTTTGAAAGAGCTCTCTCAGACTACACTATTGCATAGATGTCACTGGAAAAGATTTTTTTTGTCAGCATCTTAGGCTTGTCCCAAAGATGTCAAAGTCAATGGTATATGAATTCATTCATTTTCCACTGCAGATCCCTGAGTGCTAGTGAAAGACCCAATTTGCATCCCTGGATTCAAAGACAGGGATTTTATTATCACTAATAAACATCATCACCAGGTATGTGATCACAGTGTGTAGGAACAACCCAAAGACTTAATGAGACACAAGAGGCTTTAGAAGAAATCTCAGTGAAGAAAAGGGTTAGAGCAGTGAGTGTGGAATAAAACTGAGAGAGAGAAACAGGAAAAGATGGGCACATAGGGCTGGAATGAAGATATAAGTGACATGAGGTAAAGTTCCATCTATTCCACAGGAAAAGAGAGAAAGCAGGTGGTTCACAGCCACTGCAGCTACTGCAACTCTTCCTGGCAGTGGGAGTCACCTTGGCAAAGCTGCCTCCAAGATCTCAGGTGAGGAGTGCTGGAATGAGGAGGAAGACGGCAGAGAAGGAGGAGAGGATTCTTTAGTTCCCCAGGGAGGGAAAGGTCTCCCCTGCCTTTAAGGTTGTTAATCACAGTAAGGCTGCAATGCTGCTGCACCCATTTGCAGTGCCCAGAGAAATCTTTGCTGTTCAAAGATGTGCATAGATACAAGAGAATCCAGGCTGAAAACTGAAACCCTAAATCGCATTTAAAAAATGAATTAACTACTTTAGGGAAGTGAAAGCCATCCCTGGATCAATCCATTCTGGAGAACATTGACCTAGATATGTACATCTCCGGGGTGAGATATTTGGTTTCAGCAGAGAGATGTTCATTCACCCTGAGAGTCCTGCTAGAAATTTGCAAAGCCTTAAACTTGCATCTGATACTTATGTACTGAACCAAATTCTTGCCTTCAGCAACATTAATTTCATACTGGAGTTAGCCAGTGGAGTTGCTCTGAACTCCAGCTAATGGAAATGAGAGACACAACTAATCTAGAATCTCATGTGGAAACTGGCAATATGGATTGAGACATTATTTAGAAATATTTCATAGTCAATAATGTGACTTCAAAGCTCAATGTCATCTCAAGTCTCCTGGCATGGATACATGACATTTATTAATAGAGGTGCTGGAGGACTGGCATCCAGTTGATGACATCAGACAAATTACTTCTCCATTACCTATTGATTACTGTTCTGCCTGGCAAAAAGTACGTGCTTACTTTTCATACCAGTGGGAAACAGAAAAATTCAATAGCTAACCACTTTAGGTAATTATCCAGTTCTTGAAATGCTTCATCTACGGACAAATAGAAATTGTGGCTTTTCCAGCACTCAGGATTCTGTCTTCTGAGAAGAATAATCCAAGAGAACATGTTGCTTTTGGGTTCCTCATATTCCTCCAATTCTTTTCCACTACATGATAGGTTTAATTCATGCTCCAGTCCTTATTTTCCACAAGTGGGGCACTGTTAGTCCAAAGATGACTTTATTATATCTGATCCACAAGATAAGAGAGAATCATTAGTAGGGTTTATGAAAACATTTGGATCCAACAGGTTTCCACAAAAAAAATCACAGTTATTTAAATGGAAATATATGTAAGAATGTGCCAGTTTTCACAAAATAGGACAGCAGAAAATCAAAATGACTTTTTTTCCCTCCTTTTATTTTGAAAGGAAAAAAAATGCTTTGTTCTGACTATATTGTCCTGACTAATTTTGTCTAGACTGCTCCTTCCCATGCCAATATCAATTTTTACAGCATTGCAAAGGCATCTCATAAATTGATATATTATTTCTTTATCTCTGCAAAAAATTTTGGTACTGCTGAAATTAAATGCTTCTGTAGTTTCAAAATCAAACATTAGACTTCTGTGTATGAAAAGACTGCTTGTTTCATTTTGTTTTCCCTCTTTTAATGAAACCACCTAATATGGCCACAGATATTATGATGTGTTCTGGTGACAGAATAGTAGCTCTATTTCCTAGTCACAGCTGAGAATATGGTTAGAAGATCCAGACTGCTTCTTGTTCTCAAAGAGCTGATTCTTCCACATGCAGAAAAAACCCCCCACAACTCTCCTTCCGATGAAATAAGCCTGGTGTTGTTGCATCTCTGCAGAGGTGGTGTGGAGGTGACTGTTTATACACTTTCTAATGGTATTTGAGATGGGATAGACACAGCACTGGGACTGGAGAGCTAAAGGGGAATTCATCAGGATGAGTGTGTGATGGATAAATTTTCAAAGTGAAGCCCATGGAAGAAAGGATGGAAAACAGCCAAGTGCCCTTGGAATGGTGATGAAGGGAATGTTTCTCTACTAGCACTGAGTCCAAAATGGATTTGTCTTGTCCAGAGTCTCCTGAGTCACTGCTAAAGAATCAAGAAAACTCACCAGAAAACTGTGACTAAACTCAGACACTCCAATCCCTCTGTGAAGCATAAGAAGGGCGATGTGTGATGAGCAATTGCATTGGGGTGGGAAGAGAAAACTGAAATTCATGGGAAATGTGAGGACAGTTAGCCTCTCGGTGGCAGATTTCCACTCAGGAGATCATTATTAGCATTTTAGTCCTTCCAAATAGCTCTTTAAGAGTGAGGATGTGAAGAGTCATTGCTGTTGGAGCTAAGGAATAGCTCTCCAAAAAACCACAGGAACTATTCCCTACCCCAGCAACACTGTCAGCATCCCAGGCTGTGCTCTGCAAATCTGTGCAAGAGCAGGCAAGATATTTGTTTAATATCTCTAAAAATTGCATGGAAAAGACTTTGACAAGCCCTGCCCTGATTTACATCCTTCACAACTTCAAAATTCCAACCAGCTTCCAGAGAGAGTAAATCAGAAAAGGATTTGTCTTGTTGGCTATTTAATCAGTCTGTAGTTGCTTAGCAGCTCCCTAGATTGGCACACTGTGGCCAGGGAACTTCAGGAGCCCTTGTGACTTAAAGGGCTTAAATTAAAAAAAAAAAAATTAATTAGAAGAAGTCTTTCTTTAATCTACATTCTCAAAGGCAAAATGGTTACCTACTGGAAAAATGGTCAGTGAAATGGATTTCATCGGTAAAAAACAAAAAGAAAAATGCAACACCCCCAGGCTTTGTTTTCTAGATTTCTTGTAACTACATCTGGGAGAAACTTGAAACCTGCACAATGACATTTCAAATAAATAAATAAATAAATAAATAGCACTCCCTTTTTTCAGACACCAGTGAACCCATGTCCAACTCCTGTTTTGCTCTTTCCCAAAGCAAAGAGAAGAAACACCTCACCAGCCTGCAGGGAACATCTTGGTTATTTTGTAGTCTCTGCTATGAAATCGTCACATGGATGTCTTAACACTGTCATGATTTGTCAGCATTGTGAATGGGACAACAGGATCCCTCATAAAAATCATGATGAATTTTGAATACAAGCCAACAGTGACAGCTGTAATTCATGACTTGTTGGCAGCAGTGGTTTCTGTGTGAGGAGAGGGTGAATGGGCAACTGCAGAGCCATGAAAGGTGTGTTGGACAGGGTTGTACTTTCTCCATTTGGGAGAAGGATCAGGATATTCTTGCTCTGCTGCCTCCAGCCCTTTTGAATAGGATAACTTTTCCTCACCTAAAAGGACTCAAGTCCTGGCCCTTTCCCTGTTGCCCAGTGAGCTCTAATGCCCCTACTGCATTCATGTGCAATCGTCAGTAATAAGGAATAATATATGTATTTATCTATATCTGTGCTTGGGAGTTACTCATATCTCCCAGTGCTGGGTGAGGTAGCACTCAGGCCATCTTTCAGAAGATAAATAAATGAACAGACATTAGCTTTTTATTACTTCTGTGATATATGTAAGTGCTTTTGGTAAGTGACTGCTTCAGTTTTAACAGCTGAAAGTTAAGCAGCCTTAAAAGAGAGTGCAGTTTGGTGTTCACTGAGGTAGAAAGGATAACTTTTCTGGCATGATGGAGGTTTTTGAATGTTATTACATGCCCCATGAGCAAGTGGGGTTTTAAGATTACAGTTCCAGAACTGAAACCTATTGAGTGATACATCAGGGACTTGAGAGTGAAACATAAGCCATGGGTAGGTCTGTTTTCAAGGATGAGGTGTGTGTGGCATATAATCAGTGTCCAGCACTGGGAGGGAGCATAGCTGGGACAGGTGACTTGAACAGTATTCCATACCATAGCATGTCATGTCCAGCAGATAAACTGGGGAAATTACCTGGAAACAGGCACTGATCTGGGTTTGGGAAGGGGGTCTGGCATCAGCCAGTGGGTAGTGAGCAACTGTGTTGTGCATCAGGTTTTTTGTGGGGGTTGTTTTCTTTCCCTTTTTATTATAATAATTATTATTTACCATTATTTTTGTATTTTACTTTGTTTTCAATTATCAAACTGTTCTTATGTCAACCTATAAGTGTTACTTTTGATTCTCCTGCACATTCCACGGGGGTGGTGGGGGAAGAGAGGAGGGTTGAGTGAATGCCTAATTTCCCTAATTTCCAGCTGTGCTTTAACCACAGTGACTTCCCAGTGGTTTTGGCTTCAAAGTGATGACACCCACAGGCTGATGATTCCCAGTTTTGGGGTTTTTTTTTTGTTGCTCTTTGGATAGGGTACATTGCACAAGCATTCCCACTCTTGTTTAATAGCACTTTCTGCAGATTGCTTCCTTGGATTAACATCTTGCCTTTGTTCAGCTGTCAAAAATAATTCATGCAACAGTGCGAAACGTATTTGAGGGAAATAATAGCACAATAATGAATATAAACCATGTAGCAGCGCAATGCAGATGAAACAAATAGGGAAGGAGATGAAAGAATTAATAACTACAACTACTGGAAACAGATTCTTTTTTTAAAGGTAAACACAGAGTGATAAACATCAGCCTAAAAAGCAAGTGTGTGCAGCCTGGAAACAAGGTGTAGACAAGCAGAAGAGTCTCCCCTTAAAGCAGCAGAAAAATAATCAGAAAATGTCTGGCAAGAGAAACTAAGTCATCTCTAAAGGCTGCCAACAAATAATACATAATGCATTTGACTGCCTGCTTTGCTCTTTGCATACTCAGAGCTTTTGGTGGTGACAGAGGGAGATCTGGCAAAGCCAAAGAGGTGAAGTGAAGCTCTTAAAAGGAATCCAACTCATATTTTTCTTCTCTTACATCCTTCCCTCCCTACATAGGCTTATGAGATTTCATCCCATTGTAAATTATCCCATTGCTCATCACTGTAACACCTGAGAGCTGATCTCAGCCAAACTGATCTGCATAATTTTACATCCGAGCTTATTTATCTGGAACAGCACTTCAAGCTTGGTTGAATCTTTGGGAGATTTTTTCCTAGTTTGTTTGCTTTATTTTTTAAACATAAATATTAAATATATATAGTGTTCACTTTGCAAAAGAGAAAAGCTGAAGATTTGTGAAACTCCATGAAAAAGAATCTCACAAGATGAAGATCTGACTTAAGCACATTTATGCAAGTCCTTAAATCCCTCATTGTTTAAATCATCACTTAGGTATGTACACAATGCAAAGGATGTTATTCCACATTGACCACAAGGTCTAGTAAATGTGTTTAGCCAGGAATGTTTCCCGGTGGTACAAAAGTACATTTTATTGTGCAAGGATTCTGCTTTAAGTAATATGCTTTTTTTTTTTCTTTTTTCCGAACAAAAACTTGATACAAGTGAGGAGGAGGAGTAAAGGTGAGGACCTCAGAATTCATACAAGGGAGGGATTTCTGAGGTTGTAGTTGTGATCCAGAACAATGAAATTCCCTCACCACATCCATCCAGGAATGAGGAGAGGCACCTCATACCCTGTTTCACTACTTTCTAACAATTAGTAGGTACCCTGGCCTTTGCCAGTCACATTGGTGGTGGTGGTGAGGGCAAGCATGAGAAGGGCAAATCCCACCAGGCTGGTGAAAAACAAATACTTTTTCCCATAAAAAATTAAGTAGCACAAACGAGTCTCTGAAAGAGGTGGTCCATTTTGCTTAGAGAGGATTTTTTAATCATTATATTTTAGATGAACAGAGGTAGTTTTGATCCAAGAGCTCACCTAGAAAAACAAAGCAAAACCCATTTTTTTTTTATGTCCATGGATATAATGTTAATACCATATTAACCCCTTGCTTTGGAACTCCTCCTGGCTTTCTCAGGGAACAGGAAAGACTCATTTTCCCCATTTTTAAGCCAAAATTTGGCTGCTGAGATGGAAAGAAATGGAGAATGGTTAATGTTAGAGATTTGATAAGGAGGATGTGCTGAGTCTTCCCAGTGGCATCAGTCTTTTTAGCCCTTATTATTGTGTTTTGTTAGCACTGAGGTTCCAGAAGGGATTTTCCTTTGAGGTCTGTTTGTGTGGGAGTAGGAAAGTGGATGAGTTTTCTCTGGGCTGTAGTTGCTTTCCATGCATGGGACATGGGACAAAGGATATAAGGAGAAAAAGTTCTCCAAAGTGCTCTGCTAGAGGAGGGAGATACCTAAAGCAGGGAGGCAGCAGCCACACTGCACTGCACATCTCTGATGTGGCACATTATTGGGTTTGGGTTTCCCACTCTGTGTCACTGGGCAGTGCAGGGTGCTGGGAGGAAGATCTGCAGGGTGACAACAGATGTTCTCTGAGCCAGCTAAAGACAAAAATCAGAGTGTGTCACACAGAAAATGTAGTTTGCCTCTTTTTTCCCCCCACATTTTGTCTTTTGTAAAATTGGACTTGAATTCACAGATTTGGGTGAGGGAAGTGTTGTTCTCCAGTGTGCTGTTGAGCCGCTAGCAGTGAAAGAAGACCTGGGTTCTCAGTGTGGCATAAAAAAGAGCGGTTTATTATTTAATTCCAACTTATATAGATTTTTCAAAGGTCACCCAGATTGGTCAGTTTGAAACCTCCCCCTAGGCCTGATTGGCCAGGCCTGAACTGTCCAAATCTTGAGACACTGTTTTTAATAACATCCAAACTTTATCTTTGTTTATAAAACACAGGAAGAAGAGAGAAAAGAATTCTCACGGGAAAGGTCTGTGCTAGCCACACTCCAGTTCATTTGTCTCCTCCTGACCCATAGAGCTGCTCAGAAACAAGAAGTTCTGGCTCTTTTTACAAGTAGGTGAAAATAATTTTCCACTAAACCCCGCCTTTCTCACTAAAAATAATTATATATATTTTGTCGCTGTCTAAGACAAGTGGGCTAGATGTTAGAAAGCATTTTTGCATGTTGGTATTGAATGGGTTTTGTAAGGTACCTTGATGGCTATTTTTCTTTCATTTTAATGAGTGTTAGGTGATTTAGAAAATGCTGGTAAGTACCTCTCTTACCTTTCTATAAATACCAGAAAAATCTCTGCCCTGCATGACCCAGATAAAAGCAGACAACACAGTTGCAATTTGGATGCTTTGTGGATGGTAAATGATCCACAGATTGTCTGGCTTCTCTCCACACCACAGTGTCTCCTTCCATCGTGGCCCTGGGAAGGACATGACTTTCTAAAGTTAATTCAAGTTGCAGGCATGAGTAAGGACGTGGAACTGCTCAAAGGGAGAGGACAGATTTGTCTGACAACCGGGAGGAACCTCCTAACATTGAAGAGCTAACTTTGGGAAATGTTCCCACAAGGAACAGCTCTTGACATCACCTGGGTCACTTAAACCACAACTGGAGATAATCAGGGCCAATTTTCTGGAAGAGAGAACATTGGCAGTAGCTATTTTTTCCCAACCTGCCCTGTTCTTGTCTCAGACAAACTATTAAAATTCAGGCCAGATGTTTATTTGCATACAGATTTGCCAAGGTGTCAAACAGTTTCTAACACATCATTTGAAGATGCTCAGATTATCTAGAGGCTGTCACTGTGATGGGATCACATCCTGATGCAGAGGGGGAGGAAAGACTTTGCATGCTTCTTCCATGTCCATTTCTGTTCTACTTTTTGAGACTTTCTTAGAAAAGAAATCTGGGAGTTCTTGGACTTTGGGGAATGATGGAATTTTGGAACTCAAATTACAAAATCCTCCTTGAATTTTTTAAGCCTGGTGGATTCTTTCCTTTGCTGTTAGATGTTTTTAGCAAGAGTGATAGAAAATATGCTTTGCTCTATCAAAAGATAGGAAATAGCCTGTAGAGGACTGAAAGGAAAGTTGCATTGAGAAAACATTTTTGAGAGGCATATCCAGTGAGGAGCCTCCCTTTAATGTCACTTGAAAAAAATTCCATCTGTCTCAAACTCTGACTCCTTTTTATCTTTTTTACCAAACTATTACCCTTGGGCACCACCAGCTAAGTCAGAAGGTTGGTGTCAGGTGTTATTAACATTTACATGCCGTTGAATGTGTCAGGGAGTGTTTCCCTGATACTGTGGTGGTTTTTTTTCTTGTTTGATGTTCTACCTTGTAAAATGGGTGAGAGCAGACTGGAAGAGGGTGAATGCTTATCTTTGTTTTTAATTCTTGTCTTCTGTTGTTGTCAGAAGCCATAATGTTGCAAGCAAAATGCCTTAGTACAGAAGTGGAGATATTTTGCTTCTACAAGCTCTTTTTATTCTTCTACGCTGCCAGCTCATGAGTTGGTCTTTGATAATTTTTCCCTTCAGCACAAATTTTTACAGATCCTCTTGAGGTTAAAACTTTTCAAAGAATACCACTGAACATGCACCAAACTGTACACCAAACTTTCACTGAACATGTACCAAACTGTACATCAATATAAAGTTTTTCCTACCATTCTTGCTATTCTGGAAAGAAAAGCTGAATAAGAAAATTACGAAAAAAACAATAAGGAAAATAAAATAAAAACAAAGAAAAAGATTGTTTACAACTCTTGACAAATCTTGCAGAGATCTCCTGACTTTCTGTCCTTGGACATTCTTACATCCAGTTTATGAGTACTAATTGGAACTTGTACATATTGGCATGGGAACAGTGAAGCAAAACAGAAATAAACCAGAGAGTTAAAGAGGCTGGGTGAGAAAATGTACCATAGGTACATCCACTCTATACAGCCCTACAAGGTGTAAATTTTCACAGGCTTGAAGGGTGGGTACAAATACCATCAGAGGAGAATCTTACTGTCTCACATAGGGGAAAACCAGTTCTTCTGCATGTGACTTCTTGGATGAGTCTGTATTGGCTTGTGGTAGAGTGCAGCAGGGCTTTTATTTTAATGCTGTAATAAAACATCTACAATAAACTCTTATGTAATTATCAGTGCTCTGTTTCCATCAGAAACAATCAACATACTTGACTTCAAAAGATAAGATTCTTTACCAGGTAGACAAGGTCAGTTATGTCTTGCCAGTAAACACTGCAACTAATATCACATCTATTTTTACTGTAGTTGAAATGATTATTTTAATGCAATATTAGTTGTTAATTTTCACCTGAATGTGTCACATTAAAATAAAACATTGAGCATCCAAACAAAGATGTAAAGAAGCACAATGTCACCTGCAAAATCAGAACAACTGAACAGGGCCAGGCACTTGCTGATTGCCTCACAGGCAATTTCAGCAAAGGACCACATCCTGCCCTTGGTGTCACCACTGTAATTTGCAAAAAGAGCACTGGCTATGAGCATTTCCATTGTATCCTGGTTATAAAGTAGAAAAGTGAATATGATAATCTCGGATGAACAATGTACTTGAGTAGGGGAAACCAGTTTTTGGGACAGAATGAATTGATGAGAAATGTGGAAGGCAAAGGTAAATGTGGTTTCTCAGTTGGCTTAAACAAAGGCTGCCATGGAGAGGGAGCATCCCTTCTCTTTCTGCTGCCCTCACCTGCATGGCTCTTTTCCTCCTCTTCATGGCTCAGTAATTTCACTGAGTGAGTGACATTTTCAACCAGCTCAGTGGAGATGGCTTGTGACACTTTATTTGGCATTACCAACCCAGCAGAGCTGGGGAACTTCACATCTTCCAATCCAGATATGTGCTGTCATTACATCATGAGGAAGGACCAGGAGAAGAGGCAGATCCTCACTGGCCTCTTCTGCCTCACAGAAATCTGGGTCTGTGTGCCAGAAGGGGCCACAGTGTGCTGTGCTAGATCCCCATCTGGACACCAGGGCTGCAGAACCCTGGGGTGGTCAGTGCCTTTAGCCCTCAGGCAGAGGCACAGAAAAGGAATGCCAGGTTTGTAACATGCCATAGGTGAGCTCTGCTGCAGAGCTGGAGATAATTCTTTTCAATACCAGTCAATACCATCAGTCAAAGGGTCTTGAGATGTCTTTAGCTTTTACCACTCAAGTGAACTCTGTCTGAACTGGGCAGGATTGATGTGGCTGTGATGACTGCTATGCCAGCAAGCCAGCCTGGCCTGAGATCAAACTAACCAACAGAACATCACTGCTGATAGGTTTGGGTTTCCAGATGCCAATGCATTTTAACATTGCTACCACAAGAGAGCTACTGGGATGTGTTTTCTATTATCTAATTTGGTGAAGGCCATCTTTATTTAACATTATTGCAAAGTTTAATATGGTTTGTCTCTTTTTTAGGTCACAGGACCCACAAATCAATAAGAATTGAGTTAGACAACCGCAATGAGATAGTTAATTTTCATCCACCATGCTTTGAGCACTACCTGCATTGACTAGAGAAGGCAGAAATGCCTCCTTATGCTGAAAAGTAAGGTAAAAAGCCACTAATGACATTGTCAAGTACTAACCCGAAGTTATTTAAGTTGGAATTTTTGTTGAATTAGACTATCATTTCTTCCACGTTGAGTAATGAATTTTCCAAGCAAGCTCATAGGTATGCATTTGAAATTTCTAGCTGTGTTGTATGCTTTATACTCTATGGCCAATTTCAAACACATTAAAGGTAAGAATGCCACAATATGACTTAGACTAACATTAAGGTTCTCTCTCTAATATATAAATCATATGTTTTCTGTTTCAGTAAGAAGCCTCTACATAAACCTTGGTGCCACTGGTGAAAGTAAATTTACTGCAGGGTATTTGGCAAAAAGACAACACCATTATCCTATCTTTGTAGCTTATTTTTACACATAGAATTTAGCAGCTGGTGGCAAATGATTATCCTACCTGTAACAGTGTGAAAGGGTTTAGGTCTCTAAAGCACTAGCTGTCAATGCCATTTTTTCCCCCCAAAAGCTCAAAATACTCAACATTTTTCTTCAAACACTGGTGCTTAGGTCTGTGTGATCACGCACAGCTCTCCCTCTGATTGAGTGTAAACACATTAATGGCTTTATGATTAATGAGAAAAACCTGGAAATGTCATTATTCACAACTTAGAGCTCAGAAGATAAACAGTAATAATCCCAAAGCAATTGGCTTAAAATTAGTAGAGTTATATGTAAATAATTATAAGTTGGAAAAAAACCCACAAACAAATGAGAGTTTCATACTGGCAGTTATAAATGGCCTGGAAAGGCAATTTTCTGGTCCACTTAGAGGGTGGGGGGATGTGTTCTTCTCAGGCCCACCATGGCAGGATCCTGAACTCAGGTGAGGATTTCTTAGCATTGTTATGATACACACAGATAATTTTTTTCTAAGAGCAGTGCTCAGAGCCTCAGCATTGTTCAGTAATGCTGAATAGAAGATGATGCCTCAGGGAGCTTTCAGTCTCTGGGGGATAAAATGGACTATTGCTCAAAACCCTATCAAATTACCACTCTGAGGATACCTACCAGGTAGGGAAACACTAGAAATAAACCATGGCCAACCTTGGTGCAACATCCTGCAGCACCATGAGCAGAGCAGAGCCAAGGTGAGACTTGTTGGGCAGTGAAGACACCCAAACCATGGCATGGTCATTCCTGCCTTTGCAATGGTCCAAGACCTGCTTTTCCTGCTTGTGGATGAGATCCCATGGCCACCACTGATGGAGACTTCTGACAAAGGAACTGTGTGGGTTTGGTTTCAGCTATTTTGAAGTTCCATTCTTTCATCTGTTCTTTACAGCCCTTTTGATCCTAATTTTCTGTGTTCAGCTTTGTGTTAAGTAGCTCTGCTCTTTCACAAAGCAGACATGATAAGTTACCTCAGCCAACTTCTGTTGAGACATCTCAATATTTTTAAGTGCTTGCCTTTGCAGTCTGATTTTTTTTTTGCTTTTTTGCTTTTATTTAAAATTTAAGTTAATTTAATTGTTTTGTATAGTCTACAACCAGGCAAAGGCCATGTGCAAAAAGAAATGCAGGTTCCTTGTATTTGCCACTTTTCCAGATTTACTAGGTGTGTCGTGCTGGGGCATTTCCCACCTTTCTTTAGGTTTATGAACACAAAAACAGTGAAAATCATAATGTTTCTGTGACGTGATACTTCATTATATTCCCAGGAAACAGCATTTCTGATGGAATCAAACCAAAATTATTGCTAAATCTTTTTTCTTGTAACAGTGTTCTAGTCAGGGAAGAATGTAATCTTGCTGCTGATTTTTTTCAGAATCCCCCTATGCCACAGTCTTTCTGTCTCCATTATTATTGTAATTCCAAATGTATTTTGTGTGTCTCATATGTGACTGTAGAACTGTTTTATGGAAAAAAAATTCTCTCCCTTGTATCAAATTCTATGAAGAAGAAGATACTACAGTCACATCTATTCAACCCCCTCCCTAGATGGAAAAGCAGCAAATAAAATCTTGGTAACTCTTTAAATAAATGTCTTCAAGGGAGGAAGTTTGAAACAACCTGTTGATATGGGTGGTTAGGTTACAGTGATGGCATTAGCACCATGTGCCTATGGCCATCTATTATATCATTTTAGTTACTTTTTGTGCAGTAAACCAAAGGTGTGCAAAGGCCTGTACCAGCATTACATCTCATTAAATCTTCTTAATGCACCACTTTATGTGAACTGTCAATACCTGCAGAGAGACCTTTTCAAACAGAAGTTTCTCTGTTTATCAAGGCTGTTCTAAAAGTTTTTTTCTCTTCCCTTGGATCTGGTACCCCACTTAATGCCCAGGTGTTGTGGGGTTATTTTGTTTGCTTATTTGCTGTTTTACTTTTTGTTGCTATTGTTGTTTTTGTTGTGCTGAGTTTTTTTTTTTTAAGCTGCATTTAAATATAACTTAAAGGGATCAGAAAACTCAAAGGTTTAATGTTTTGTGCATGAGTCTTTTCCTGAATGTATTTGCCCCTCTCTCATAATCTTTGTACAATTTTGTAATTAAATCCACAAAGCTTAAGGGTGAGATTATAGAAAATCTGTCTTCCATTCCTTCTACTTTCAAGAGAAACTTGTTCTCTTTAATGCATTTGTTTATTGTTTTTCTCCAGTTAAGACTGTGTACTTAAAAGTGCTGAAGACCCTTGTAATTCTTTTTATCTCTCTGCATCCTCAAAATTTTGACAGGAATGGAGTCTTTGCTAATGGCTCTCTTTTATTATGCACTGTTCTCTTTGGTGTCAAGTATGACTATACTCTTCAGGGAGACTTAAAAAGGGATGGCCTACTCATTGTCCTAGTTCATAAAGAGCAACTGAAGTGGAAGAAAAATTATCACTAAAGAATTTTCTTGGAGATCTTCCAGGGAAAGCCTCAAGACTCAGCAAACAAGAAAGGCAATCTCCATCAGTTCCACCTGACTGTTCAGAGAATTAAGCTTGTTATGGAAATGATAACAAATGCACTTTCTGTCATTGGGAGGCTTGCTGGCAAGGCTAGAGCTGGAGGAAGAACTTTGGGCCGTGCCAAAAATACTAAATTAGTGATGCTACAGTTCATACCTGCAGCAACTTGTTTTGAGCTGCCATTCGTGTTTCCTTACTGCTGCTGGCTGTGGTGTTGTGCAGTCTCCTCCACCCACCAAAACAAGGAGTGATGTTTCCAGGGTCCAGGCTGATCCAAGCCCACCCAGCAGCTCTGATTATGTCACTGATCAATTAAATAATGCAAACCAAGGCCTGCCTAAAGGGGACAAAATCCTTTTAGAGACAGTCTTGCCGCACCGTGCAGAAGAGAGGGGCAGTTGTGTTGTGCAAGGGGGTATAAAGAGAGAGCAAAGTAGATTTGTACCTGAATAGCACAGAATGATTGCAGCCTCTAGTGCTTCTGTGATACAGCTGAACCACAAAAATATCTGAGCATAGCTAATTTTAACCTTCATGGTTATTATCTCTGCTTTGATAAACAACCGTAGCCAAAGACAGAGAGCAGCTTTTCATTCCTGGGTCCTGTCTGGATGAATCCTGCAGTGTTTTGCACCCAAATGCAGCTGCAATTACAGCTGCATACTGGGATCAGCCAGCAGAGCTCTGGGGCACCACAGGGTCCCACTGACCTGGGACTGGAGATGCTGGGACAGCTTCACACTGGGGCCTGAGATAACCAGAGTTTCCCCTGATAAGGCCCTAACTATGTGAAAGGGATGGGAGAGGAAACCAAAAGCAGGGAGGTTGACACTTAATTGAACTTCTGACATCTCTACCACTTTTACAGGCAAATCATCCAAACTATAAATGGACGAAACCAGAAACAAGAGCACGAGAGATGGAATTTTTTCCTCTGGGGTTTGGTTTTGGGTTTTTTTGGTTTGGTTTTTTTTTTTTTTGGTATTTTTCATCAGTCTCTGCAATACTGTTTATGTCTTCTGTCTCCCTGCTATGTGGGTCACAGACAGACTTGTCTGCTCCTAAAAAGTCATCATGTTCTTTTATCTGACATCAGGACCAGTCAGGCTGCAGATCTACCTGTCCCACACCTTGCTGTGGCTCATGACTGTGAAATCTTCCAGCTCATGAGATGTGCCAGAAACTGCATTTTCCTACAAAGCTGCATTTATACCTCAGGTATAAAATAACTAGAGGGTAGGCTGTGGAAGCAGCACATGGATGGGCAGAAAGAGGCTGTATCTCATTTTCCTGTCTCAGTAATTGCTCTGTTTCCCCTGAAAGCAGCTCTCCTAAGCCTCCCTCCCTCTCTGCCTGGTGCAGGGCTGGTCTCACCCTCCTAGACAGCAGCAGCCCAGGTCTGGTCATCTGCTTTGCTCCCACTGGGAATACTGTTTGGAATTTTTTCCTAATTATCTACTAGAAGGGGAGAGAGAGAGTGAGAGCTGCATTTTTTAGGGGATGGACACAGAAGAGTGTGAGTATGAGTGCTCCAAAGTGTGTGCAGATAACTGTGAGGACCAAGGCTACCAGAAATGTCTGCAATACTGCTTATTCAATTATTAAATCAGTGCTCTCCACTTTTAAAAATACTCTGTTGTGCTTGGAGGAGAAAGATACTTAATTTGCACATTAGCTAGAACAAAAGCTTTTGTTCTGGGTAGATTAAATGCATTGCAATTGCTCCCACATCTTTCTCCAGGCAAGCACCGAGAATTTATGTACTGAAACACATCAGCACTCGTGAGGACTGTGCAAAAGAGGATGGGGATAGAGAGGATTTTGCTGCCTGTGTGTCTGGTTCTTTTGCAAAAGCTGATTCCTGTCTTCAGTTTGGTTCCCTCCAAGCAGTGGAGAACCCTGGCTAAGGATTTGGGAGTTGACCTCCAGTTGGTCCAGATCAGAACCCAGAGGAGTTTGCTGAGAAAGAGGGGAAAGGACATTTCAGCCTTTCAAAAGTCATTCATGCCTCCAGGGCTGATCAAAATGTCTGAGAATTTGTTCTGACATGTCACTAACAAACAGGCATCCAGTCAATCATGATGCATTTGGGGTCTTTTGCCTAAACAGGGAGAAAGAACTGAGGGAAAAACGAGCAGTCAGCAGAACACATCCCTGTGTGCCAACTCAGCCATTCCTTGGTGCAGCAGTGCTGTGTCCTGTCTGCTGGAGGACAGAGCTGCAAATATTTACACTTTGCATGATGTCTTACATCAGGCAGATGAAATCAGCTTCACCAGGAGCTATTAGAAACTAACATCTACACAAAAGCATGGATTTGGTAGTGTTATTCAAGGTGAGAGAAGAACAAGTCTTGGCTGATCGTTTTTGTGCCCAAAAATCTCCATGACAATGTGGGTTTGAGAATATTTTCAGTGTCAGCAACACACTTTGTAAAATTCTCCTTGCTCCTCTTTTTACTCCAGCTGTCTTTTGAGCACAGCCTGTCAACAGCCTCTGGAGTTGTTCAGAACCTCTTCTGCTGGATATCAAACTTGTTATAGAGCTGTTTACTTCTTTCTTCCAGTTTGTACAGAGGCAGCAGACACATCTGAACCCGCAGGATATTTTTGGGAAATTAGAGAGAACAATATTGTGTTTATTTTAAGAAAACAAAGAAGGCAGCCCACTTTTTGAAAAGGGCCAGGGTGGCTGTTTAAAATATTGATACTGCTACAAAAGGCCTGGTGACAGAATGATAGCTCAGCTCTGTGTGTGTTTGTCTTTCCCTCTGCTCTCTGATGAGACAAGCCTGTTTATTTATGCCCGGGGCAGCTTGCACAGTGCAGAGGGAGGCAGTGAGAATGAGCAATGAGCTCTCTGGACAGGAGAGGAGCTCTCAGTAGCCCTCCTCAGCCAGCCACTGGTGGCTTTAATTCCGTGGGGTGTGCAGGGATCATGTACTGCTTCGGGTGGGAGGGAAGAGCTGGATCTGGAGCCCTGCCATGCTCAGCTGCTTGGCTTTATAAATCAGCTGGATTTATTCTCACATAGCTTTGGACATCTCTAGTATCATCCTGGGCTTCCTGTGCAAGCAGTAAGAGGAATTGTCACCTACAGCAGTGTTATAGGTTCTTGTGTTCAGGAGAGCTGCTGCTTCAGACTCTGCTCGCTTTTCTGCCCAAATATCCACTAACTCTGATGGGATCCTTGTGGGACCAGCGTGGGTTGGAATATTTAAGTGCAGGGAGCTACATTTAGCTATCTGAGTGCATCTTTAGTGGGAGAAAGGCTTTTTCCTTTTATCTTCTAGAAGCTTTCTATGCTCTAAATGTATGAATTCCAACTTCTTATCTGCAACCATTCCCTGGTGGGAGGATGCATGTGTAGCAAATTTAAACCTGCTGAAAATTAGCTTGTTTTTCTTATTTACCTTTCTCTGACTCTGTAGAAATAGTGCTTTCACTTGTCAAGCTCCAGGGGTGACAGAGTACAAACCACCAAGTTTTAAAATGTGTTTTGTGAATAAAGCACCTTAGTGACACTGCTGGTGGCTTGTGGTTTATGAACCAGTGAGGCACCTCCAGAGTAGGAAATAGCAAATTATGGAGGAATAAGGAATAAAATTCTGCTCTCCCTACACTGATAGAAATGTGGAAAGCACTTACCAGGCAGCTGTCATGGTGAGTTTTATTGAAGCAGCTTCTGCTGGCCAAATTCTCCTGCCTGTAAGCCAGGTTTTGGCCTTTGTGACAGCAGTTAAGGCAATCTAAATGTCTGCACTGTTCCACATCACCCAGGTGAGTGTCTCTGGCACTCAGTGTTGCAGGATTCCCACTCCTCATGGACAGTTTTGCTGCCCTTAGGCACAGTTCCACTCTGCATTTGGGAATTTTGTTGTCTCCAGGTGCAGCCTCTAATGGTGGAGAAGAGACATCACAGGTGGTTTTCCTTGTGTTTGGCACCTGTAGTGTAAAGAAATAGTGCCTTGACCAAAAAGCCCCCGTTTTTTTTGGATGCTCTGAAATCCCTGCATGGCCTGCTGGAGATGAGAGGAAGCTGTCCATGTGTTTTGCAAAGACACAGAAGCATTCTGTTGTTCCCCCATTAAAATAATGACTCACATCAAGGAAATGTTTCACGTTTTGAAAAATGAAGCAGGAGGAGTGAGAGTGCATGTGACTGTGTGCATGATGCATGCAATTCTGAGTGAGGATTAATATTATATTAGAAATTCAACAACACTGAATCACTGCAGTTTTCATTTAATGTTTTACCAAATGCCTGTAACCTTAAAACTCTAATACATGACAGATACACTTAATTACCTCACTGTAAGAAAAATAATGATCAGGACTCTTAAGTAGCAGAAATGAAACATGACTAAGCTGGCATTTGTTACAGTGCCTAGTTTTAGACTTTTCCAAGCCATTTGAAGGCACAGCAAGTCTGTGAGCAGTGGATGGTTACTAATGCCTTTTCATGGTCAAAGTAACACTTTCTGTGTCTTTCTCCACGCTAAGCTTGGGGTGGGCTGGGTCCTCCCCAGGATGTTTCTGACAGAAGAAAGGGAAAACTGGGATGAATAGAGGAGCCTGAGAGCTCCAGCCTCTCTTCACCATTGGAATTGGGGGAAATCATCACCTCCAAACAAAGGCCCAGTGGGAGGTGACCAAGAAATGAATGATTTTGTGAGCTTTAAACTAAACAAAGAGTCATTATTAATTTTAAAATTATTTATTATGACAAAATGCAAGAGCCAGTGCCTCACAAGCATGGTTCAGTATTCAAGTTTCACCAGCAGACATAACCTGTAGTTTGAGTGAAGGAGACACAGCTGGGTGTCTAATATGGAGTGCATCACCAGAAGGGAGAGATGATTTTTGACATAACTTGAGGCCATCTTTATCCGTTGAGAGTTATTTTGATTAAAAAAACCCAAACAAACAACCAAAACCAAACAAACCAAACTTAATGGTAAATCTAGCCATAATCTTCAAAAAATATACCTTGTGAATGTCCTTGGGCATCAATAGACAAGACTTCTGACTGGAACACTTTTTATTGTAGTATTTTTCTCTTCTCCTTCCTCCTCTTCTTTCCTCAAATTTTTATTCATTACAAAGTCAAAAACTGTTGAGCTGAAAAATGATCACGTTTAAATTTCTTTTATGTTAAACATGTCAGTGAAGCAGCAAAGTGCTTTTTGTATTTCTCCATTGCTCAAGGCATTTCTTAAAGTCTTTTCTCATGATCTACTTCCACCCTAATGCCTGGGAAAAGAAGAAAAATCTTCTGAATGAATTGATTAATGAACATAGCTATTGGTTTTTAACACATTTTTTGTTGGTTTTTTTGTCTTTCTCTCCTGGATGAAAGATGTTTAGTCTATGAATATTATTGGTTCTAAAAATCCTCTCTCATATATCTCATGCAATCACAGGAACTAGAGATAGAGATGACTTTTTGGGTAATTTAATTCATCCCCTTACTATTACAGAACTCCCATCAAAAGTATATCCAGTACTTTGTTTTGCCCAATCCACAATAATTTGGTAGATGTGGGCTTTGAAAACACCCAGAAAATAATTCCAATGTCTCATCAGTCCCATGTGGATCTGGATCAGTCGAGACAGCCCAGCAGGACCAGCAGTGTCACCAGCAGAGCTGGTTTTGGGAACAATCTCCAAGATCTGCTGATGCAGCTGCCACCAGTGGCTTCTCCCCCAGCCAATCCATCCTGCATGGCTCAGCCTGGGGCAGCTGCAGATGTGGATCTACAGCAATGCTCACACTTGTGTCTTTCACCCTTCCTTCCATCTCTTGGGGACAGCAGGGAGAGTTGGAAAACTTTCCTGCCCTTATTTCTAGGGACTCTCTGCACACCAGCTTCCTCCAACCATGGTGCTTAAAAATTTCAGCTACGCCTTTCTGGGTGGTGCTTTTGGGCATGTAGCTGCTCTAAGGAGAGTTTCTGGACACTTGCACCTTGGAATCCCACAGAGCACAGCGTGGCAGTGGCTTGCTTGCTGTGGATGGAGGAAGCACACCAGGTCCTCTCTGTGTATCAGGGGCTTTGCCTCTGTTTCCTGCTTTTTCCAGAATGTTTGAGGTTAAAACTGCTCTTTGTTTCTTCTATCCTGACTGCAAGTGAGTACTGGCATCCTCCTGCCATGGGCTGGTTTTGAGGGCAGCTGAGAGCCAGCTTGGAACATGTAATCACTCTATTGTATGTGAGTGTCTTTGGAAAATTCTTATAAATTTTTTTTTTTTTTAAATCAGGAATGTATATAACAACCTGCAAGGGTCAGGTAAGCAATTTCTATTTGGTCATGACCAATTTTATTTATTTCTGAGCAGAATACTTTGCATTACCAAGCAACATGATGCTAGCTAAGGCCATTGTCTTGAAGTTTACATCATTGTTATGGCTTTCCAATGGCAAAACCTCCAATATAAGCACTGAATGTCCTGCTTTCTTGAAGGGGCTGGAGGCAGATCCATTTGCAAAGTCTGTCACTGGACTGTTTCCCCATGATCCATGGGGCTGACATGCAGGTCCTCAGCAGAACTGCCATGGTTGTGTGTGAGCTGAGAAGAAAATCCTTGTGCTACAAGGTGTGGCACCACACAGTGATTACAGAGCTTACACCAGGCCAGGCCACCTGTTCAAACACCAACTAATTTTTAATATTTGAAACAACCACAGAATCACAGAATCATTTTGGTTGGAAAATACCTCCAAGATCATTGAGTCCACCCTTTGACTAATCTGCTCCTTGTCAACTGTGTCACAACCCTGAGTGCCACATCCAATCATTTCTTGAACAATTCTTATTCAGCTGATGCCTTTCACATGCCTTAGTGTTTATTGCAGTAATCAATTTAGGAGACTATGGTGAACATTTTTTTGTCTTGAACTCCTAAACACATATCCAGGAACCAAACTATGTGCCATGTATCAGTGCCCAGGAAACCACATAGACACTAGGGTCTTGGGAATAAAAGAAAAAGACAAAGAAAAGGAAATGAAAAAAAGGAAAAGGGGAAAAGGAGAAGGAAACCTATGCTTTATAAAGGTGATTAATTTAATGTAGTTAACTTTGGAAAAATAATGGCCTAGGGGCATCAATATTTACCTATATCCACTCAGGCAGGCTTTAAAAGCTAAACACAGCTATAGCACCGAGCTGTGTGTATTGGATATGTGCCATTCACTGTGGGGACAGCCCATCCCAGAAAAGGATCTCCTCAAAGACAGATCCACCTTAAAATGATGCTTTTTCATATCTGTTTTTCACTAAGGCATTGCTGAACCCTGACCCAACTCACCATGACTGTGTAGCAACAGTTTTCCAATTTTTATTAATGTCATTTACCAGCTCCTCACTGCCCTTGCTGCTCACTCTGTTGAAATTTTGGGGATGTATCCACACCACTTATTTAATTTTTCCTAGGAGACAGTGGGTGAATGGTGGGTCTCAGCACAAGCATTTAGTGTCTGTGTTTGTGCCAAGTGTTACTAAAGGGACAACTGCCAGCCCTTGCTGGATAAAGACATGGTTTGCTTTAAAATTAAAGAACAGCCTGCAAGGTGCAACACCCACTCACCCTACTCCTGCAAATCATGTCTGCTTAAAGATAAGCAAATATCTGGCAACAAATCCATTGAAATCTACATTTCTTTCTGGCTTAATGCTTGCACAGCTCTGCTGCCTGGAAGCTGCAGTCATAAATCCAGTCTCTCCATGTGCTAATTGTTATGTCAGGAAAAGGAATGTTGGGGAGATGTTGAGGTTTGCTTGGATGTGCAGAGTCCCACATCACTGTTCACCTACTTTTTGGATAATTTTAGCACTTTCCTAAGCAATTGCTGCTATTTCTTTGAAGGACAGCTTTGGTTGCAATCCACCCTGGCTGTTTTAGATATTAAATTAAAATATCATTATCAGCCTATCTTGGTCTATCAGTGAGTAGAGACAGGGGATCTTTGGTTTTGTCCTAAAAATACTGTGTTCATTGGCCAGCCCTCTCTAAATGAGGATGGAGCAGGAGGTCACCAAGTAGGAAATAAAAGGCAAAACCAGCAGATTAAATATTCCCAGAATAAGCAAGATTAGCAAAAAGAATGAACTGAATAACAGCTAAGAAGCATAAAGTTGGTCTCCTGTTAAAAGAGGATATTCAATACAGGTTTTTCTCATAATCTGCATTATTTCCTGTGAATTTCCAAAGAGGCTGAGGAAGGAAGAACGATTGGAAAAGCAATGTTTTCAATCCTGCTTGAGGGACAGCTTAACATTCTACTCCCTCACTTAGCTGCTCAGCAGTAGAGCACAGAACTCCAAAACCATATCTCTAATTCAGCCTTTTCAACTTGATTCCAAGCAGGGCTCTGACAATATCTGGGTAATTGCAGACTACTTGCAGATACTCCCTTGTTCCCAGTTAAAGGTCTCTCTCAAAAACAGAAACAACAATAAAATTGCATAGATTCTTACTCCAGAAACAGTCAGGAATCACTGGTCTGCTTCCCTTCATGTTCCCTTGAAGCACATTCCCATTTTTGTGGGGAAGCACAGTGAAAGCCAACAGTAAGCACTGTGACAAACATCTGTAGTGGAAAAGTTTTGCAGGGGGGTATGGGATGTGGGTAGGAAAAAGAGAGATGGAATAGTGCTTTCTGTAGCTCTTTGTTGCTGTTGTGAATAGCATCACAGTATCTCTTAACGAAGCAGATGTTCAGATAAAGAGTTTCAGGCTACAGGCACCAAAAAATAGAAGCTTCCACACAGCTTGAGCTCCAGCTCTGTTACCCTTGTTAACCAGTTGTCATGCTCTGCCTGGCACACCACGAGCACTAAGGCATCTGTTGGATGGAAATAGTTCCATTACAGTTTCTTAAGCACATCTTGCTGTGGACTCCTTCGTCACGTTAGATGGAAACTTTACTCTCCAGACTTGTGATCCCAATTGCTATTACTCATTTCATTCTCATGAGGGGCACCATGGCCCAAATGCTGTGCTGTTGTAAAATGGGAAATAAGTTTACATAAAACAGATGAGTTTTGATTTAATTGCTTTTTTACTCTCATTATGTGTTAACACTTGCTAAGTGGAACTGTGTCAAACAGTCTCCAAAGTCCCATGAGAAAATTGTTATGTTAACATCCACATTTGGTAATACTCTAATACCTTTGTGACTCTTGCTCATTTTTTGATGTATAAATGAGAAAATTGTAAGGGGAAGGGGAGATGATGTTTTGGAGGAGAGATCTGGTTTACACATTAAGTATGGGGTAAGAAAGTCACACCTCACTTTGGAGAAACCTGGATCACTTGTGGGAATTTCCATTCCCAGAGAGGAAAAGAAGAGATTCTAAGCCTACTTTCAAGCACAGAATAGCTGCTAGAAAGGCTTGGTGAACCTAGATTTAGGTGCAGAGCAAAGACAATTAGACCACTGTGTCAAAACCAGCATTTGCTCTGGGAACATCTGCTCTGGGTTTGATTCCAAGCTCTCACGACCTCCTGCAAGCCAGAGGCTGGTTAGTGTCTATTAGAAAATGTCAGCCAGAGGCATGGGCAAAGGAACAAATCCACCCTGTGTACACGGCTTAACAGGATGTGCTTATTTTTCAGCTGCCATGGGTGATGTTGGAGTGGCCTGCCTGGCTCGTTGACAAGCAGGGATTTGGCAAGTGGAAGCATAAAGCTGGCTAATGGGAAAGGTGCACAAATCTCTGCAAAAACAGTAGCTGGCTCTGCGCAGTCTGCAGGCAAAGCCAAAACCATCATGTGCACTGAGGTATAAAATGAACAAAATACAAAGAAAAATAGGACCATAAAGGGCAACAGCAGTGACTACAGTGCAGTCGTGCTGCTTATGGCCTCCCACAGCCCGTGTTAGACAGAACAGATGCTGTGATCATGCTTTTGAGTCCTCTCATGCTTTTTTCTGGGGACACAAGTGTTCTCCTCGTGCTGTGGAAGAGCTGAGTTCTGTGATGGTGAAGATCATCTGCCAGGACCTGTGCAGCTGCCTCCATCCAGCACACAGAGCAAGAGTGCCTGTCCTCGCTGTGAAAGTGATACAGAAGGACACAAGTCACCTGACTGCTGCAAAAAACCTCAGATTATAAAGTAATAAGGTCTTGAGGTACAAGAGCCCTGCAGTGAAACCTCAGTGGAGGCAGTTGGAAACAGAATAAGTACAACAAAAACATCAGTGGGGGGATTTACAAAGCTCCTAAATGCAGCAGCATTTGTGTAGAATGTATGAACACAGCTGTGCTTCACCCACCCTGACCCAGACTCTGCCACAGTGTGGGTTTGTGTCCACAGTGTGAGTCCTGAGCTGTGGGAATGGCATCTGCCCCACAGAACCTGGAGTGGGAAATGATGAGGCAAACAAAGCTCAGTTTAACACTCCACAAAGACAGAAAGGAACCTGAAGGTACAAGGTGGTGTAGAGAAATGGTGTAGAAATCATGTGGATTATGCCTAATTTTGAAGAGCTGCTGTTAGGTTTTCATGCCTGGTCGATGCTTGGTGGTCCTATGAGGACAGACTGATGATGTTGTTTTATTATGGATAGGTTTCTTTCCTCAGCCTCAAGGACAGACTTTTCTGGAATCCCCAGATTCAGGAAAGGGGTTTGTCTGGCCTGAAAGCAAAATTTTTCCCTATGGATTCTGCATCTTCAGACCTTTAGTTCTAAAGATCACAGGCTACTCCTGGGCTGTGCTAGGATGCCTCAGGGAGTCTCAGGCTTTCCTATGGGAGTCTCTGTCAAGGACTGCAGCTCCATATTCCCTTTGTTTGCTGTTTTTGTTAATGGCTTGAGATCACTTCAGAAAAAAGAGGATATGTGAGTAAAAAGGACTTTGTCAGACTTAAGTATGATTACAGAGGAATCAAAATAGCTTTCCACCTTCAGATTTATCATGAAGGTCTGCCTCAATGGGACTCTGTGTTGTCAGTGGAGATAAAAAGGTAGTTTAAGAGAGTAGGTCATCTGAGCTATTTCAGATGTCTCTGTCAGTACTTTGGTTTTCCCCACCTCTGTTCCTGTTCACAGGACCTCCACTGACTTTAAAGGCAGCCTGCAGTGACTGGCTCAGCTACAGCCATCTCCATTTAGTCAGCTAAATCCAGGGAGTCTGGGTCAGAGATTTCAAGTGCAAAACCAATAAAGCAATGAACAGACACATTCATCAAACTCTTCTATTGGATAAAAAGCTGGTGCTGTAGCAGCAGCACACTGCTATTTCTTCTCTTTCATTAAAATGTGTTTAACTTGGATTGCTATTCACTTAAAGGTTCTCCTTCACATTTCACCTTTTCCCTTAGAATTAGCCTTGGAACTCACAGCATTTTCTTTGAATATCACAACCTCAACCTCCAGGGTTAGTTATTTTTTAGCAAAATTGCTCTTGCCTAAGCAATGCTGTATACTACCAGAACTATGTCAAAACATTAATTCATTTTCTTAATTATTTGGTGAGGGGAGGACATTTGGGATATTTAAATAATGTTGTAAATCTAATTAAGGAAATCTGAAAGACTCTGAGTTTTCCCAACTGACATTATTTCCTGTGTTTCTTCCACTGATGCTGATGTTCCTCCCAGTCACCTCTGGATTCATCAGGAGATGTCAGGCTTTGCAGAACTAGCTGTTAACACAGGAAAATTAAAAGTACTCAGTTCTCATGCAAGTCTTCTGATTGATAATATGCCCAAAGGACATTACATGGGCTTCTTTCTCCTCTCAGGCTGGGAGTTGGGTGCCAAGCACTGTCTGAAGGCTGCAATGATTTATCTGTGCATCTCACTGCAGTTTTGGGGAGCATGGAAGGAAGTTGCCACAATCTGAGCTGGAAGCACAAGTGCATTGCTTTGGCACTAAGGGCAGACTGCTGTATTTCTGTCAGTGCAGGCTCTGTTTGGAAGTGCAAGTTAACACCTCTTCCAGAAATTTATGAGATGAGTGAGGAGCCAGCAATGTGAAGGAAGCTGCGAGGGGAAATCCTTAACAGCATGAAATGCAATGCTAAGACAACATGCAGCCCCAGAACAATGTGACATGACTTCTGTTCTTCATTTTTGTCATAATTTCCTGAAGACCGTGAACAACCTGAGAAACCACATGGACCACTCCAGTCCCAGGGTCAGCTAACTGTCCAGACCATATTATGTTACAATGGAACATTTTTTTTTTCTCTTCAGTGGCACTTCCAAGAAACTCAGTGCTGCCTGACCCTCAAATTAACCAAACTGTTGCCTCTCCTGCTCATCAGCTCAGGTTCCTCCTGCTGGGTCATAAACTATAAGGTTGCCCTGAATGTTTGTACAGTGCATAGGACAGATGGAGCTGTGAGCCATGGCTGAGGTCATTAAGCTCCCATAAAACCAGCAGTAAAAACAATAATAACAAGAAGATTGAAAGAAATCTGTGCCTTCCTAGAGGTGCTGGGAAAGACATCTGCTGTAAGCAGTTCTTTCATACAAGATGCAAAGAAGCACTGTGAAAACCATTCTTGTGATTTGCCTCTGATTTCTGTGCCATCATTACCCTTTCTCTAACCCAAATATTTGCATCTTCAGTTGTTCCCATATTGTTAATCTGTTTATTGTCATTGTTGTTTTCATGGATACAATTTCTCCTCATAAGTGACTTTTCATTGGTGCAAGCATTGTTTCATCTCTGTATTGTGTTGTACAGCTGCTATTTTTCTTAGAACTGCATTCTTTGCCTGTAATTTCCTGCTTAGTACTTAGCACAAAAACCTGTTGTTCTTTCCTACAATTTTTGCTTTTTTCCCTCCCTGGTTCAATTTTGCTCTTGTCTGAGATTCAGCCTCCACAGACTTCATTCATGGAGTGTCCTTTTCTCTCTCTATAATTTGCATATTTTGCAATATTTTGTATTCCTTTCCCATTTCAAAGGAAAGTTGCAACACTGTGTCAATCAGACTCTCTTCTCCTACATGCTGGTCTGCTTCAGATTCAGCAATCCTTTCTTTTCCCACCCATTTCCACTATCATATTAATAGTGCACTTCCACCACCTCCCCGTGCAGCCTGTTGCAATATTTTAGCATCCTTTCAGTGATGAAATATTCCCTAGTATCCAATCTAAACCCCCCTTTCCATTCCCACAGGAACCTGATGAGTGAGCACTGCCTCTCAACTACCCTCATTCCTCCCTCAACCTTTCTCTTTCTGTCTTTTCCTTCCCCACCTTGTTTCTCTTTCATTGAACTACTCTGTGTCTACCTAAGCACTACTTTAAAAAGTGGTTAAAATAATAATAATGCTTTAAAATAAATAATTATTTTGCTGTCAAATGTTTCATTTTAGTTTCTTTCTCTGGACTAAAATTCTCCCATGAGTGGTCACTGCAGTGTTAATTCATTACATGGCTGTCAGAAATCCAAGCCACAGCTTGATGTATTCAATCAGTGCCCTTGGCTTCACGTGTAGGGGGCTTTAGATTAAATTGTTATTGTTTGTTAACAGCTTATGTATCTTCCAATGCAGTCCTTGCAGGGCCTTGGGGGTGTTGGGATGGAGAAACAGCTGCTCAGGGTGATCAGAGATGGAACATAAGTGGTGGCTCAACCAGGACTGGCTGGAAGTTGTGTCCTGTATTTTGTGTCCAGCCAGGGCTCAGGGATATTGGTCCAGGCTGCAGCCAAAGCAGATGGCACTGGTTTGGAAAGTCCTGGGAATACTAAGCTTTGAAGCTTGTGGGGTTGAGGCTGTAGGAGAAGCAAATTTCCTAGAGAGAGGTAAAACTGATTTCTAGACTGATTATCATCACTGGCCAAAATAGAGAAACTGTTAGGTAAACAAGCACTTCCTCCAGGCCAAAGTAAAGTCTCTCACTTTCAAAGCTAAATTAATTTGATAGTGCAACTTAAACTACCTTGGTGCTCCCCCTTTATTCCTGAAGGCTGTACACTGATATTTCACCCTTGGTGGCAGCACAGCCTGTTCTGGTGCCTGCAGCCTGCACTGAGGACCTGTCAGAATAAGGCCAGCCTATAGGCCAGCCTGAATATACTGCCAGCCTAAATATAATTCCAGTCTAAATATAAAGCCAGCCTAAATATACTGCCAAGAACATCTTTTTCATAGCCCTTGCCAACACAATTCCTCCTGAGTGTATGAACAGAACTGGGCACCAAGGTGTCTCCACACTACAACAGCTTCATCGAGCAAAGCTGAAGAGTTTTAAAAAAACACAGTTTGAAGTCAACTTTAGTCAGCATTTTACCTGAGAAACACAGATGGTATCTGTATTGTCTGGCCTGAAATTTTTGATTCCTTCACTGTTTTTTAAGACAAATTTAATACCCTTCAGTCTGCCATCAAACTATCTCTTGAATTCTGTTCTAGCAGTATTGAAGTCCAGCAAACCATGGTCAGCATAAAAATGGTATCCAAAAAACTGTGCTACATAAAAATGTGCAAATCTCACCCCAGTGAAAACAAACCCAGCAGTCAGCCTAAACTTACCAAAATAGAGCCAAGGGGCTGTCAGGTTTTCCCCACCATCACATCTGTTCTAGCAGGACCCACACACACCTTGAAAGTCTGAAGAAGCTGCTTGCCCAGCAAATATTTTCCACAAAGACAATTCAACATGATACAACTTTTATATTTTCTCAGAAACTCACTTCACAATATCTTAAGCTCCACCACAGATCACTCAACTCAACATTAGAAGGAAAATACCAAAGGACAGTATGTACCAAATGGAATCATATAATTGCTTGAATAATATGTAGAAAAATTGTCAATATATCCTAAAAGTATTCCTGAATACTATGCCTAGGACTCCTCTCAAAATGTACTTCACCTACTACACAATGTCCTCATAGAAATTTTATGGACATAACAACCTCCATGAGTCAGAAGAAAACTTGCACGGGCAAAGCAGAATGACAAAAACACCCAATTACTAGTAAACTTATAAACTTTTACCACACAGACACTCAATTTCCTCTCTTTTAGTCTCTGTTCTCCAGAGGAAGCTACAAAGCACTTTCCAAAGGTGGCAATCAAAAGACATTACTCATGATAAGAAAAAGTCACAGTATCAACAGAGGCAAACATTCATGGCACGTTATAATTCTCCCCTTTCAGCATCACTCCAAATTGCTTCCCACTGCCCCTGTGCCATGGGCTATAAATTCTTACTCTCTCCTTTCTCTCCTTCTGTCTATCTCTTTCCAGTGGTAGATATTCTCATGGCACCTTTCCCTTTGCAACACCCTTTTTTCTCTGCTACAGGTATCAAACTTTTTGTCTGACCTTCCCCCCCACCACTGATTAAGAGAACATAATTCAATTCCATTCCTTGTTCTCAGCTCATACTCACCATTGAAGTTTGGTCTACCTATTCCTGGCTCAGCAATGAGCTTTTAAGCCTGAAATCTGTCTGTTGTTTCAAAGCAAATCAGTTAATGTAACAAAAGATGCTTTCTCCTCCATACAAACTATGCCTAGCTTAATACATTACTTGGATCAATGCTTAAAAAAACAACACCCCTAGATCTATTTTTTAAAAAATAAATATTATTCAGACTTGATTTCCATGGCTCAACACAGAATTTTAAAGAATTTTTCCTGTATTTTTTTCAGACAGGGTGGAAGTTCTAGTGGGCTAATACTTAAATTTTAAAAATGTGTGTAGATCTATGTGAATAAATTAATCTCTGCATCAACCAGGGCAGTTTGCTACAGCCACACAGCTCTTCACTGCTGTTCCTTTTGTAATGCATGTTTAACTCAGCACCTCCAGGTGAAATATCAGGCTTTTAGAGCCATATGTCTGTGTTGAGCTGAAGGATGTGTCCTCATGGATCACCTGCTACCAGGAGACTCTGATGAATGACTTGGTCCTGGAGGCTTTCCTGCCCAGGCAGCTCCATGCAAAGCTGAATCCTGCCATTCCTGCAGAGTGCTGCCTTGAACTTAAACTTGAAGTGGAGCTAGGCACACTGCACAGTGTGAGAAACGCAGGCAGGGCTGGGATAAAGATCTTTCTGAAGCATGAGGATGTGGATCAGAGGAGCACTGGGCTCCCCATTGCAGCTGATCACAGAGGGAAAGCCCCTAAGGGATTTACATAGCCTGGTGCTTCGTGGTGAGCAGCATCTTTGAAATTGGGAAGGTTTTGCCCTTTCTCCCATTGAGCACAGCACGAGATGTGAGTGCAGAGAGATTCCTGCTGCTGTTTAGGGAAGAGTGGTTTGATAGTAAAATAGCCAACAGACATGAACACTTGAATTCAGGCACCTCATTTGTGCTGCCTTTGAAATTTAAACAGGCTAAGTGACTCCACCTGAATTATTCTTATCACTCCTTATGAATCTATGATTGTATTTTACCTTTTTTTTTTTTTTAAGACTTGTTTTCTTTCAGTCAGTAAAAGCCTACCACACTGTTCTGTACTCCTTGTGTCCCTAATAATGACATACTCTCTCCTAATGTCTGTGTACAGGTATGCACTAGGGAAACTCTCAGGGACTGAAATTCCAGGGAAATATTTCTCCAGGTGAAGTGAAAAAGGTGGGATGGCAGATTTTACTGAAACATTTCCCACGAGTGACTTTTCAGTTCAGGATAATATGTTTGAGGCCTTTCTCTGGGTTAGGTGCAAGCTACCTGTATTGCAAACCTGCCTAATAAAACATTCAGTCCTGCTTTCTTCAATATTAATTTAATCCACCAAAGCCTTTATATGTATGACCCTGTGGCAGACTCAGTCACCTGCATGCTCCCAAACTGCTGAAAACAACCTGGGGGAAATCTAAATTCTCAAACATTGATGGTGGTTTATGTTGGTAATTTTTTTAATGTCATTTTTGCATACAATGGCAACAAATAAAGAAAAATCCTGAAAACAGTGAAGAATTCTTTGTCAGTATTTTATGGTAGGACTTGTTCCTGTAAAAGCTGCAAAGGTGATGCTATTGGGGATTGTATATTTATAAAGATAGATTAGATGCAGTATCTCAGTAAAGGCAAGTACCTGGTTCCTGTCTGGTGGAGGTAATCAGCTGCACAAAACCACCATCTATGGAGGGTTGGGCTGGGTTGTGGTGCTGCAGAAAATCTTTGATATTTGTGCAAGTGCTATGGCAAATGGGTCAGTGGGGCCATGGAATTAGGCATGGGATGCTTAAAAATGGTGCCATGGGTGCTTTCCATTCCCTGCAGGAAAAGTACAGATTCAGCTCAAACACAGCCTTCAGTCCAGGGCACAACAGGAATAATGCAGACCACAGGTGGGAGTTTGGGGGAATTCACTGGAGCTCTTCAGTCAAAGATGAGGGACAGTAACAGCCTTCAGAGATGCAATAAATATTATGAACAAAAAGGAATAGGCTGCTTACCCTGCTCCTTTTGGTTAGGAGGGAAAGAACCACCATTAGAGAGCAGCAATGGAGAGTTTTGTTCAGTATTAGGAAAAACCTTTTAAGGTTAAATTCCAGGAGGACCCAGCATTTCCACCTTTGTGGGTTTGAATGAAGAAGCTGTGCAAGCACCTGTCAGCAATGGTGTGTTAATGATTCTGGGCAGAGCTGACCTCTGAAGGTCTCATTCCTAGGAGTGGGAAGCCAGAGGTTTGTGTAGTTCCCATACATAATTTAGGAAGCTTGCAGCTGCTGCCTATAGGCTTCCAAAAACAGTAATGCTCAAAAGTCCTTGGCAGAAGATGCTGCCTTTCTCAGTGGTACCCAGGGGTGTTTGTGGAGGTAATTTCTTTTTTCTGCCTGAGCATCAGAGTCCTCCATTTACTCATCCTTGGCAAAGTCTGTATGATCATTCGGTAAAAGGCAATAGGTACATTTTAGGAAGCTAGATCACTTGCTTTGCTGCAAATGCTGGCTTGACAAAACTGAATTCTTTCTTCAAACAGGGTAAAACTTTCTTTTTTATCATGACATTTTATTTTATCCTAGTCATCCTGGTTTTCCTTCTTTCTCCCCCAAGTTCTGTATTTCAAAATAAAATATTTACAGAACAAAAAAGAATTGTATCAAGTAATTTTTCTTATTGATCCACATCAGCTTTGGAATCTGGCTGGACAGAGACAAATCCAAGTATTTCTTACACTTTGGCTACTTTAAGGTGCAAGCAAACATCTGAAAATCCCATTCAGAACCTTTACTGCAAGCTCAAGTCTTAGAATGCTCATTTAATGTTGATTTTCCCATGCAGAAAGTAACTAGGAAAGCAGGGTGCTCAGGCCAGGTCCTGAATCACTCTTCCCATGAAGAAATTATTAGATTTAGATTTGATTAGAGAAATGTTTTACTGTGCTTTACCACTGATTAGAGCACTCTCATAACATCTTAATCCATCTTTAACTTGACACCACCAGTCTGATGAGCTTGACCATACTCAGAGAGCAGAAACAACACTTCAGAACAAGGAACGTGCCAGTTTTCTCTCTGGTGGAAGGCTGTGAAATAAACTGCTAAAAGACACTTCTAACTAAATTTATTTCTAGAGCCAACAGTGCTACCTGAAGAGCAGGGTGTTCTTGAAAAATTATCTCTTCCTACCTTAGCCCAGTATGTGCAGCATTTGCAAGCTCATCGAGTGGTTGCTAAATAATGTATTTGGTTCCTAATTATTCTTGCAGATGAGAACAGCTCTAGCACAGCCATCATGGAGCCCAGCTCTGCTTTTCTTAGGAGCATTGATGTTTGCTTAGCAGGTTTGCCAGCTGTGGGTGCTACATTTTCCTTGTTTTGCTTGCAGTGAGCATGAACCTGGAGTATCTTATGGTCCTTTTGCAAGCCACGAGTTTCTCTGCATCCTGACTCATTTCTGGAGCGTGCAGGAGGACTGAGCACCTCACAGGGTCAGATTTGCGCACAAGTGGAATAATCCAGCATGAAAGATGCTGTCGTATTCAGCAAAATATTTCCCTCTAGGATTAGTGAATGTAAGAGGAAAGCAAAGGGAATTAACATTTGGCAGAAGGGAAATGAGAATGCTCCCCCAGTATGGGGCTCAGCTGAGCAATCAATCTTGAACACGCAGCCCAGCGTGCCCAGAGACAAACACCCTACTCCTCCTCCCCTGCAGAAATTTATTAGTTTGAGACACTTTCCACAGCTTGCTCTCTGTACTCTGTTCTCATAGCTTACAAGTGCTCCTGGAGGGCAGGAAACCCAGAAGTGTGGTTTGAGTAATTGATGCATTGCTCCTTGAGAGCAGCAAAGGAGCAGCCACACACATCCCATTCTCAGCCAGGGTGGCTGATGTGCAGTCCTGTTTCTTCAACTGAAGAGGAATGTAGCACACATTTGGTGGGGCTGCCACCTCTAGCTCTGAGCCTGGTGTCCCCTCAGTTTGGGGTTTTCCCCAGGGGCACTGCTGAGAGTGAAGGGTTTTGAGCTACAAAGAGAGCCTGATCCAGCACTGCTGTTGGAGACTCATTCTCCCTCATCCCCCTAGATCTATTGTAGGCCAGGCAGAAGAAATCTTCCAGTACAGCACAGCAGAGATAGGAATTACTGATAACTGAAATCACTGCTTTCTTTGCACTTGTGAGCAATGAAACTGTGAACAGGAGACTGAGGGGAGGCCTCATTACATTGATTTTTTTAAAACTTGCTCATGAGGTGAAGAGGAGGGGCAGGCACTGATCTCTGCTCTTCAATGTCCAGTGGAACCTGAGGAAATTGCCTGAAGTTGTGTCAGGGGTGGTTAATTCAGATATTAGAAAAAGGTTCTTCCCCCATAGGGTGTGTGGGCACTGGAACTCCCCATGGCTCCCCAGGGCAGTGGTCACAGCACCAACCTGACAGAGCTCAAGCAGTGTTTGGACAATGCTCTCACACACAAGGTGGGATTCTTGGGGTTTTCCTGTGCAGGTCCAGGAGTTGGACTTCATTGATCCTTGTGTGTCCCTTCTAACTCAGGATGTTCTCTGATTCTGCTGGTTGTCTCTGGCTCTGCTGAGCTGGGATGGATGGAATCTGAAGAGACTTGCATTAACCTCACTGACTCCCTTGAGCTGCTTTGGGATGGGATCACCTGGCTTGACTTGGGGTGTCTGCAGAGTGAAAATCTGAACCAGTCACCCTCATGGTCAGCAGGGACAGGTAGGCACAGGCAAGATGTAACTCACCTAGTCCAGGTTAGTCCTTTGAGTTGGGGCACTCACTCTAAAAGCACACACAGTTCACCAATGACTATAATGGATGTCATGGTCTCTCCATGACTTCAGACACCTGTGTTTGGTCAGAAACAGCCCCACCTGGGGATTTGTGCCACATGTGGAAGATCTCTGGGCACAGGACCCTGTTTCTGCCCATTATGCAATGCTTAGCCCTGTGAGGAACTCTATTCCTCACCAAACCACCAGTTCTGACACAAACCTCGTTCAAAAGTTCAATAATTAACATGCTGTTGCCATAAACTTGTGGTAAGTAAAAATATGCTATTTCTATTATCTTGTTTTCCATTTGCTGTCCAAAGAAGAAATCCCAAGGCAGTAGCAAACTGACCAGAGGTCAGATTGGAGACATCATTGACCTCCATTTGCTGGTGCCACCACTAAATCTCAAATAGCCATTACAGGTGAGAGCATGACGTTTCTCACAGCTGCTGCTTGGCTTGAATGATGCTGTCAGTTTTAAATCTCTTTTGCAATGAATGTTCTCAGTCTGACAAATCTTTATTTTGTGGACTTGGTTAAAGATTTTGAAGAACATTTTACAGAAAGGGATTGCTTTGATGATATACTTCGCATATAGTACTTGAACAATCCCCATCTGAAAGCTGTATTGTTAAGATATCATTTTACTTTTGGTGGTAGCAGGGAAGTGCTGATGGATTGTCTGTGAGATGTACGAGCAGGGGAGGCAGATTAAGCAGTGGGGTCTGAATGAATAATTATTTTGTGTGCTTACCAGAAGAAATTGATTATCAGACATTCCTGATCAATTCATTTTCCCTACATCTGCTTTTTTCACAATAATGGATATATTTCACTTTATTAAAATTTCATGGTCTAAGGGAGCTTTGAATATTATGAACCAATAATGCCAATAAGCTGATAGTACAAACAGGCCAGTCTAGCAGTGAGGTGCAAAAACTTCAAATGTGGAAGCAAAACAGTTGGGAAAGACAGCAAAACTGTGAACAGCTGAATGAAATGTGAGAAATATGTAGTAAGTGGCAAAACTATCCTTTGCCTCTTCCTTCTTGTGTTACTCCTTGATTAGAGTTTTCTATCTGTATCTCCATCTGGAACTGTCTCTTTTCTCTAAAACACACTTAAGGTGAAGAAATTTTCTAGAATGTCACAATGTTATTTTTCTGACTGGTTTTGCAAAATTAATGAAATGTCCCAAGGCTGTTGGCAAAGCTCTGGGCTTTGAAATTTGTACCTCAGTGTGTGGAGCCCACAGAAAGCAGCAATACAACAAGCAAAGATTTATGTAGGGGGGCAGGGGACACACATCTTGGGCTGTTCAGTGCACTCAGGAACCATGAGTTCCTCCATCTGCTCATCTGCTGTGGTTTGCTCCTTCTGGAGTGCTGACATGACTCTGCATGAACCTGCAGGACTGACTTATTCTCTTCTTTTCTTCCTGACCCTTCTTGCTCTCTTGTCAGGACCTACAAATTCTTCTCTTGGTCAGGGAGTCCCCAGCTTCACAGATGGAACAGTGGTTGCAGTTCAAGAAATGGACCAACCCAACTGAAATAAGGGGACTGACCTCACTTCTTGCCACCTTTCATACAAAGTATTTAATTATTCAGTGTAACTCTCCAGGTGGGAAATTTGAACTGTCCTTAAGACTTCTCCAGTGCTGTGCCTAGACAAATCTTTAGGCTTCAGAGCAATTTTTTTTCATTTTGATGTGTTGATTAATACCCTGGATGGAAAATGTGAAGTCTCTCAGGTAGTTCTCACTGCAAAATCAATCCAATTTTATGTAGATAATAAACTGTAGAAACTTCTCCTGCAGATACAGAAAGTGTCAAAAAGGACAATTCTATGTAATTTTGTTTTGTCGTACACTTTTATTAAGACAGGAGATGTTTACCTATGGTTTAAGACAACCAAGAAGTGTGGTTTGTGCATTTTGGAGATTCTCATGTGATCCATATGGATCTCCAGATGGAGATGCTCTTGCACGGCTGCTTGTAAGTCAGGCTCTGGTCACCATCCAGGCAGCAAGCAGACACTGTTCACAAGCTTTGATTCCTCATGGAAGCATTACCTTTTGCAAAAACGTCAGGTTTTTGTCAAACATTCTGTTGATACAATAGTTAGTTGGTGGAAGGTAAGTGAGACTTTCCTACCTGAGCAGAGAAATGTAATTTCTACAGTAGTAAACCAACAAATCAAGAAAGACACATATGTCATGTAGTATTTAGGAAAACTTATCAAGAGATTGCAAGACACAGTGCATTGCTGCTGAAAATATCCCTCTATCAGCTCAGAGTTCTGCTTGTAATGTTATGTTCTCCTCTAGGAAACACTTTCTGCATCAATCTCAAAAGTAGGAATGTTTTCTTCATGAGCTGTAGACCAGCTGGTCAAGAGGGAATAGCAGCAAGGACAAAAGTGATGCCCTTGAATCCTTCATACAAATAATTTAGGTTCAATCTGTTTACAGAGGTTAGATACCAGTACATCATTCAGATCCCATTAGACTAGAACATCAGGGGTGAGATGATATTTAGATAGATCCTACAAACACAAATCTCCTTTTTCTTAATGCAGTTAACCTAACACAACTCACCTTACAATGCAAAATAAGCACTCTGAAGAATCAGAAAATATGTGCAATTTAAAGCAAAAGCCCAGTTTCTTTATTAATTTTGCAAACTGTATTGCATGGTTACAACTACCAAGACTCATCTGAATTTCCAGGTTAAAAGCACAGCAGTTAAATAATAGTGAATTCTTATCACCATGGATTATGAAGGACAGAAGGGCAATCAAAAATTTAATTTGAGAGTCCTTGTTGACAAGAATATTGACTCACCGAGATCGTTACTGTGGAATTAATCTAATAGAATTTAGGCACCATAAAATGCAGACTGCCATGTAGGAGTTGCTAGTTATCCTGGGTTCCCTGTGTGGCCATTGGAAACTCAGCCACGGAATTTTCAGAGGAGTTAAGATGCATTTTATCTCATCCTAAAGATGTCTACAGCCCTCACTTTAAAACGTTTCTCTCCACAGGCTGAAGAAAACACCTTGGTAGGATCACAGACTGTGCAAGTGCAATGTCAGCTTAGGTGGAGCCTAAACTGCCCCTTTATACAGGAGAAGCCACAGAAACACTTGAAAATCCTGGCTGAATCTGTGACTACTAAACTGGCTGCTCTCTTGTTGGTCTGATGAGAGGGGTCACAGCACCACGAGCCCATGAAATTCCTGAAGAAACCCCTAGGAATGACAGCAGGAACACATTCCTGTCTCAGGCATGTCTTACCAAGCCTTGGTCTTGCCTCACAGTGTAGGGCTGTGGGGAGGGGAAATGTCATGTTTGTTTTCAGGTTGCTAGAAACAGCAGAGCTGTAAAACATTGTAGGAGAAATTGGAAAACCTCTGAATTTTTGTTAACTGGTGGGAGCCAGGGACCAGCCTGACCTTCTGGAAATGGTTGCTTTTGAGAACTGATGATCTGTACCCATTTTTATGACAGACCTTGTTCAGCAAGTCCCTTTTGCTCAGCTGTAATTTCTGCTGGAGTAAGTAACTAGATTGCAGTGTTATAGTGTACATATGGTCCTTACAGACGGTGAATTAAAACTTCCCTGATTCTCCTCAGTCGCTGCTGCTGCCAAAACAAAGGTATTTTGCACTAAACATGAAATCTATGACTTTTAATCTGCCTTTCTCCAACAGCCAGGCTCACTTAAAAAACGATGGTTCAGCCAATGACCAGCTTGTTAATTTGCTGAAGAGATTATTGAATCTTGCCAAAGTGCAAAGAGGAAAAGGAGAGCTGGGCTTTTCCATCACTGCTGATAAAAGAAGTGAAAGTGATGAGACAAACTGTGTGTACAGGAAATTAAATCTCTGGGACAAAACAACCTGGTTAGCTAGAAAGGAAGCCAAGCAGCCAGGAGACAGTAACGCTGCAATCATAAAATATCCCCATTTTTGGCTGCCAGGTTCTTAATAAATGCTCCCTTTGCTTCAATGTTTTGCTCTCTACCTTCTGTCTATTCATTTTCTTACCCTAGAATAAAGCTTTCCACTTCAGTTCTGCTTTTTAATTCTGAATTCCAGCTTTCTCAGAATTAATCTGTATTGTGCTGTGCTGTCTGTAGGTGCCAAAGTCTCCAACAAAACTACTGTGCAAGTTTAGGAATAGAAACAACTTTCTCTTCCAAGTGTTTTCTCAGGAATCAACACAAAGGTCCATGATAGAGTTCCTAGGCCTTGCAGCAGACAGGTCCTCTCTCTTCTCAGAGCCAACCTAATTTACTATGTGATCTTCACTCTAACAGAGTAAGAACTTCCAAAGTCGGTAGGTAAGATTAAAAATGTAGAAATAAAATACTACTAAAGAGAAAAAGCCACCTTAATCATGAGGATGGTGTTCAATTTAGAATTGCTGGTTCAATACTTGCTCTCCCTCCTTAGGATCACCTTCAGGAAGAAGAAGAGCTCTTTAATGCTTCATTCCATGAAGTCTGGCTTAACCCTGGCAAGCAGAGGTCTGAGAAACTCTTCCAAAGCAGGAGGATGTAGGAGTCCTTCAGTCAGCATGGTTTTGGGGCAATCCTGTAGTACACAACGTGCACAGGTGTAATCATGGACCAGAACCTTCCAGGATGAGTGCACAAGGACCAAACATCATCTTCTGAACAGCAAACTAGCCCAGCAAGGCCTGTGACTGTCACAAAAAAAAGTGTGTTTGGTTTCTAAAACCCAAACATTCACAAATGGGTTGAAGTCTGGTTGCTGCTGAATGCTCATTGTTATCATTATTTTTAATTATAGAGCTTGTCATGGTGAAATGTTTTTGAGGCTCCCAGCTTTCACTGGCTGTCAAAGAGAGCTTAGTCCCTTCACACCACTGGAGAAACTGGCACAGCATAAACCCATCAAATGTAAACAAAGAATTAAACATCAGTGGTTTGCCAGAGCTTTGGTGACAGCCCTCTCCTCCCCTCTTTTCACTGCCATGCAAACAGCTGAGAGATGCACAAGAAAAGGCAAAAGAAAAGAATCCCTTCAACAGGAGACAAAAATGAATTGCTTTAGAATAAACATAATTCTTCAGCCGTGAAGGGCAATTAAACTTATTTTACTGGTGAAAAGGGGAGCTTAATAAAGTTATGAGTGTTTTAAAACTCATAAAAGCAATTTTTACATTCCCCCTTCACGGATGAGCTCTTGCAAGTCACAAGTTTGTGAGCTCATTATCAGCTGCCATTCAGGGAGCTGCAGGTTGTTAAAGTGCTTTGTCAACTCTCTCCATCTCCAAGCTTCACCATTAATTCAAGACTGGGTTTTTTTCCTTCCATCCAAGGACTTAGAACCCAATAACAATATTGATTTGGATAATCCAAATACATTTGGATGCCCATCTCTTCTCTTCGTGCCAGCCCTGTAAAATGATCAGCCAAATAATTGGTAAATTTTCTGGTTTTTGTTTCTCCCCAAGTAGCTGTTGAAAACAGATAGGTGAAAATATAAACATATAATGGGAGGAACAAAGCAAGACAATGTAGTGGAGCAAAATCTGAAACAGAGGAATGATAAGAAAATAACCAAGTTTAAGGAAGCATTTGAAAGCCTAGATGATTTAACTCTGGTTCATCTGTGAGCATAATTTTCGCCTTCTGCACAGATCCATATAATTTTGAATGTTTACATCCTCTCTGGGGTTTTCTGCATTATTTGGATTTCCCCCCCCCCCAGTCTGGATAAACTTGACTTGCCACAGATTGACTTATTTTAGTGGTTCTGGCCCAAAATTGATTTGGATTTACAGACTGAAATTGCCTTCTCTTTCACTGGTTATACAATCACACGTACAACAGGGGAGAGGGGTGAGTTGGGTGGAGAATTCTTGATTTGTTTCTGGTTCCTAAGATCTCACACACAACAGAAATGAACCTTATTTTTGATCGGCTGCATTGGCAATTCCTGCATCTGCAAATGCTTCAGGAAGTTAATGCAATTCCTGCAAAAGCAGTAAGTGGAAGCTGCATGCAAAAGTCTTGTCTTTCAACAGCAGCTACCTTGTGCTGAGCAAAATAAAGAAAAGTAGTGAGCTGAGATGTAGAGCTTCATTTACATCTTCCCTTTCTGGGTAAACCACACAAAATATACCCTCTCAGATGAAATTTCAGACACTTAGAACAGCAACACAAAGCAGTCCCACCCCAGGTGGTATTTGCAGAGAGGTCACCATACTGGCAGCTACAAGGAGTCTGCCCAAAACTCATCTCTCACTCAGGCACCTCTGTAAGTGGCCACCTAAAACTCAGCTGCTTTGTTCCTGTGCAAAAAACACTGAAAATGCTGAAGCTTTCAGATGTTTCTTAGTAAGACAACAGGGCAGGGAAATCACACTCCCTACAAAGTGCTTGACCTTTTGTTCAATCCCACTCTCCTGCACATTTTAATGCATAACTATAAATGCTCTGCAATGAAAGGGCAATTAGGCTGCTGTGATAGCAGTGGTGCAGTTATTTACAGTTGTTTCTGGGGGCTGGTTGAGAAATGTAGTTGCTGGACCAGGTACCATCAGATTTCTTTGAATATTCTCATCAGAACTCCCCAGGATCTGGGCATGGTACAAGCACAAGTGTGATGCATGCACATGGATATTTTAGGAAGCAGCTCCTCTTTGAACCCTCAGGTGTCAGGATTATGAGCAACATATTTGTTCTCTGGGACAATCACACAGTGTGCTTCCTGAAACAGGAAACAATTTTTGAAACAAGGTAAATAAAAAAAGAAAAATCTGTCAATTGTATATTTTTACAACCTTAGCTCTGCTGCAAGAATAAAATCACATCTAGACCTACCCACACAAATAGTCTCTGCAACTGTTGGCAAGAGCATGTGGTGATAGGAGAAAGAGGAATGGCTATAAACTGAAAGAGGGCAGGTTTAGATTGGATATTAGGAAGAAATTCTTTACTGTGACAGTGGTGAGGCCCTGGCCCAGGTTACCCAGAGAAGCTGTGACTGCCCTACCCCTGGAAGTGTCCAAGGCCAAGTTGGGTGGAGCTTTGAGCAACCTGGGCAAGTGGAAGGTGTCCCTGTCCATGGCAGAGGGGTTGGAACTGGTTGATCCTTAAGGTCCCTCCAATCCAAACCATTCTATGATTCTACAATTCTAAATTCCACGGACCAAAGAGGAAACATGTCTGAATATGCAGTCCTCTTACATAGTCATTGCAGAGTAATATAAGAATCAGCATCACTTATGGCACAAAATTCAGAGAAGTTACTCTTGCACCAGCTGCGTGTTAGCAGAACAAACTTCTGAAAATAATACACATTTTTGCCACTTGCAATGCTCAGTTTTTTAACAAATTTCCCATTCAGAGACAACTTCAATAAGCCCTTGGTGGTCTGTGTGGTGTTCAAATATAATATCATTATGTGATACAAACCATTTTACTGTTTTCTAATGTAACAAGTCTCCAGTGTGAAATACTGTTAATGACCAGCATAAAAAAGCGATCACTTTAGTGCAGTTGTAAATCAAAATTTATTTTGTACCTGGCCTGCCATGAGGGTATGATTAACTTTTATAAAATGGGCAGGATTTGGGGAGCCATTTGATTGGTCAATATTAGTTCTAAGCTACAGGTATAAATCTTTATGACTAAACAGGTCGAAATTCATTAGTCCTGTGCACCTCCTTCAGTTCACATTGCTGTAAAGTGGCAAGGAAAAGAGTACCAGTGAAAAAAAAAAAAGCTTTTTGCTGATTCCCTGGTTTGTTATCTCCCAGCAGAATGAAAATATACTGTGGGCTTTAGGTCCAAGCTGGCTGCATGATGATCTCTCTCAGTTACAACCACAGGCTGGCATCTCTGGACAGCCCCATGGAGTTTGCACAGCTTGGAGGGGCTGGTGAGAGCCAAAATCCTGCAAAAGGTGCTCACCCCTCTCAGCCAAGTCCTGGAGCCATCCCTTCTCCTTTCCTGTGTCCAAGGCCAAGGCTGAGCAGCACAAAGCCACCTGGTGCTGCTTGGAGAGCCAAAACGAGGAGGAAAACATGGCATGGATTAAACAGCAGTCCCTGATGTTCTCTGCTCTCAGCTCAGTCATTGCCTCCTCCATGGCCTGGAGCAGCCCTCTATGCAGATTCTATTTAAATAGAGACACTTAATTTCACACTGCTTGTTCATTTTCTTTTTTCTTTCCTCCCCAGGACACAGACATCAAAATCCACAGGAAACAGAGGATTTCAGGCTTTCAGCGCTCTCATACAGGTGCTGCTTCCCAGAACCATCGCTCCAGCATAGCTGTGCTGGAAGGAAAAAGGACCCTGCTTGTTGATGACTTTGTTGTTTCCCACCTCCCTGCCCAGGGAGGTGTGGATGCTGAGGCACCTGGTGATGGAAGAGCCCCATGTGCAGCTCAGTCCATGGCTGGGGTGGTGAGGCACACACCAGTGCCAGATACTGCATTTCTCACAGGTTCTCATGGAGCTGGGAAATATTTCACTTCTATGCCTCTCTCTGGGTCAGCATAGGGAAATGTCTCCATGCCTCAATGGAGACATTTGCTTTCCTGCATTAAAAATAAGGAAGAAACAAGAAGCCTTGCTGCCAGGTGTGGGGGCCTCCAGAGGTTGAATTCTGCTGGAGACCTGCGTGGCCATGGGGAACTGTCCCAGTTATCCATCAAACCAGCCAGGGAGGTGATGCCTGATGGTTTTTTGTCCTTTCTTTTTATACCCTTTTTATACATTTTTTTCCCCTTTCACTTTCCTTGTACCCTTCACAAACACTCCTTGTACCTTAGCCCCACATGTTTATAACTCTTTTGGTCTGATACTTAGCTTGGCTTGGGTGGTCTCTTGGGGGGAAGACAAAACACTCGTAACTATCTCAAAACTAGAGGCTCCAACCTTGGATGGAGTCTCCTCTCTAGAACATGTTTTTGTAAACTAAGCTGCAATCTCATTTGGAGGGGAGTAATTAGAGTAGGGGGGTAATTACTTCATTTGTTAGGTTTCTTATTGGGGGATTTTAGGTAGATATGCTCATTTGTGAAGTCCATAAAATTGTATACACGTTGTACACAAGTGTTCTCCTTGGTGTGTTCCCACCTTTGATGAAGGTGCACCTGGGATCCTATTAAAAATAAGATAATATCCTTTCCCCCTATACTGCTGTGTCTGCCTCATATTTTTCCAGCTTTTAAGGCATAAGGGGAGCAGCACCACAGGAATGTGTCCCCAAGGAGCAAATGCCCACACCTGCAGTGGTGTCCCCTGGTTCAGAGGCTGGGGGTGCCTCAGCACCCCCAGAGAGCTCATGGCTAAGGGAAGGTGACAAGGACACACAGAGAGGCTGTGCCACAGCAGGAGCCCAGCCAGCACCTTTGCCACTCCTCTGCACCACCTCTCTGGCAATAAATCCATGAAAATTGTCTCCAGGCAGTTAATGATGTGTTTATGTACCAGAGTTTCTAATACTTTATAAGCGATTCTTATCATCCCTTTAATCATCTTCCTTCAGCCATTTTAAACTGCTGTTCCCATGAGATCTATAAATGAATATTATTCATCAGTGAACAATGTTAGTGCAGGAATACAAACAGAATCTGGTACTTTATATCTGGGAATTAGGCGGCTTTATTATGGAAACTCTTCTGAAATTTTAATTACAGTGACTGTTACTTTTGACTGCACATATTAAAAAAAATATTTATCTCTGATAAGTGTTAAATAGTGGCTCCAAAAATGAGACCAAGAAAACAACAGAAAATACGTGGTGAAATATTTGTTATTTTGTGTCCTTAAAGCAGTCAGGGCATGACTAACACAGAGTTAGATTAGGAAAATAGTAAAACTGCTATTAGATGGGAAAGAGCTTTTTTTGTTTAAAGAAAAACCTAAAGAGATTTCCCACACTCTTAACAACAAATTTATAAGAGAGTTTGATCAAAACTGGAAAGACTGTGCATACAAAACTTATTAAGCAAGGAGGACTCATTTCTCATCTGAGTAGTCAGAGATTTATCGAGTCTGTGAAGCAAACATCCTCTGCAGCAGATTTTAGCACCTTCCTGACCTGGTGGCCAAAAAGCACAGCCAAGGAGGCAAAAACTTGCTTTTTGCTTTCCAAACTCTCGCTGCTTCTTGTTTAGATAAGAAATGAGTCATCTGCAATCTTAGCAGGAGGCACTGCTGGCCTCCCTGCACAGATTTTTTTACTTCAAAGGGTACTTCCCTGTCTCAGACTGTTCCTTCCAAGGGAGGATGCACTGCCTGTGTCTGGAACAGCATCAAGCATGGCACAGCATTTTGGATGCATCCAGGGCTCTTCAGAATGATTTAGCCTGGTTTGATTTGGTTGCTGTTGGGAGAAAACAAACAGATTAACATCTATGCTGAAATAAAAAGAGTTCCCCTAATGGGGTAATATTTTGGGAACAGAAGAGGCTCTTCTTTCTGAGGACAGGACACATTTAGCTTCTCAGATCCAAAGAGCAGCCTCTTAACTGGGACTCATGCAACCACATCAGCAAGAATCACTTAATCCCCAGTGCTACTTCCAAATGGTGTATTTTCTCCTTTAAAACTGACGGCTGACTGCAGGCTGGGCAGACCTTTAAATGTTCTTATTTGACTTGTGCCCTCCACATCCAGGGTTGATTCCCAGTCTTTAGTGCCTTCATGGAGCCATCTGTCCCCCTGGCTGCCTGCCCGGGGACAACCTGCTCCACCCTTCCCTCGGACATATGGTGCCAGAGCTGGGTAAGGGCAGCCTGAGCTGCAGGGAAATTCAGCGAAATTCTCCTCTCTGCTCAACTCTCAGCCTCCGAAGGCTCAACTGTCAGAAGGGGAAAAAAGGGGTAAAACCAGGAGGAAAAAATACAGATAAGGAGCCTGAGGGTCTGCTGAGTTTCCCTGTTGTGTGTGCTGCTCCCAGAGGAGCCACAGCCAGGCTGAGGGGAGCCAAGGTAGGCGACCACCTTGGGGCAATTTACCCTGAGGTCCCTTGATAGTCTGCAGAGCTTTTTGCATTCCCAGCCATGTGCCTTGCTCCAGGCTGTGTTCAGATGAGCACACCAGCTCCAAAGGGAGCTGGGCAGGGCTGGTTCCTGCCAGACACCCTGCCTGCAGACATCTACTCGCAGGTGAGTAGAGTCCTCCTTCCTCCAGGCTTCCCAGCTCCCCCAGGATGCTGCAGGGAAAGACATTCCTGGGGGTAGGAGAATCCCAGGGCACCCACCCTTTAAGGCTGGATTTGCATTTTGCACAGATGGGTGAATGTCATTTTAAGGTCTGGATACCACAGCATCAAAAACACAACTGCAGCTCTCCTGGGCGCAACTTGTGGAAACCTGCAAATACCAACAACAAAAAAGACAAGACAAAACAAAACAAAAACTAACAAAAAAAAAACAAACAAAAAAAAAAGAGAAGGAAAAAGCCTCAAATCCAGCCTGCCTTTAATAGAAATTGGCAAAAAAACCCATCTCACTGAGAGTTTCACTTGTGTGCAGGCTGGCAGAAAGTGGCAGGTCACTCTCACCACAAGATACACACAGAATAATGAGCTGTGGATTTTCATGCTTAGGGATGATTAGAGCCATAGAATTCTCTGAAGGGAGGATCTATCCGTAGGGGAACAGGAGGCAGCAGGTCCAAACTGACAGGGCATTAAGTCAGCACTCCTTGCACAAGGTACTCAATTTGCTGTGATTTGTCACGTATGTATAATTCAAAAATTAATGTGCAGTTCTGTTCCTTCAACAGTGCCTTCTAATGGGTTTTGGAAGGATTTATTTACTACGGCTTGCTGTGATATTTTATTAATTTTATTTCAACATTTTATTACAGACAACAAAAGCTGAGAAAATACTTTGAAATATTGCTACCTCTTATTATATTCATAAACTATCCTTGACTAGAGAAAGAAGTACTTGCTATTTTATAAAGGAGTGAAATGAAATTCTTGCTTCATGGCTCACTACAGGTTTGGAAGACTCCTACACCCAAACTGTGCTTTACAGCTGCAGATTTGAAAAAAGTGGCCTGAAATGAAGTGCAAATTGTAAATTCAGATGGTATTAACTCGAGCATTCAAATGGTACTCAAATATGAAATCGAGGAATCACTAAGTGTTGTGAAATTGAGCCTTCCTGTGTCAGGAATGCAGGGGAATAAACACAACCTCAATGGCAAATATATTATTACCCTTTCAAAAAGCTTTAGGAGTGGTGTGATAATCAAGAAATTAGTGATTCTGTCTTTCACACCAGACCAAAAAATGTGTAAGTTATGATAAAGAAAAGAATTAGAAAATACTGATATGAAACTGTGATCTATTGTAAAGAATTAACAGAATTTTCATTAAAAAAAAGGAAATTATGGCCATCACATATCTCAGGATTATTTGCAAGGAGCCAATGAGCATGAAGATAAACATGTTTTTTTCATTACTAAGGAGCTGGAGTTTAGAAAACTCAAATATCTCACCAAAGACTGTTAAAGAAACTGAATTCTTGAGGGATAAGAAGAAAACTCCTACTCCAGATTAATTACAGAAGGCAATTAACCAGGAATTGTTTAATTAATTAGGTAGGAACAAACAGTTTGTTTTCACACTGGAGAGTGAGGTCCTACATTAAGGACCTCTGTTAAGGTTGATGTTGTTTGTGTGTTTGGAAATGACCCAGGAACAGGGGAAGATACAGAACCAAATAAACTGCATGGCTGGTGCCAGAATGATTCCAAAGGTGGTGGGAAGGACTAGAGGAAAACATTTGGCCTCATGACTGAGACTCCCACATGCATCCCACATCAGTAGTAAAATAACTCAAACTAGATGGAAAAGGTAAAGCAATGTCACTCTGGCGAAAGTGAAGCTCAATAAACCAAGATAGCAGTGATAGGAATATATCAGAAAGGATATTTATGAAAGTTGATACTGTAAGTCCTTTTAAATCTCTCCCAGTTCTTGTCAAAATGGAAACCTGCCCATTTTGTGGCTCACTGTCCTGGTGCTACACATAAATCCTCCGGGGAAAGAACTGATGTTGAATTTTTTCCTGACTTTTTCCCCCTTTAATGTGTAACAAAAATAAGTGACTCCCTGTGCTCAATTTGTAAGCAGCCAGTGTTCAGATTATGAGCTGAAAATTAGACCACTTGACAGAGCACACCACACAGAGCCCAAAGAGAGGAACTTCCACCCCAGATGAAGGGGAGGAGGAGGAGGAGGCATCCTCAATACAGCCCTTCACTACCTCATGTTCAATCAATTTTCCCTCAATGCTGAACCAGTTCCTTTTACTCTGTTTCCTGTCTTTCCCTTACGCAGGGCAAATCAGTCCCATCCAGTATTTATGGCAGCCCTTATTTCACATTGATTATTTTTAGCTCTTGGTATTCAGCAGCAGCAGCAGAATTCTCTGTTGAAGTTCAATGTAAAATCTAACTACAGCAGCGCTCTTGCAATAATTATGTTATGAATTAATTACAAGTAAGTGGGTGTACATAAGGGCAATTGTAATTATCTGTATCATACAATGAACTGCAAACAGTCACACTTTTGGTCTTGAATACTTTTCTCTGCCTTTTAAGAATAATCCCATCGAAGCTAAAAGAACTTGCACCAGAATTTGCCTGACAGGATGTGTTGACTGAATGCAATATTTCTGTATTAGGTTTGTGGGTTTTTCCCCTGAAGAATCTATTAATAACTTTTGCTTTTCTATCTCCTTAGTCAGTTGCTGTGTGATGCAAGTTCCAAGGTCATGCAACATCACCATGGGCCTTCATTTCAACACCCCTTATTTGGGCAGAAATCTCATCAAAATGAATCAGGAAGGAGTGTGGAAGCATCTTTGGGGGGATTTGGCTGAGCCCTGATTAGTTATGTGGTATCTCATGCCTGCTGCTTCCCTCCACCCTCTGAATCTTTCTGAGGAGAGTATTAAGGCTGAAGCCAAACAATCATGAAATAATACAGATAATAAATTCAGGGCTTACACACATCTCTCCTCACACATGCTCAGTCACACTGTCATGTCTGAGAAGCCTGTATTGTTTGCAAAGGGCATGAGCAGATGAGCTGAGTGTTGCTGGTGCATCCCAGCAGGAAGAAGTTCCTTCCCTGTATCTCCTTAGAGCAAATGTTAGAATCCAACTGGTATCATCCCCAGGAAGCTTCCCTGGCAGGACCTGAGCCCAAGGTGCCCTCACCTCCTCTTCCTGTGGTCACACCAAGCTTGGACATTGTTTATAACTGTTTCTTATTCCCACAGGTGCTCAGCACCCCTGACCATCCCTCTTTGCTCCCTACATCCCTCATCCTTCTTTATTCATTATTGTTCTGGGCAGCACTCCAGATGCACAGGGGCATTTAGGCACTTAATTTCAGTGTGGAGCAGGGAGATAGAGGCACCATCTGCAGATTTTGGTTGAAGGAAACTGTCCTTCTCCAGCTGGCTTGGCTGTGAAGATCTGTAAGAACGACATCAGGGTTCAGTGAGGCACTTGTAGGTATTCAGAAAACATCAATATCTTGTCCAGCGTTTTGAGAGTGTTCAAGGGTACTGAAAAATTTCTGCTAATCAAGGGGCACCACCACAACACTTGGGAGGTGGGCAAGAACATTGCTCTGAGGGCTTAAGGGTCCCTTTGCTCTCTCCTTCTCTCATGGGGATGTGTGCACACATTCTGTGTAGCTCACTAAGATCAGCACCAGTAGGAAAAGTAGTTTTTGAAATCAGAGAAGATGCTTTGTGTGGGAAGAAGAAAAGATCAAAGACTAATTGACTTCGCTCCTAGGAAATGAACCATGGCTCAAGCAAGAAGGAAACAAGGAAGATAAGAGAGATCTCAGGCTGCAGAATTCAGACCTGGAGAGCTGGAGGGCTCTGCACAGTCTGCAGTGAGACCAACAGGTCTGGCAGCATTTCAGTAACAGAAGTGAGACAGGGTTAAAATAGAAACACTTTTCTACAAAACTCGTTACAAAACAGTCAAGGAAAGCTAGCAAAATGCATAACCTCTGATAAATGCACCCTCAAATGTGATTTATTTTTTTCCAATGTCAAAATGTAAATTATGAGGAATAGAAGCCATTGACTGAAAAGGTAACTTTGAGAATGTTTTGGTTACCACGCTGGAAGGCACTGCAGGTTAATTGCTCCTCAGCCCTTATTCAAGAAGTTCTGAACACCATCAGAAATTGGGAGAGCTGTAGTCTCTAAACAATTCCAAAATCACTGTTTGTTTCATGTTTCCTTCTTCTGTCCACTGTAAAGCATTTCCATAAAATTTCTGAACTTCCACAGGGGAAGAGGCTAGTGCACTTACCTTTACCAAGGAAAACCAGTTTGTTAGACTTTCTTTCTCCACAGATTCCCTGAGCTGAGCTAAATAAGAGAATCTCAATTAGTGAAATGCACAAGAAAGGGTAAAAACAGAGCAAGGGCTGAAACCTAGCCTTGTTGAAACATATTTAAAAATTTCGTGGACTTCTGTGGGGCAGAACAACACATCTGCTTTGGAGAGGATGAGTTTAATTTTATGATAAGATTAACACAGCTGCTTTGAAGAAGGCTCATTCAGTCCTACCTGCTTCCAACTTCCTGACAGTTTTGCAGTCCTAATCTGTGATGTTGAATAGGCTCAGAGGGTCAGGAGGCCAGCTGAGGTTCCAATCCCAGCCTTGCTGAGGAGATGAACCTTCATCCATAAGAGAAAAATTTGGAGCTGGATTTGCCAGGATAAAGAGACTCTGAGGGCAGAGCCTTTCCCATCTGCTTTGCAGGAGGTGTTTCAATGGATGTACCTGCCTGGATGTATCTACTGAAGGAAAAGTGCCCTGGAAGTATCAAGGTGACATTTTGCATGAGCCCTCGCAATCTCATGACCTTGTCAAGTCACAGGGTTTGAGAGTTATGCCACAAATCGGCTAACAGCAGAAATATCCAAATACCTCAACAAGCCTCTGACATTTAAAAAAAATTGGTTGTTCAGTTTTTCTGCAAATCAGGCAGTGAGACTAAAATTCATCTGCAGAGTAGACATCTGTGTCTGAACAAGGTGATGGAGGCCAGAGAGGGTAGAGAGCAGCTGAGCAGCCTGAGACTGTGGCTAGAGGTGATAAATTATATCCCCAAAGTGCCTGTGGTCTCCCACTGACCTGAAGAGTGACTGGTTTGGTTCATAAGGCAGGTGAGATGAATCACAGCACTGGTTTGCTAGAAAACTCTACAGTGACTCTACTGAGTTGGTCCTCAATAAAAATATAAATTCACAGTCTGTCTGCTGTAATTGGTATAGATGCAGAATGACTGCTGGGCCCAGTATGGAGACAATTCTACCCTCACCCTCTCCAGATCTGAGCTGCTCTAAAAGCATAGATGCATGGTGGTTTCCTGAAGAAGCTGGGACAGAAACTAAGGGCTATATCTCTTGCCACTGCCAGCAGGAAATCATACAGCAGTCAGGGGCTGAATTGTAGCTGTCTTTGCTCTTCATTTCTGTCCCATAGTTGCTCAAGAAAATCATTCTTTCTGCAGTCCAGAATAAGTGGCAGGATGCAGACTCCAGAAATGTATTTCAGATTGCTTGCATGATAAATCATTTTTTATTCTGAAAGGTGGAGGACTGACAAGCCAGTGTGAAGGATTCTTAATCATGTCCTTTTGAAAGAAAATTGCCTCCATTATTTTGGGTTGTTTGTTTAAACACTGGACACCAGTGTCCTGGTTTAATCACAGCCAACAGCTAAGGCTGACACAGACACTCACACAGCTCCTCCCAGTGGGATGGGAGAGACAATTGGAAAGGAAAAAATTGAGAAAACTCATGGGTTCAGACAAAAACGGCTTAAAAGTTAAGTCAAGAGCCACACACACAAGTAAAGTGAAACAAGGAATTCATTCCTCACTTCCCATGGGCAGGCAGGTGCTCAGCCATCCCCAGGAAAGCAGGGCTCCATCATGCATGAAGGTGACTTGAGAATACAAAAGTCATCTCTCTGAACATCTCCCTTCTCCTTCCCCCAACTTTATACACTGGTCATGATGCCAGGGAGTGTGGAATATCTCTGTGGTCAGTCAGGGTCAGCTGTCCTGGCTTTTTCCCCTCTCAACACATTGTGCACCCCCAGCCTCCTGTCTGGGAGTGTCAGGTGAAAAGCAAAAAAGGCTTTGGCTCTGTGTCAGCCCTGCCCAGCAATAACTAAAACATCCCTGTGTGATCAATGCCCATTTCAACACAGATCCAAAACATAGCTCCATGTTGACACTGTGAAGAAAATTGACTCCATCTTAGCTAAAACCAGTATAATAAAAAAGATTTATTTACATGGAAATAAATTTCACTTTTGTCCCTAGACAAATCCATAATCATGTCTTGTACTGTGGTTGAAGCAGAGTTCAAAAGTGATGTGTGGCCAAAGACAGGTTTATGATTATTTCCTTAGAATCACCTATTTTTTTATGAGCTAGATTAGCCTGGTTCAAGCAGTATATTGGGCAGCCTGAGTTCTTTTGTCAGGAATGTAAAATACCATGAGTGTTTGAGAAGTTGATTCCTATTAATTCCTATCCCTTTCAAAAGTCAGTTTTAGTCCTGTCCTCTTCCTCTCTAAGACTGAGTGTTGACGATATCAGTTGAATTTTCTGGATTAAGAGTTTTCTGGGAGTCACCCTGGAAGAAGGCACAATTTATAGTTGGAATACTTAGAGAGACACAAAACACCATCTCTTTTATCTCCTTATACTCTTGGGTTTGAGTGGCTCCCATGTCTCAGCTTAGGTCACCTCCTTCCTCAGGACAGGATGAGGGGCTCTGGTTGGTGTCCCCACAGGATCTTGGGGAAGCCATCTATTCATTCATGTCTGTAAAACTGCCTGCAAAACTGAATTCTGCAGGGTGTGAGCAGTATGAGCTGAGGCAGAGAATATCTCAAATGCAGGTCTTTTGATTTTACACCCTCCTGTTAAGTAAATCACTTTGCACACCACAGCTTCTTTACAGAGTTGTAAACTGAAATGTTTTTTTCAAGTTGTCAATTTCCGCTCTGTTATTTCATCTTTCCCTCCACACAGGTGAGCCTCAAAGAATCAATTCTCATCTTCAAAGATATTAAAGCAGATAATGAGATTGATAGGGTTACCTTCACCTCCAGATAAAATTGTCATTGCTCTCTATGTCCAAGATTTTTACTTCTCCTTTCGAAAAAGAATGTTTAAAATTCATTCTTGACCCATATCTTATAAACATTTGCAATCACAAAGAAAGGACTGGTGACAGAACTAATTTTTCATTGTTTTGAGATTGTTATGAAAAGGGCACCATAAGTTATAACTATTGACGGATTTAAAGCTTCCACATATGTCTCAGTTCCAAGATGTGTTTATAGCATTGGCAGATCTCTGCTGTAAATGTATATTTCAAATTTGAGTGTTTGACTTTCTAGTAATGATCTTTTGATGACAGTTTGTGCAATACTAAGGCTCCTTCATTCTGCTTTGGTTAAAAACCCAAACAGAACCTTGTTATCACACGGGTTAAATCTCAGCATATTTTGTAACATAAATTAGTCCTTCTGCCACGATCAGCAGAGTGAAAGGGTGACTTTGGTCACGGTCATTGGGATCAGAGAGTCAGAGCAGATCAGGTCACTGTTCCCAGTGCAGACTGGCACTGAAGAGCAGGGCAAGGAGCTGGCCAGAGGGTTTCATTCTTTTCCATTAGTGTCAGCAGAGTCCAATGAAGGTCTGAACCTCTTTTCCGTCCACCATGGTCAGAGCTTTTTTTTGCCCACCTCACAACACTGGTGCACCAGCTGTCTCTCCTTTCCCTTCTTGTCTGTTTGGTCCCAGTTTTATTTTATTTCCCTTTCCTTGGCCTCCCTTCTACCTCCCAGTGCTCATCTCTTTGTCCAAGCATTTTTTCTAACTTCCTCCCCTCATGTCTATCTAATTTAATTATATTTCTAACCAGACTCTCTCTCAAGCCCTGCAATTCCCTTCTTCACCATCATACTAGCAGAAAGAAGACAAGGCTGTGGGAAGTACAGGACAGACAGAAACCGACCACCCCTGATATTGGGAGCCGAAATGAGTTGCAATATCATCTGGGTCTGCCCTGGAGCTGTGAAGAGCAAGTCCAGCCACTGACTCCATGCAGGCACATTGCAGGAGGAGTAAGAGCTGCAAGGCTGGAGAAACCTCTCTTAAAAAACCCAAGCCTGGAAGATGTTTGCTGTCAAACTTTCAGAAATCTCTGCTGATCCAGGGAGAAAAAAGTTGACTTCCAAAAACAACAGCTCAACAGATTTTCTAGGGATTGGCAGAGTAATCCTTGGCATAAAGGTAAGACTCCTGCCATAGTTTCAGCTGGGGGAAAGGATACTAAAGCTGCTAAGAAAAGTCTTAAGTGTCACCTGGCACAAGCAGTGCAGTAGTTGAAATGCCTTGACAGAGTCCCTGAATCAAAAAGCCATGGAAAAGTCAAAGCACACAAAACCTACCTTGCTCTACAGGTCTCAAAGTTGGCTGACTAGGAATTGCTTCAGGGATTGATTCAGGTGAGCACCCTGCCTCAGCCAGGATATACAAGCCCTGGCTGATGGGATTCAGGAAACAGAGAGTAGAAAAGCAGTGAAAACAGGCTCATATTAAAAACATTTGTTAGAAAAGCAGGTCCAGTGAGCAGCCGTGATAATAAAAAAAGAGGCAGCAGAAGCAGCAATAGCCGGGATTTTCATAGTCTGCTCAGGCTGCACATTTGATCCTTCACAAAACCCCCAAAGCCACCTGAATGATGCCCTATCTCCTGTGAAGGGACCTGGTTTAAAGGAGGAATATGTTTTTAAAGGACACAAAATGGGATACAGGCTCTATTATGGAAAGCCCATGTGATTTCATAAAAAAGGGTTGTGCTTCACTGGCTGCTTAGAACATGTTGAGTTTTACTGTCAGTGGAAAGGCTTCTGTAATGAAACCAATCACAACACTGGGTAGGATATTCATAAAGCTTTTAACCCAATTCTTTGGTTTCCAATTAAAATAACATCTAAGAAGCAGAGTTATACAGGCATTAGCTATTAGCGCAGTGCTTAAAATTAGGTTAATTCTAGAAACCAGCTCTTTAAAAAGAAAATTTAATGACCATGAGAGACTCTGAAAAAGCCAGCTGTGGGATGTGAGATTTGTTATTGTTTATATTAACACTGGGTATAATGACATTGAAATCAAGATTTTCTGGTTTTTAAATTATGCTAAAGACCAACAAATGATAATAGGCTTTGAAATTGGACTCTGAAGTAATATCAAATAGTGAATGTGATTAAATATAGATAAACAGAGCACAATCAGTCACGGAACAAGAAACCAAAAAAGCAGTTGTGAAAATGGAAATACACTGCTGCAAACTGCCAAGAAAAGAGATTTGTCAAAGAAACAGAAAATGCTTCAGAAAATGTCCTGAGTTCAGGCAGCAGCTTTGCTAATGAATGCAAACAGGACTTTGGACTTCTGGGGAATATAATGATTTGTAAATCAAAAGAAGAGGTAGTGCAGTGCTTCTGTACAATGTACAATTGGGAAAAATAGACATGAAGACTAATATGCACCTCAAAAATCCGAGTGATGAAGGAATTTAATAAAAGACTTTTTCTTCAGTGCCTGATGAAAAAGTTGTTTATGTAAACAATCTCACATCAGGTTGGTAGCATTTCTCCTAAGAAAAAATACACAAGAGAGAAGAAATATTGCCACTTCCAGCAATATTTCCCTGGATTTCCCACCCCATGCTGTGCCCCTGCCATACAAGGGTCACTGCAGTGACACTCAGAAGGCACCTGCTGAGGAGGTTCACCTCTGAGGGGTCCTTGGTGTGGCTGTGGAGATGACAGAGATGTCCTGGGGACCCAAGGGCTCCTGTTACTCTCCGTTTTCAAGGGGATGTGACCTGCTCTAGAGAGATTTCAGTGCCCACAGAGGAAACACCACCAGGGAAAAGACGACATTGATAATAATTTAAGAGGCAGGAGTAGAAACAGCATCCCCACACTCCACAGTTTTGTGGGTTTAGGAATACACCACTTTTTGTGGGTTTAGGAATACACCACTGTGTGGCTGAGGTATAGAACATATGTGCAGCGAAGATGAATTCTGTCCAATTTTTTTTTCATTCCTAACCCTCAATTTCCAGATCTGTCATTTGCCCCTTTCCCCTATTGATGCTGCTGTGAAGCTGAGCTCTCTAATGCAGTTATTACATCCACCCTGTGCAGCACAAGCTGTTCAGCATGAATGTGTTGCTCTTTGCTTGTCTCTCTTGTGTTCCCATGACAGTGCTGTTGACAGGTTTTGAACACGTCACAGGCACAGGGGAGGGGAACAAGAAATGAATCAAGCTGAAATCCCAGGCAATGAGATCTCTTGTTTCTAAGACCTTGTTTTCCCCTGTGTTTGATAAGAAAGTTCATTTATTACCCTGGTTTTAAGTGAGTTGCCTATTCTACCTTCAGGATCCTAATTGCTTTTCAGATTGTGTATATCATTAATACTGTATATCTTCATTTTCTAGCGTAAGTAATAATTGAGCATTCAGTCATTGTTATACTCACCATTCTGCCAAAATTTATTAAAATGAAGCAATTAACTATTGTCTTAAATGGAGTTTAGAGGTAAGGCTCATTAATTTTAGACCCAATACAATTAAGTGGGATGATAAATGTAAACTTTTTTTAATTGCAGCTTTGTACAGAAACCTTTTTTATTATGCTGTGCCAGTGTTCTCTTTGTGCTGCACGTTTTTTAGTTTGTTTGGCCTCATTTTATGAAGACACAAGTCATTGCTGCATTTGACATTGGAATTGTCCTGAATCCCATCCAGAGGAACACTATTTGCACCCCCATGGCTGGTGGAGGGAAAGAAGCATCGTTCTGGACCAGAATGCAGAAATCCAGCTAAGGTCTGTCACACACTCAATTTCAAAAGCTGATTTCCCCCCTGCCCTCATCTCAGCCATGAACCTTTCAGATGAAGTCCTTTTCTAATTAAGGTCCTTAATGCAGATGAACCTAATGATGTAGCTACATGTTCATGAACAAGGTCAGAGAGATGAGGACTCCTGATGAAGTCCAGAAGGAGCACTCAGGAGCAGAATGTCAAGGCACACGATTAAGTGCCTTGCTGAATGAAAGCCTCAAGATCTAAATATACCCAGCCAGGCTCCCCAGAGGCCCCACAGCACATCAGCTCAGACCCAAAGATGATGCTGAGGCTTCATTCCATTACATTTTCTCCTTTAACACATAACTTCCAGGGTAGCATTTTCCACATTCCACAGTTTGGCTTATTCCTTCTCTACTGAAACAGGGGGAAGAAATGTGAATAATAGGTAAGACAGGAGAGTCTGAGGGCAGAAATAAAAAATTGTAGTTATGAACTATGCCATTAGGTCACAACTCTGAACAGTGCAGCTTTTCTGTACCTCTGTCTAGCACCTGGCCAGAGCACTTTGAAGGTGCCTGCAGTTCTCAGAGATGGAGTATTCTCATCCAGATACCCAAGGACAGTCACCTTGCAGAACACTTCTGTTGCAGCTTTTGTGTGATCTGAGATGTAAATTCCATCACCAGTTTGTTTATATTATTTTAGAAGAGGGAGGGAAGCCATCAGGATAGGGAAGGATCTGGATCTGACAGTCTGCACACATCACTCCCCACCTCCCCAACCTTCCCAACGAGATAAAAGGGGCAGAGTTGGTAAATGCCCATTGCAACCTGCAAGGCTTTCCTTTTGGTTCATGGCAACTTTGAGAATCCCTGGGCTGGCTGCAAAAATGCTGCTATTGTAGCCCTCAATGCAATCTGCTCCTAGGAGTGAAAATCAACAGGAGTTTGGCTTCTTCCTGCAGGGAGGCTGTGATCAAACACCTAAGAAATGTCTAAGATCATCTATTCCAAACCCCTGGCAGTGAGCAGGAACATCTTCAACTGGATTGGATTGCTCAGCTCTCCACCCAATTTAAAACAACAAAATGAAACCCAACAATTGCTGAGTAAACAAAAAGACTTGATCTTCTCAAGAAAAACAGTATATCAGCAAGGACAAGTAGATGATTTGAAATTATTTTGTGCTAAGGGGAAAAAAAATAACCACAAGTAAACAACACTGAGTTTGTGTTTTCTTTGTGGTACCAGAATAAATTTCAAACCTGAGAGAGCTTCTTGGGTCACAGATTTTGGGTTTCAGCTTGTTCTCATTTTCTACGAGAGTAAGTGAGGTAGCAAAGGAGACTCCAGAAGAGTCACAGATATGCCAAAACCTGTAAGTAATATTTCAGGAAAATTCTTTTGTGATTTTGTCTGGGTGGTAGCACTTCAATGCAATATATAAGAGAATTTGTGCCTTTCTGGGGATCTTTCACAGAATCAGTTGCTGGCATTCTTCAGTGTCAAATCCTCAGGAGCCAAAAGATTCATACTTTCAGCAAACAAATAAGATCAGCAGTAAAATTCCAGGTATAAAGCCTCATTCCTCTAATTTGGAAAGGGAATTCAAATCAATAAAATTCAAAGCATCCAACTCAGAGTACCACCCTGCAAAGGGCCCATTGCTCCTTGAAATCATCCTCAATTCCCAGCTTACCAGAGAGTTTCTGCTCGTGATACACTCCCTGTGGTTTCATAAATCTGCTTTCTGCAGAGTAGGAAGCCCAGGTCACCTCCTTCCCCCATGTCCTGCATTTACCCAGAGCACAGTGGCAGCAGGGACACTGATTTACCAGATTAGACATGACCTCGCTTCCTGAGCCCTGCAGAGGAGAGTGCCTGGGATTAGTAGCTATCTGGGAAATGTTCAAAGTGAATTGAGACTTAGCAGCCTCATCTGACTCCCTAAAGGTCTCTAATCCCTCTGCACGGGGGTTCAGATGAGTTGATGTGACGTAATTTGTAATTAGGCAGCTTGAATGGCAGAGAGACTTTAGTGAGCTGGGTAAAGCCTGCTTTCTCCAGGGAGTGTGATCCTCACAGTGAAAGGGGGTAAAAAAGCAGCAGAGCAAACAATCTTGGCTTCCAATAAAGCCAAGAAACAGCCACTCTGACTGCCCATGACTTCTCTGCTCTCTCCTACAAACACCCTCTCTCCTAGGGGGTTGCCTATTCTGGCTTTTTTCCAGAAACAGTGGTTGCTTCCCATATTGGTGATGTGAATATCTCAGTTGTGGCCCTAAAGAAAAGGAAAGCAGCACCACATTCATTCAGAACCTCATTTCATGCCTGTTTAGATCACCGCTGACTCCAGTAACCCTGAAAGAATTCTATTCCTGTTCGTGGCAGATTTAATGGTTGGTTGTCACTTTATTTTAAACATTAATACCATGTTTTATTGCTATAAATAGAAGACCCAGGTGTTTTCTCAGGATTAAAAGGGCTGATTTCTTGTCTTCTTTCCCTTTAATTTCCTGCTTCAATTCAGAGAGAGCTGGATTCTACAGCTCCAGACTCTTAAATCCTGGCTAGAGTACAGGGAGTCTGTGTCAGGGGTCCTGGAGAGGACAGTTTCATATTGCAAGTTCATTTTAAGTCAGTCTATTGCATTTCCACTGTTCAGCCTCCAATCCAAGATTATCTTTGCCCATCTGTTATTTATCCTACTGGTTACATGACCTGTGGATTACCCAGCTTTTCTTTTAAAATCTCATTCCGCTTGTGTCCATTCATTACTCGCTGCTTATTTGTCAAAAAAGTTGCCAGCCTGCAGTTTCCCTTGAGATGGTGGTGGGATGCACAATGTACAGCTGAAGGGTTTGTGCACACATCTGTAGCTCTCTCCAACAGGGACAGCAGAGCAAGGGAGAACCACACAATTAGCACCAACACCCCCTGAGGAAGTCCAGATGGCAACGATGGGAGATTCTGCCTGTGTGATGCTTCTTGAGCAAACACACCCATCAGTGTGAGCTGAACATTGTCATTTGATATTTCCCCTGATTATTGTTTCATGGACCTCTGTCATTTTCACTCACAATCACCTAGTGCTGCCTGTGCATGAGCACCACACTGGCTGAATTAGTTTTTGGACACCTTTGGCTTAGGGAGCAGTTTTGCCATTGTTCCTGAATTGCTGTACTTCTGTCTTTCTGTGCTCCAGAAGGGTTTTGATTATGCCTGTCCTTGCTGAGACATAGTATGGGTGTTCTAGCACTAAGGATGCAACCTTTGACCAAAAAAAATCCCCTTTCTCACCAAAGAGTCTAATCCAACTACAGCTATTACACCTGGAACATGAATTAATAATGTGCCCTGGACTCATGCTACACAGGAGCCTAACAAGTTGTGCACGAAGCCCCTTCTGTCTTTAAAGGCATTCTCCCTGTCTTTTTTCACAATGAATAATTTTCCTAGAGGGAGACTGAAAATGTGGTATTGCTGCTACTGGAATGCACTTTGCATCATCCTGCATCTTTAAAGCTTTACTCAGGTCTGTGTCCCTTTATGCTGGGAGATGGAAAAGCAGAGGGAAAGTCACTGCCCACCTTAAGGAAATCAGCTTTAAATTAGCAGCATAAAACAAATAGCTGTGAAAACTTGGAGCTGGCAAGGCCTGGGAGCATGTTGTACAAACAGAGGGGAGACTAATGGGAATAGCTCTGACAGGAGGGGAATATATAGGAAGTTAAATCCTGTTTTTTTTCCCCGGTTCTCACACCTCTCCACTGCAATCCCTTGGTGTGAAAGCAGAATTAGTCTCAGCTGTTTTGCTGTCATTTCCATGTAAAATAGAATAAAATTATCGGGTTTAAAATGCTTTGAATTCTTTAAACTCTCTTCACTTGTAAAGTTGTTGATATTACCTGGTGCTGCAGCCATCTTCTTGGTCAGGGTGTGGATACAGAAATTAGTGACACTGTTAGCAGAGGATTATTGCAGCCAGGAGTCAGAGCAAAGCCTCCAAACTCAGCATGGTTTACACCAGTTGTATTCCCTGTTGATCCCTTTCATGTATATGTACAAGTTTTTGCCACCTAAAGGATGTTTCATAATAGCCCAAAGGGGAGCACAGAGGTTCCTGGCAGCAGCTTTGCCTTTCATTAATAAAGGATTGATGGACAGGGAAAGAAGGGCTGGGAAATGGTGCTGTGAGCTTGCTGATGTTACAGGTGGGCTCTGACTGCTGAGCTCATGGGCATACATTTCTCTATTGCCCATGAGGCTAGTTATCCTTTTCCAGGCTTGGGAAAGAAGCAGGAGGCCAAGACAGGCTGCTGTCTTTCCTCCAGGCTTGGTTTCCTCCACCTCTCTAATCCTGCAATGAAAAATATTGTCTGGAATTGCTGAAAACTGGTAGTCTATCCAGGTTTTAATGGGCTACCCATGGAAAAGAAAGTGGTATTGGCTCTGCTTGTTACATGACACAGAGAGAATGGAAAATTTTTTTTATTCTGGGAGACCTTAAGATACTACTGACTGAAAATTAGGAGCTGTGATTTCAACCTCACACCTGCAGGAGGATCCTGGACAAGTGACTGTCCTCATGTTCCCTAAACCCTTTCTCAGGGCTGGGCCTCCAAATGCTGATTGTTGCCTGTGGAAAGCAAAGGGAGGTCCCATTTCCCTTGCCCCATTGTTGCCCATTTCTGTGTTCTAGCCAGGTGCAAAGGCATCTGAATGGAAGAAAAACAGCTTTTCCATAACACCAAATGCAGGGAAACTTTTTTTTTCTAAATAGAATTTACAAGCCATTACCCATCACATCCAAAGTATTACCAGAGCTGTCAAGAGAAAGAAATCAGTGTGGAAACAGCATTCCACTGGGAAATGTGAAATGGCAACAAGTTGATCCCTCTACAATATGTTCAACACTTAATATAAAATGATGTACAACTAACCTGCAATGAGTTCTGCACAGGAACTCTCTTCTGGGATGCTGGCTTGTGATTTACTTGCTTGCTCGGAAAAATAACTCCTTATAAAAAAATATAATTATTTGTTTCCCTTCTTTTTTTTCAGCACAGACTAATGAAGAAGCTGAGTGATTCAGATGCTAATGCTATCACGAGGGGGACATGTTTCAGCATTTATGATGATTCTGTGGTGATTATAGCTCTCTCACAGTTACTTTCCATGCCACGGTCTCTTCAATAAGAGTAACAAGTGGCTTCAGGCACTTCTGTGGAGGATTGAGTGTTATCTCACTGATGAAGTCTTCTCCTCTGTTATCTGCTCTCTGTCCTAAATGCTTTATACACCTCTTTCTTCCATTTGCTTTCCCCTCACATGTTCAAGCTCTCCCCAAAACTTAATTTTGCATTCCAGCTGTGATTAACCTGTGCCAGTGTATGGTTAATGGGCCAAGTGAGGGCTCAGGGACATTGGAGGATTTCCTGCAAGCTTTTGCCCTGTGCTCCTTCAGCTATGATTTCAGCTCCCAGACAGAATCACAGACTAACAAACTGTAACAAAATGGCTCAAAGCTGCAGCCTCCTCCATCTTTCCTTCTTCATGAGCCACTTGTCTTCTCTTCCTTCATTCTCCCTGGTTTTCCTCTCTCTGAGGTCTTGCTTACTCTTTATTCCTAGCTCTTTCCTCCATTGATCAATCCTGAGTACCCAGCTATTGGTTGCCTTTATTTCCTTCATAGCTTCCTTTCCTGAGGTGATTCACTCCTTCAATACTGAAACATTTCTGAGGGAAAAAGCCCTACCTAAGCTGATTTTACAAGCCATTGCCCATCAGACCCAGCACCTTGCCAGGGCTGTACTCACCTGCTCCCTGTTAATCTTATCACCTCCCTGGTTTCCTTCTCCTCTCAACTAACTGGAAATGCTGATGATAACCATTAATTCCGTTTTATATTCCCCCAGCCATTTTTGGGGCTTGTTTGTCACCCAGTTTTAGCTTCTCCCTGAACTTTCACTGACAACTCTTTTTAAGCCTTGTCTCTAGATCTCAGTTCCCTCCCCATCCTCCCTGATCCTTAGGCTTCTAATGTTATTACTCACTCCTTTTCAACACTTTATGGCTTACAGTCCTCTAAAGTAACAACTCTCTTCTAAATTTTCTTATGTCCATGGGATTTTTTTCTGCTTTTTTAAAATAGATCTCCCACTTATTGCTTCTGTTCTGCAAGTGATGCCAACCCCATTCCTCTCTCCCCAGTCCCTGCAGTCATCCACACTTAGCCCTGCAATCAGCTTTCTCTGACACCACTCCATCGTGTTTCTTGTCACCCTGGATGAATCATGATCACCTTCAATCTCCATACAGAAAGATCAAACATCATGATGGCTGAGGTACAGCTTTCCATGGGAGGGCTTTGGTGTTGAGCAGCTTTCTGTGCATTTTGCACTTCCATGTAAATTCAGATGAGTTATGTGTAAATAAATACAGCCAAAAAGGCATTTTATGGGTTATCCAAGCATTTGTAAAAGCTGGGTCACAGTCAAGCACATCTTTGCACTATGGCAGAACTTTTACATCAGGAATTTTCCAGGGCCTCTTAGACACTATGTCCTATTAAAGATGATCTGTTGTAACCACTGTTCCTCCCTGAGGACACAGCAAAGAGTCATTCCTTATATATTATTTACACGGAGCTCTAGCCTAGGTAAATATATATGGTAATGCTGACTGTGTAGTTTTTTACCTCACTGTATTCATGCTCTTTTTCTTGCTGTGGTAATACACTTGTTTCATCAGAATATCCTTCAGCAGGGCTAGTAGTGTCTCTCAGGCTGTGGTGCATACATTTGCTGAGGGATGCAGAGAAAATTGAAATGCAATTGAAATAGAAGAGATTATTTTTTAAACCCAAGATATTTGTCACTTAGGCTGTAAATCAGCTGTGCATTATACAGATACATCACTGCTTTTTAAAGTGTTTGTATTTGAAAATCCACTATGGTGGAAGCTGCAAATTCCCTCTGGACTTTCTGCCATTAGATTATTTTAATTATGCAGCAACTTCATCTTCATTTGAATACAAAGGGCCTGGGACTTCGCTGACTCCTGTGTGCAACAACACATCAAAGATTTTTCTCCCCTGAACTTGTACAGTCATTTCTTTAGTTCTAAGCAAACTTTTAGCATTTACAACACCTGTACCTCTGACAAAACTACCACAACTTAAATATTCATTATGCAAAAATTACCCACTCTTTTGGCTGGCTTTGTTTTAAACTTGCCACCTCATGTCATTTCTTGATGACCTCTAATTTCTGTATTGTGAGGATGAAGTATAATCACCACCTTGCCACCTCCACTGTGACATTCACAGCTTGTATCTTTGCTGGTGGCTCTATTCAGCCTCGTGGCTTGTATGGAAATAACTCTGTACCTCTGCTCACCTTTGCAACTTCCTCTGAGTATTACCCAATTGTCTGTATCCTTTTAAAGAGGAAGGATTAAAACTGCATACATTAGTTCAAACGTGGGATTATTTAATGGGTTCATATAATGGCATAATGATGTTTTCTCTTCTATTCTCTATTCCTTTGCTTTTTATTTTTTTCACTCTGATTGTCAGTGAGCATCCAGCTAATAGATGCATGAAAGTGACTTTTCTAACCTCAAGATGTTTTTCTTGAGTAGTAATAACTAGCTCACAGCCCATAATCATGCATGCAAAGTTAAGATTGTGCTCAGGTTTTTTTGGCATTTTTTATATGAAGTTCATTGCTTCATACTTTGGTGTTAAATTTCATCTGCCATTTAAACATGAAGTCACATAATACCGTATTTCTTATGCAAATCTTTGCAGTTCATTTGTCTTTTACCATTCTGAATAATAAAATATCAGCAAGCTTCCCCTCCTCACTGACAAGGCCTTTCCTCTCATCCTTTATGTATAATTTGAAAAGTGCATGTGCTGGAACCCTCTGTGGGATGGCACTGGGGACAGCCCCACACATTTCTGCCCTTTTATTCCTACCTTCCAGCTATCTGCTTGTCCACAAAAAGATTTTCTCAGTCATATTCCAAAACAACTAACTTTTTAAGGATTTCTGGTAAAATCGTTTCTCAAAAACCTTTAGGAAATGTGAGGAATTACATCATCAGATTACACTCTTTTGTCCATAGACAAATTTCCTTCAAAATACTCCAACAGACTTGTGCAACATTAACTTTTTTTCTTTTTCCTACAAAATTCTCAGCTTTTCTTAATATGTCATGGCTTTTGTCCACGTGTCTGTTAGTTTTTAATATGCTACAGCTTCTACCAATTTACCAGTGTGACTGCCATCCTGCCCCAAAGCTTAAATTCCCTGATTTCTCTGCCACCATCTTTTAAACCAGCACCATATGGCCATTTACCCCTTGGTATTAAGACAGTTTTAAACAGAAGATTAGGTATTACCAAGTAACTCACCTATTTTATGCTTCAGTATAAATAAAATAAAAATAAATTGAAAATAAAAAATTTTATACTTCAGTACACACCATATGTATTCACCTCATTTTTGGTGAATACCTTCTAGTCTATGTCTTTGGTTAAACTTCACCAGGTCACCTTTCTCATCTGGCCTTACTCTTTCTCAGAGCTGTTTTTATGCCTTGATCATCATCTGGCACTTAGGATTTTGCAAATGACGCGCCTGGAGAGGATATTCAGATATTTAAACAATATGGGCTTTGGTTTTCATTCTTCTTGTTCATTTATTCTGCTAGGACAAGTGATTTTTTTTTTTTGTGTAAAACATCAGCTACCCAAGAAGTGTTTTTTCCTAATAGCTTCGTCTACCTTGTTCTCTGACCATACTTCTTTAAAAAAAACACAAAGACATGCATTTTATCTGTATTTGAGTGTGTTATTTTTTATCAATTTAAGCATTCTCTGAGCTGCATGCCAGCTTTTTACCTTTTTAGATGAAACTAAAAGCTAAGGGAGTAAAATGCTGTAGGTAGATTGAGGATTGAGTACTCTGACAGGGGATTGATTAGCTAATTTTCAAAGCACTAATTTTTTAGATGACTTTGGGACTTTTAGATACAAGGACTGTGTGGTCTAGACAGGTTTTATATACAGTTTAACAGAATGTACTAATTTTTCAATTACATTTAAAGATCTCTGAGAGAAACTATTTATCAATATCAAATTGCTGAGTGGTCCATCCTTCTGCCTTTGAAGCCTGAGCCCAAATCTCTGTCCCATCCCAGCTCTTTTGCACAGAAGGTGATTTATTGCAGCATGTAGAAGTTCTGCTCAAGTGAAATGGCAAACAGGATCCCTTCCATCTCATGGCCTACCATGTGTGGCCAGAAAAACATGTGTTTCTATGAGAAATAACCTCAGTGAAATTTCACACATGTGTGGGATCTGCAGCTTGATTATGGAGAGCAAGAAAGCAAGAGATGAATAGGTAAAGTTAAGTGATTGTTCAGGTAACAGGTAGTTTGTCCTTCAGATGGACCCAGCTAGAGCTTCTAAAACACTGGGAAGAAAATCCTGCAGCTTGAATGCCAGAGAGCTTTAAAATGGGGGAGCAGAGAGCAGAAACAGAGGGGATCAGGTTGAGGGTCTGCTTCTCCTCTGTGGAGCAGATGCTCTGTCTTCAGGACTTGAGGCAGGAATGGATTCCCTAATGCACTGTGATTCCTCATTAGGTTATTCAGCTGATTAGTTAAACCAATAATTAAACTTCTTAACCTGACTAGAGATTAGAGAGATGAAGGTGTGTATGAAATAATTATGCTGGTTTTACATTTGTAGCTTTCCTTGTCTGCAAACCTCCTTTCCAATCTTAACTCTAAATCCATGGATTATATGCTTCTTGAAAAGGCAATGAAACAGGTTACACAGTTTGACAGAGCCTGCTCCAGCACCTGAATTCCATCTGCCTCACCAGCATTTCACAACTAAGTTAAGTCATTCTCGCTCTTTTTTTTTCTTCATTAAAGTCTAGGCTTGAGATCTCCAGGAGTGATGATTTTGGGAGAACTAGGCAAGTAACACTATTCTGTGATCTCAGAACTTTCACCAGTTCACTGGTCCATTCAGTAATTTTCCTTTGCACTGCAAAATCCACGTATTGGAAATGAAAGGTACAGCTAAACACTGCTGAACCACAAAACTCCTGAATGCCTCCTAAAATAGCTATGCTCCACTAAGATTAAAAGTTAAGTGCTTCATAACAAGCAAATTATCATCTGAAAAATACAGCCTTAGCTCAGTTAGGCTTTGGAAGGTGTGGAAGCTCTGTAGGTAATAGCTCAGATAAATGAGGGAACAACAGGAAAACTTTGCTGCCTGATCTCATTGTACAAACATGGGGTGCTTAGCAGGACTTGTGGAATGAACTTTTATTATGCAGCATAAGGGCAACATCTAAAGGTCTCCACTGGTGCAGAGTCACACCGTGCTGAGGACTCTGAATATAAAATCTGTGTAACAATGGAGCAGCAGGAATTAGTGAGATTATAAACTCAGTTATGAAGTACTTATCTTAAACCTTCTTTGAAGTCAGAAAGATTTCCAACGCAACAGTCCCTTGACTCGAAATTCAATCCTTTCAACCCTTATTATTTGCTTCTTAAAGTTCCTACGGACTCTTGGGTCAGGTAGTCTTACTTCTAACATGTTGGAGACAAAAGTTTTTCATTTAGCTGTTCACACAGGAGGCTAAATTGTAGATAATCCTTAAGCACCTATGCAGGAGTACTTTGTTTCTCCTCTGATGCCATCACTAAAGTTTGAATAAAGCACTTAAAGGCAATAAACTTGCAGCATCAAGTTTCATTCTCCTCCTTCTCAGTCAACTCAGTAAAAGTCTTCCCACAGCATAGCAGCTGAGGGAATAAACTTTGAATTCCCAGAAAGCTAGGATTGAAAATGGTGAGTTCAACTTCTTTACAGTAGCAAGAATGACATTGATAACCTGACCTGCAAAGGGATGAGCCATGCTGACACACAAACCACCACAGGACTTTACAGATTGCAGACACCTATGCATTGCTGAATTGCAGAGGGCTGAGGTGTCTCCAGTCCAAATGCAGAAACAGAACTTCAGATTCACCCTGAGCAGCTGCAGCTCAGGGTGCTTGTTTCCATTCAGGTGATGCTGGGCAAATGCACAGCTTATTTCTGGTGCAGCAGATGCAATATGTCCAACACACACCAGAGCTTCTGTACTTGTGCTGCAGCACAGCTGATCTGTAACACATTAAAAAATACCAAAATGTTTTGAACAAATTCATTTTTCTGCACTAAAGCAATATTTCCTGAAGAGGAAATGAAAGTAAAAAGATGATAATAGATACTGAGTCAGAAAGCAAATTCCCCATTGACTGAATTTTGCTCCTCATAGCTCTCAATCCATATTTCACACTGCATTAATTTGAAAAGGCTTGCAAGTGAAAGGTACAAAAATCATTTTAGTATTAGAGAAAGATGTCCTAAACCAGGACACTTAGGTTCACCCATCCAGCAAATGGAAGAGATTAGAATCCACTTGGATTGCTGTTGTGGGAGTACTGATGTACAGGAAATGTCCTGCATCTGAAAGGGCTCTTTAGCCTAGAAAAGGATAACAAGAACCAGTGTCTGGAAGTGAAGACAAAGCTAAATTTGAAAAAAGGACGTGTTTTGTATTAGCTTGGCAATGTAACTGCTGGAAAAAATTCCCAAAGGAAATGACAGATTTTCTACTTGTTTGTCCTTAAATCCAGCACAATTTTCTGCAATAAATGTTATGATCAAACACAGGTTTCTGGGCTAAACAACAATATCTGTTTGTAAATTGGAACAATGAAGGACAGCAAAGAGGACAAAATATGGGATAAAATGTTTTATTTAGCATTTAAAGTCCTCCAGGTTTCTGAAGCTGCTTTTGTACCTGGTCTGAGTAGGGCTGTAGGGGTGCATGATTTACTCCAACATATTATTATAAAATGTATATTTTTGCAATTTATTATTATTTATTTGCAATAAGAAAGATGACCCTTTTCACTCTAATATTCAGCAGCATGTTTCATTTTTAGAGAACAGGGAAGTGCCTTGGAGGGACAAAACATTCTCAGTGCAGTCATGTTTGACCAGGTAATGACATGACCCCAAACAGGGGCTTCAGCTTGAGCTCTCTAAAGAAAAAGGTATCAGGGAAGAATTTCATTCCAGTTTGAACTGAGATTACTTTAGTCAGCTTCAAATATGATTTCTTTCTCTTTCTAAAGAACATAAGTCCTCGAATATTAAGGCTGTTTTCTGCATTAAGAGTCTGTGGTACTGTCAGCACAACTTTGCCAAGACTTTGTCTTCTCTTCATCTCCATTTAATTTAACAAGATGCCACACTGAAATAAGTTGCATCCTGGCAATGTAGGATTTTAATATCTAACCCTTTAAATATTCTCCCTTCCTCAAAAAGCATCCTCTGATTTTCTGAAAGAAAAAGACATTTCTCCTAGAAATCAATAAACTTTAAAAGAGATAAAAAGCACCATTGCCTTTTCCTTTTTTTCATTTTAAATCCTATGAGAAAATCAAAGCCAAATTATTATGATCTGTCCTCAGGTTCTCTAATGTTTATTAACAAAAATGTTGTCTTGCTTCTTTGCAATGGCTCATGGTAGAAAAAGAATAAATCACAATCTAATGTCAAGAGGGAAACTTGGCCCTAATTCAGCACTGTCCAAACAACTGCTTATGATACATTTGCTGAAAAATGATATATATGCTTAAATGTGTAGCTGAATCAGGACTTTTCCATGTCCCATTCTAGATCACAGGCAGCCTTTTTTCTCCAGCACAAGCAGAGTTTGAATCAAGGAGATGTTTCAGCTCATATTTAACCCTTCCCTATACTCACAATAATTACCCAAGATGCCTAAAAGTGGTTGGCTGAGCCACTGGGGGAAGCACCTCACTCCTATTGGCATGGGCAGCACAGGGACAGAGATGTCCCCAGACTGCCCCACCCTGCTGTCTCCAGGCTCTTGGTGGTGTAACCACCTGTTTTCCAGCACCAGCAGAGAGGCAGGAACCACATTGGGATCAGCTTTCCAAGCCCCATGATCCATGAGGACCAACAAACACATCCAGAGCTGCTGATCCAAGGGGAGAGTGGGAAGAGCCACTGTTCCTCCTGGCCCTGTCCTTGCCAAACCAGCACTGCAAACCCTGCCTCTTCCAAGGGAGCTCTCCTTGGAAACCACTTATCCCAGCTCCTGCCATTGTCATCCTGTTTTACTGAGGAAGTTGCTATTTTGCTTGTCCTTTTAAAGGGTATGTAGTGATAAAACTAACATTTCTGTGTTCTTACCTCTCCATCTATCACCACTAAAATAACAAAGACACAACAGCTTAATGCTGGGGGATAAAAATTATAAAAATGAATAGCAACTGAACCCTCTCCCATCTGATTTTATCCCACTCTCTCCCTCCTCTTTTCCCTGCTTACTCTTGAGAGTGGAGCTCTGTCAATTATCAGGCATCAACCAAATCAGAAAGAAATCATCGAGATATGTCTGCCAGCAGCTTTCCTTGTATTGTTTTCTCTCTCTGTCCTCTGTGCAAACCACTGGCAATTATTTTTGATGCTTTTTTCTGTCACTATTTCTTTTTCATCAGTTTCACAATTAATGCATCTGAAAGCCATCCAGGATTCTTTGGGTGCCACACAGAGAGCAAAAGTTTTTGAGCTCTCAAAAGTGAGGGTAGCAAACACACAGTGCAGGAAAAAAACCAAAAAATATGATTTCTTCAGTGACAAGCTTTGCACACACTGTGAAATGAATGAACTTCTTTCTTTGTTTTGAATAAAATATTTTATGCCTAGAACATCCCCACAGCACTTTTCTGCCTGGATCAGAATTTAGATTATGGACATTTCATTTCTGTGACATGTAGTTCCATTTAGAGCACATCACTTCCCTTCTTCACTTGTATTCTGGGTTGGCCACAGTGGAGCTGCAACTCTGGTGCTCATCTAGTGAAGGGATGAACCACATAGAAGGGACATCTTGCCCAGGTGTCCCTAATTTCAGAGACCAAGAATGAACTTCCCATGGGAATGAAACAGGAGAATTCATTTACTTTCCCTTTCATCATCATCAAATTCACAGGAGTGAGGAGAAAGGATGGCATCCTTTTCCTTTCTTTCTGTTATCCCCCATGAAGGTTTTTTTTGCTCCTGAAGAAAAGAATTTTTCTTTTTCTTTTTTTTTTTTTTCTTAAAAGTCAGTTGCAATATTACTTTAAGACCTATGTGAGGGACAGTCTTATGCCTAAGAAATATTCCTTTAATTTCCCCCTCTAATCTATACATGATAAGGGGAATAAAGTGTGAATAAAGACCATGATCCATGTAAGAGTACAGGGTAAATACATTTCCTCTGAGTAAGAAAGTCTGACAGTGGATATGTACTGAAGAAGCTTGGCTAATATTGCTACTATAACATGTAGAAGTAGATGGGTCATAAATCAACTTCATCATAGCTGTAGAAAAACTGCCTGGAAAAACAATCTAATACAGCTTCTCAATGGCAAAATTGCATGAGAAACCTCAGGCAGCCCAGCTGTAACTTCATAAGAAAATTAGATATCTGTGTTGCTAGACTTTGCCTTTTGTCCAAACTAAAAGTGACTACCTGAATTGTTCCTTCAATATGACTTGCATGCATAAAAGTGGATGTACACATCTTGATATTTCCTCAACAAGGAAAATTTACTTCTGTGCTGCTTGTATGCAGATGAAGATTTGATACTGAACATGTTTTTAGTAGAAAATTGATTGACACAATGCATTTGCAATGAACTTCACTTCGTGCTGCACCTCACTGTACTGAAGTGGCTCCAGCAAAATTTATTTTAGAAGATGCAGTAGGCAAAAAGCCCATTTCAAATTTACATTTTGATACTCCTAAATGTACTAATATTCCTAAAAAATTTAATTCAGAAGGTGGAAAGAGTAAAATGGATGGTATACTTATCAGAAAAAGAATATTTCTAATCTGCCATCAGATTTACATGTAGTTTACTATGGTAGTATCCATCACATGAATTACTAAATGTGAGGCTGAAGCAGCATCTATTTATTACTCAGCTTATATTATAATTAGCAGTGGGGATTTTTGTGGTTACAACCATCACACCTCATTAACCAGAGTGTCACTATGGCACCACAGTCACTGCTCCATCATTCAGGCTGTTGGCACGTTGGAATACTCTGGAAAAGAGCAAATCCCTGGTAGCTCCTGGGATGGATGGTGTCATTCAAGCTCATGTTTTGTTCCCTGCTGACCCCAGGCTCTGGCAGGCTGCTGTGTAGGCACTGTCACTGTGCTTTCCATGCTCTGTGTTCCTGGAGGAATCACTTCCAAGCCAAGGCATGGTGTAAATGCATGAGACCCATTCGATTCTGGTCTTGTAGCTAACAAGCCAGAGCCTGTTTGGAATCAGAAGGAGTTTTCTGATCCAAACCCAAAAGTTTGGGACCCAGGCTCACAGCAGTAGAGATGTGCAGGTGTCTTGGATTGATGATATGATAATCCTTTATCCCCTATCGTTGGCTTATATGCCCAAGAAAGAAAAAAAAAAAAAATGTGTGGTCCTGTCTCTTTAACTGCACCCAGCCGCAGAGAGAAACGCGGGTTTTTTTGAAAACATTTTCCCCAAGCCTCGCTCCGGGGGAGGATTCGTCGCTCGGCAGAGACTGCGTGCTGGACGGGGGTCGGAGTGAGCTCTGTTCCCGTTTTTTTTCCATTCTTCTTCTTTTTTCCTCGTTTGGACCCCTTCTCTTCGATCTGCTTTGCCACCCGGAGACCCAGGAGGGCCAGAGGACAGCAGAGCTCTCCAGGGAGCTCCACCCGGCCCCGGGTGGGGGGCAAGGAGGAGAGGGACTGCGTCTGAGAAAAGGACTTTTTAATCAGGTTGAATAACTGCCTTTCACCTTGTTTTTCCCCTTCCCCTGTGCCTTGTAGGGCACTCTGCGTGGTTTTGTTAAATAAATAGTTTTTTTCTTCACTTTCATCTGAGAGGTTCTGTTGTGGGTGGGGGAGGGGGTGTCGGGGCCCTTCGCTCTCGGAGGAGAGAGAGTCTTATCATTAACCCGGGACATATTTGGCGCCCAACGTGGGGCCTTGATTACTTGTTCTACACCTTTTGTGGGGTTAGAGAAAGTGAAGAAAAAACCCTAATAATTGCATTCTGGTTTTAATCGCTTGGTATTGAATTACCACCATCAGTAGTCACTATGCTGTTTGATGGGAGGTTGTTTGATGTAATACTGTCTGTTTGGCACATAGGTTTGTTTCCCTACCAACAGGTAGGGGCAATCCTGTCCCTAATGTATAATTTCCACCAATCAGGGACACGACTCCGGCTTGTTATAGTAATGTGTGTGATGCTGACGATCTGTAAGAAGGTATGGGAAACAGTTAAAGATGTACATGCTCTGTTAGTTTCCTCCTCTAGTTTTAGTAACCTGTTTTGGAGTTTTGTTAGTAATATTACCCAACCTGTTAGAGAAGTAGAGGGTGAAGCTTCCTGGCTCCTCACACATCTCTTTCCCTTTAAATCTGGTATATCAGCTTTTGAGAATATTCAGTTTCCCCTGGATGTTAAAGAGACCATTAACTTGGTAGTACAGGTGCTTTACCTAGGAGTTTCCGTGTATATGATGTTCAGTGTTACCAGAATGAGGGCTGAGAAGTCAAGAGGGGCTGAGCAGGAGCAGGCACCTAATCCAGATGTGAGGAAATTTGAATGGTGTGGAGTATGGGAGGACATAGGTAAAACTTTAAAGAAATTCTCTGATCCAATAGACTGGGAATATCCCCCTGGACAAATCCCGAGACCAGCTGAGGTGGGGAAGTATCTGAAAGAGAAGTGCAGAGACAACTGCAGTGCAATATGTTGGGCCCTGGCATATGCTTATCATACACTGTCAGATATTATAGAACAGGAAGTAAGGGAGCCTAAGCCAATGGCAGTTGCTCCTATTACAAGGAGCAGGAAAGCCCAATTTAAGACTGATCGCCCAGATGACAGTGGGGAGGGACCCTCAAGGCCAGCAACTGAGTCAGAGGTCATTGTTGAATCCATGAATGTGAGAGACCTTCACAGCCTAAGAAAAGATTATGTCCAACGAGATGATGAATCTGTGATTAGTTGGTTAGTCCGTCTTTGGGATGCTGCAGGTGATGTTACACTTCTAGATGCTACTGAGGCAAGGCATTTAGGGACTGTGTCACGTGACCCAGATATCAACCAAACTATACGAGATGGGCCTGACTGCAGCAGCCTCTGGAGACGAGCTATCAGAGCTGCGAGAGAAAGATACCTACATCCCGACGATCTCTATTCGCAACAAACCCAGTGGAGAACCATAGAACAAGGGATTCAACGCTTGAGAGAAATGGCAGTGGTAGAAATTGTCTTCCCAGAGGACATAGCAAACCCAGATCCGATTATAGACCCAGATAGGATAGAATGTACACCTGTGATGTGGCGGAAACTCCTAAAGCTTGGGCCATCAGGATATGCTTCTGCTTTAGCCATTATGAAGCAAGATGACGGGCATGAGACTGTGCGTGATATGACAAGGAAACTCCGAGCGTATGCAGATGTTGTGCATAGCCCAATGAATGCAAGAATCTCAGCTGTGGAAACAAATCTGCAGAAACTAGAAAATAAGATAGAGAAGAATCATGAGAAACTCAGTAAAGAGATTAAAGACAGCCTTCTCCAAATCTCAGCAGTACAGACCAGAGGTTCTGCTACCCCACGCAGACGCTCCTCAGCTCTGAGAACTGGATATATCCCTCGACATGAGTTGTGGTATTTCCTGTGTGACAGTGGAGAAAACATGAACAGGTGGGATGGACAACCCACTGCTGTCCTGGCACGACGAGTGCGTGAATTGAAGGAGGGCAAGACTCAGAGAAGGAACTCCACCAGAAGGGAAGTAGCTCTACTCAATATGTCTGATTCCGTTGAAGGAACCTCTAACACAAATACCCACCATGGTTAGGGGGGCCCTGCCTCTAGCCAGGTAGAGGCCAGGGAAAACCGAATTTTTTGGACAGTGTGGATTCGGTGGCCTGGCACATCAGAGCCACAAGAATACGAGGCTTTAGTTGACACTGGTGCACAATGCACGATAATCCCATCGAGACATGTGGGGACAGAACCTATTTCTATTTCCGGCGTTACAGGAGGATCACAAGACTTGACCCTCGTGAAAGCTGAGGTGAGCCTGACTGGAAGAGAGTGGAAAGAACATTCCATTGTGACTGGCCCAGAGGCTCCATGTATTTTGGGTATAGACTTCCTCCGAAATGGATATTTCAAAGACCCACAGGGACTCAAGTGGGCATTTGGGATAGCTGCTGTGGAGACAGAGGGCATAAAACAATTGAACACCTTGCCTGGACTGTCAGAGAACCCATCTGCAGTAGGACTCCTGAAAGGGGAAGAGCAACAAGTACCAAGTGCAACCTCGATTGTGCACCGCCGACAGTACCGGACAACTCGTGATGCCGTGATTCCCATTCACAAACTAATCCGTGAGCTGGAGAGCCAAGGGGTGGTCAGCAGGACCCATTCATCCTTTAACAGCCCCATCTGGCCTGTGCGAAAATCTGAAGGAGAATGGAGATTGACTGTGGACTATCGTGCATTGAATGAGGTGACTCCACCTCTGAGTGCTGCTGTGCCAGACATGCTGGAGCTCCAGTATGAGCTAGAGTCCAAGGCAGCAAAGTGGTATGCTACTATTGACATTGCAAATGCATTTTTCTCCATTCCTCTGGCAGCAGAGTGCAGACCTCAGTTTGCTTTCACCTGGAGGGGTGTGCAGTACACCTGGAACCGATTGCCCCAGGGGTGGAAACACAGTCCCACCATCTGCCATGGACTGATCCAGGCTGCACTAGAAAAGGGTGGGGCTCCAGAACATTTGCAATACATTGATGACATCATTGTGTGGGGGGACACAGCAGAAGAAGTATCTGAGAAAGGAAAGGAAGTAATCCAGATTCTCCTGGAAGCCGGTTTCGCTATAAAAAAGAGCAAAGTCAAAGGGCCTGCCAAAGAGATCCAGTTCCTAGGAGTGAAGTGGCAAGATGGACGGCGTCAGATTCCTACTGAGGTTATCAATAAAATCATCACAATGTCCCCCCAACCAACAAGAAGGAGACGCAAGCTTTCCTAGGTGCCATAGGCTTTTGGAGAATGCACATCCCTGAGTACAGCCAGATCGTGAGTCCTCTCTACCTCATAACCCGCAAGAAGAACGATTTCCATTGGGGCCCTGAACAGCAGCAAGCCTTCACCCAGATCAAACAGGAGATTGCTCATGCAGTAGCCCTTGGCCCAGTCAGGACAGGGCCAGAAGTAAAGAATGTGCTTTACTCTGCAGCTGGGAGCCATGGCCTGTCCTGGAGCCTTTGGCAGAAGGTGCCTGGTGAGACCCGAGGTCGACCACTGGGATTTTGGAGCCGAATTTACAGAGGGTCTGAAGCCAACTACACCCCAACAGAGAAAGAAATCCTAGCAGCATATGAAGGAGTCCAAGCTGCCTCAGAGGTAATTGGCACAGAAGCACAACTCCTCCTGGCACCTCGACTACCGGTGCTGGGGTGGATGTTTAAAGCATAGGTTCCCTCTACTCATCATGCCACCAATGGCACATGGAGCAAATGGATTGCCCTTATCACACAGCGTGCCCGTATGGGAAATCTGAATCGCCCTGGGATTTTGGAAATAATTACAAATTGGCCTGAAGGTGAAAATTTTAGTCTGACTGAGGAAGAGGAGCTGGAACAGGTGACCCGTGCAGAGGAAGCCCCACCATACAACCAACTGCCAGCAGATGAAACACGCTACGCTCTTTTCACTGATGGTTCCTGTCGTCTTGTAGGGACAAAAAGAAAATGGAAAGCAGCTGTGTGGAGCCCCACACGACAGGTTGCAGAAGCTAGGGAAGAAGAGGGGGGATCGAGCCAATTCGCTGAGCTCAAAGCCGTTCAGTTAGCCCTGGACATTGCTGAAAGAGAGAAATGGCCAAAGCTCTAACTTTATACTGATTCATGGATGGTAGCCAATGCTCTGTGGGGTTGGCTGGAAAAGTGGAAGAAGGCTGGTTGGCAGCGTAGGGGAAAACCAATTTGGGCAGCTGAAGAGTGGAAAGACATCGCTAGTCGGGCAGAGAGACTACCTGTGAAGGTCCGCCATGTAGACGCCCATGTCCCCAAGAGTCGAGCTAATGAGGAACACCGAAACAACGAACAGGTAGATCAGGCTGCAAAGATAAAGGTGTCCCAGGTAGACCTGGATTGGCAGCATAAAGGAGATTTATTCCTAGCTTGATGGGCCCATGATGCCTCAGGCCATCAGGGCAGAGATGCCACCTATAAGTGGGCACGAGACCGAGGGGTGGATCTAACCATGGACTGCATCTCTCAAGTTATCCATGACTGTGAAACATGTGCTGCCATCAAGCAAGCCAAGCGGGTGAACCCCCTGTGGTATGGTGGAAGGTGGTCAAAATATAAGTATGGAGAGGCCTGGCAGATTGATTACATCACACTGCCTCAAACCCGCCATGGCAAGCGCTATGTGCTCACAATGGTAGAAGCCACCACTGGGTGGCTGAAAACCTACCCTGTGCCTCATGCCACTGCTCGTAACACCATCCTGGGCCTTGAGAACCAAGTCCTGTGGAGGCATGGTACCCCTGAGAGAATTGAGTCAGATAATGGAACTCATTTTAAAAATAGCCTCATAAACAACTGGGCTAGAGACCATGGCATTGAGTGGGTGTACCACATTCCCTATCATGCACCAGCCGCTGGCAAAGTGGAACTGTATAATGGATTGTTAAAAACCACCCTAAAGGCATTGGGTGGGGGAACTTATAAGAATTGGGAGCGACATTTAGCAGAGGCCACCTGGTTAGTCAATACCCGAGGCTCCATCAACCGAGCAGGTCCTGCCCAATCTGAGCTTCTACATACAGTGGATGGAGATAAAGTCCCAGCAGTACATGCCAGAGGCTTGTTAGGGAAAACTGTCTGGATTGATTCTGCCTCACATAAAGACAAACCCATCCGTGGGGTTGTCTTTGCTCAGGGACCAGGGTGTACTTGGTGGATAATGCAGGAAGATGGAAAAACACAATGTGTCCCTCAGGGAAATTTAATTTTGGGTGAAGGCCACATGTAAGGTTGGGATGGCAACATGCCACCGTTCACCGTTCGTGACATTATTTGTACATAGTTATGTGTATATATGTATATATGTATATATGTATATATGTATATATGTGTATATATATATGTGTGTGTTTGAAGTTGGAAGATGTTAAGGTGGGCCTTAAGCCAACGCTATGGAATAAGGGGTGGAATGTCTTGGATTGATGATATGATAATCCTTTATCCCCTATCGTTGGCTTATATGCCCAAGAAAAAAAAAAAAAAATGTGTGGTCCTGTCTCTTTAACTGCACCCAGCCGCAGAGAGAAACGCGGGTTTTTTTGAAAACATTTTTCCCCAAGCCTCGCTCCGGGGGAGGATTCGTCGCTCGGCAGAGACTGCGTGCTGGACGGGGGTCGGAGTGAGCTTTGTTCCCGTTTTTTTCCATTCTTCTTCTTTTTTTCCTCGTTTGGACCCCTTCTCTTCGATCTGCTTTGCCACCCGGAGACCCAGGAGGGCCAGAGGACAGCAGAGCTCTCCGGGGAGCTCCACCCGGCCCCGGGTGGGGGGCGAGGAGGAGAGGGACTGCGTCTGAGAAAAGGACTTTGTAATCAGGTTGAATAACTGCCTTTCACCTTGTTTTTCCCCTTCCCCTGTGCCTTGTAGGGCACTCTGCGTGGTTTTGTTAAATAAATAGTTTTTTCTTCACTTTCATCTGAGAGGTTCTGTTGTGGGTGGGGGAGGGGGTGTCGGGGCCCTTCGCTCTCGGAGGAGAGAGAGTCTTATCATTAACCCGGGACAGAGGATCT